>NW_006434373.1:872119-877757 GCF_000325575.1 Pteropus alecto
TGCTGAAAAGGTGAGGTCTTGGCAAGTGCTGGTCAGGGTCAGACAGCACCCTTTACGTGCACAGTGGCCTTTAAGGGTGAGCATGTGGTTGCAGTGACCAAGCAAGTGCTTCCACACAGGGCAAGTTTTTATTTTGTTAATATTTTTTTTTTCTCTTTCTGAGGTTATTCTGTCCCTGAGTTCTGGATAAAAATATAGCCTTTGCTTTGTAAGCCGTCACACAGATACTACAAAATAAGTCATGAGAGGTTTAGCCCAAATGTTATTCGAAACCACCTCATGTATTATTAAATATTGTATTAGTTTAAAGCTATTCTGCCCCCCAGAAGACATTTGACATTATCTGAAGACATTTTTGATTGTCGGGATGTTGGGGGGGTGGTGCTGGCATGTGGTGGGTGGAAGGTAGGGGGTGCTGCTAAAATCCCACCATGCACAGGACAGCCCCACCACAGAGAATAATCCTGCCCAAACTGTCCACAGAGCAGACATTAATATCCCCTGATCAAACCATAATCTTCGTTTAAAAAATAGGGTAAAAGGTCAATTTAAAGTAGAAAATGCTTCTCACCAGAGATGACTCCATTCTCTCTCTACTTCTCTAATAAAACTATTCATATGTTGCCAAATAACCCTGATCATGGTCAGCCTGACCAAAGACTGATTGATTGAGCAATCTAAGGGGTTAAGTCAACTTCCTTAATGATTTCTGTATTTCCATTAATGTCTTGTCTATGCTTCATATATATTTAACCACAACAGAAAAAGTGCAAAGACCCACCATTTTTCTTAACATTTTCTACCCAGCGCCAAGTTCAGCACACAGCGCCAAAACGTCGACATGGATACATTTTAAACAACAGCATTCAGACGGTGCTTTCTGTAATTCTAAAGAATGATCTAAAGTGGATCAGTGAATTGAGATGCCGGCGATGATTTTTGTGAAACCATTTTTGGCAGCTCACAAATTCGGCCCAATACTGCCATTTTGCAGGACCGATGCCAGGGAGTGCCCCTTTCCAGAAGCTGCCCTGTGTTGGGCTGGAGTGAGGAGATGAAATAGGGATTGCCATGCAGGAATGAAGACCACCCACCCCCGCTGACAGCTCAGGGTTTTCTCTGCAGGCCTGGTGATGCTTGCACCTACTTCCCCGGCCCCTCCCCCAGGCACTGGCAGAGCCCTGCCATTCCTCACTAGGAGGCAAGCGATGGAACCCAGCCCATTGGGCTTTCTTGTTCTAGATCTGTGGCTCTGAAGAAACACCTGTACTTTTACGGTGGTCCATCCAAGGCCATGCTTTGCATAGTCAGCTCAGGGGTGGGGAGCAGCAGGTGGGAAAGATGGGTCATACTGCTCCTGATAACGTGAGGAAGTACAGTTTCCAACTGAGTTGTTTGGGGCTTTCTTTATGCCCACAGCCCTGAGGTTAGCATCTTGAGAATTTTGATGATCATAAATGGGCCAAGAATGCAATTAAGTTCAGTTCTGTCTATGGAGCTGAAGCAGGTATACTTACCGGTACCTTCATCTTAAAGTCATCTCTATTGAATTTGAAAGCAAGGTCAGAGAGAGTCCTTTGGAAAAATCCTGTTGGGCGCAGAACAAGGACAAGCTGGAGGTTTGCTGGGAAGGATGCCTGCAAGAGAACAGAAGGGCTGTGGCATTGTCTGTGGACAGCTGCTGCTGCCATGCTTGGGGTCCCCGCACACCTGCAGCTGACTACACAGTCCAGATGGGGAATACCTAACTTACTGGTCTAGGTGTTTTCAACATGTCAATGTCATACTCAGTTAAAAATGGTTACAGACACTGGAGTCTGTTAGAGGCATCACCATTTCTTAAAAGAAAAGGAAAAAGTCACATTGGTTGGTACATAACTATGTTATGCTGCTTATACACTTAAAAGTCAAAAGCTTACTATACATGTTAAATACTGAAATGTGTCCCTTAAAGGTCATATGCTGAAGTCCAAATCCCTGGTGAGAGGGTCTTTACAGAGGCAATTAACCTAAAATAGGTCATTAGGATGGGACTCGAACCCAACACAAACGCCACGTGAAGATGAAGGCAGAGGTCAGGTGACGCATCTATGAGCCAAGGATCACCAAAGATTACCAGCAAACCACCAGAAGCTGGGAGAGAGCATGGTTCAGATTCTCCCTCAGAATCTCAAAGGGAACCAGTCCTGCCAATGCCTTGATCTTGGAATTCTGGCCTCCAGACTGTGAGGCAACACATTTCTGTTGCTTAAACCATCCAAACTAGGAACATTGTTATAACAGCCCCAAGGAACTAAGGCACTTGTCAAACAGAAACAAATCCATCTAGACACATATATGTATTACCTAAAAGAAAGATAAAAATAAGCTTACACTTTAGCATGCACCCACACACCCTAAGATACAATTATATGAATATGTTCGGATACTAGCTTTGCTTACAAGGTATGTGACCAAGTTACTTAACCTCCCTGTGCCTTAGTTTCCCCATCTGTGAAAGAAGGATAACAAAGTGCCTTCCTAACCACATACTCTTGAGGGTTAAATGACCTAATACACATGCAGCGTTTAGTATAGTTCTTGCACAAAGCGTTAAAAAAATGTGGCGATGACAGACATATGGTAAGAGGCTATTCTAGATGCCAGATTACTTCCAGATGCTTAAATCCAGGGAGACCCCAATATGAAAACAAGAAATTTTGAAGCAAATGAGTCTGATTTCCAGATAGCTAGGCTAAATGCATGTAAAATAGAATATGTAGAAAAGAATGGCACAGTTCCACGGCCTGAAATGGATACGGCAGTAAGGCATGGAAGAGGGAAACCAACTCACCCCAATATCTTGGCGAAAAGGTCATTCCTGGGTCATACTCTAATATCCATGCTGGTCTCAGGAAGACTGGCAGAAGTGAGCCCCCAAGGGCATGGAACTCGGGAACCCCTCATTATCCGGTGGGCCATCTGCATACCAGAACCCACCACATCTGTGGCTATTTCTGAGCTACATCATCACAGTGCAAAACTGCCACCCACACTATGTCGGTGGCCTGGCCGCTCACCGAGCTTCCAACTGAAGATCCTCAATGCCCACCGAGTACCTCCATTGTCCCCTAGGAACCTTGAGGGTGGTGCTGAGACTTCAGTGAGACAGGCACATACCTCCTGCACGCGGCCCTCTAGGCATTCCCTCCCAACCAGTCCTCCAACTTGTCTGGGAGCCAATGTCACAGCCGTAGAGGGAAGGGACCATGTGTCCTTGATTGGTGGCACTTTAGCAGGTGCTTGCTAAGTGTCTGTGGCTGTGTGGTCAGGAAGGGGAGCTGAGAGCTATCACTGTGTGCCATCTGCTTAGCCATGGTCTCCACATTCACCCACCTTCACCCATTGGACCTACATCTGGGACTGGGTGGGGTTATTTTGAGGCACATAGGGTGTCATTCAGCCCTGCGCCTGTGTCCCACCATCACACTCTGTGCTTGGACACATCCTGTGGGGAGCACATAGCACAGTGGGGGAGACCTGATTGCTCAACACCAGCCCAGGGAGGAAATGCGAAAAAGCACCCCGGCAAGCAATGACCTTTCCTTTGTCCCGTTGACCCAGGCCAACAGCTCACCAAGTGCAACTCCTTCGAGTGGAAAGAAAATAACTCAGAGGACCAGCTGAGAGTCAGAGCCCTAGGGTAGATTTTGAGCCACTTAGCAACAAGAGGACTGTGCAAACCTGTCACCACCATTTGTGAAACTGGCCACCACTATTTAAGGAAAACCTCACACACAAAAAAGTCTCCTTCTGGAGGTGACAGTGAGTCATACTTTTCTAAATTTCAATATTGTTTTTATCACCCTAATTCATACTTCATGGCAGATGCGCCCTGCAAGGACAAGAGTTTGAACTTATAAGATAAAACTGTGCCCTTGTCCTTCTTCAGCAATTTCACTTAGATTAACTCAGCACAGGTGGCAAGAAAACTCACTGGCAGTGGGACTCACCTGCTCCATCCTGACAGGAGAGGCACTGGCCTCGCTAAGCCTGTGGCTGGAGGTGGCTGTCAATGTGAAAAACAGCTCGTTCTCCTTCTTTGCTCTGCTTTAGTGTTTCCTTTTCTTTAAGTAACTGAACCTTTACATTCAAGAGAGTAATTGTAAGATCCTAGCCAAGTGAGAAGGGCTTAATGATATATACAAACTTGTATTGTGAACATAAACAACAGTAAATTAATTTTTCTCTGGGTTGGAGCCAACCATACACATTAAAAGCCGAAGACAATTCCAAAATAAAAACTTTACTTTAAAAATAGAGTTAACTAGATGGAGGATTTGGAACAAAGGGTGTAAAATAACATCTTTTTGTAACTCATGATCAAGTAATCATAAAATGATTGTTAAAGGTTTCTATGTAATGAGAAAGCAATATTGTTTATTTTCTGTGGTTGACATTGACTGACTGAGGAACACTGTGATAACCATGCAAATATAATTTGGAGATAGAAAAAGAGTTAACCGGCTTCTGAATTCATAGTTTTACAGGCTTACAAAATGAAGAAGCAACACAGCACAGCTAAAATCAATGGAACGCGTTAGAAACTGTGGAACCCTGGTGCTTTGGGGAATGCTGTTTGAAACCCTCCTCAAGTTCAAGTAACGTCCTTAAGTTCTGCTCAAAGTCACATTTATCCAGCCTGATATAAGCTTAATTTCAAATGGAGCAGCTGAAGCCCGACCAATGACATTTACTTCGTAGTAGCCGGAAAACAAACAAGTTCGTGTAACAAATACAAATTTGCAAGGTTGGGTCTTAGTGTTAAGAGATGAAAAACCCCGGAGTCTCAATCAGAGACGCTGACGGTGAGCGGAGGCCTCCCGCTTCCAGGGCTGTTCCCGTGGAGGGCTGGACGAGAGTGCTAAGGACGGAGCATCTAAGACCACTCTCTTGCTGAGTATTTTTAGGACTATCACAGAATCATTAAGGAGAAGACATTTTAATAAAAAATAAGTAGAAAGGGAATAATCTTTGAATAAAGGACAATCATTAAACTTGAATACGCTCAACATTACAAAACTTGCATTGCCTGCTCTTCCTTTTAGAACACTCTGTGTGGACCAGCACTGCCCATCGACTGGTGTGCCTGGATTCCTGGTGTGGGGAAAGAGCTCAGCCTTGGCAGTGGACCCCCAGCCAACCTATCCCATCGGTAAGTGACCTTGTCCCAGTTTCCCTACCTGTAGTGCAGGGACGACAGGCACAGGGCAAGTCTGAGTGAAACTGCATGTGAGAAAGTTTCCCCAGCAGAGCCAGGACTTAGGAGGTGCTCAAGTTACTGGCCTCCATGCCCTTCCACCAAAGAGGGCTCAGGTGCATAAGTCCTTGCGTAAAGCAGACCTGTTCTGAGAAAGGCCAGCTATCCAAGGGTCAGAGCTGGGCATCCCAGGGAGCCACGGCCGTGCATTATCCACTCTGGCTCCAGCTCCGGGGTCTTCTGTGAGGGCGATGCCATAACCCCTCTGCTCCCTTGATAACCTGCGCTCCACCCTCCGCACCCCCAAGGCCCCTTGGCAGGATTCATGCTCACTGGCCTCTCACCTTCACTCATGTGTTCCGAGGGACATGCTCATTACCCCCTCTGTTGGGACAACTC
>NW_006434373.1:877801-890663 GCF_000325575.1 Pteropus alecto
TTCCCTTCTGACTTTTGTCGATGTCACCTCTGCCAAGAAGCCCTCCTGGTGCTCACACTGCTCCTTTCTTCACCTCCACTGGGTTCTCGCCACCCTGAGCTTAGATCTCTAGTAATTGGCATATGGTAAGAATTCACTAGCATTGTTTAATATAATATGATTTTGCCACATATGGCGTATTTACTGGATGATCTAAAAATCCTGGATCCTTCAGATACTTCATTTTGTAACTTTTCTGCACACACAGACAACATTGACTTTACATGCAAAAACCAGAGTTCTGCTCCATGCAAAACGACGTTGACCTCCCTTTTCTTCGGCAGCATGCTCTAGGATATAGATTTAGCTTGAATTAGGCTAGCTCTAAACATAAATCTGTACACTCGATGACAAAATCCCTAAATGCTAACACGTACACGCTCACACATACATAGCAGAAGTGGAGTAAAATTCAAAGTGGAATCCTAGAAGAGTAAACTTAAATATTTACAGAAGATGCATCCATCCCAGAGCAGTCCAAACTCGAACCAACTCTTGGACAAAGAGTGACATTTTAAGTCTCAGCTTTGGGTCTTGTTTCTCTGTGTCCACCAGCTGAGACCATGATCTGTGACAGGTAAGCACACACATCTCCCCCAAGGCCTCGTAGGAGCTGATGGAGGCTCTGTTCATGATGGTGGCACAGCAAGTCTGATTTTAGGAACATTGGACTTTGGCTCCCTCAATGTCTTATTTTTCTATTTCCAGCCAAGCTGAAGGCATCCAAAAAAGAAAAAAGAACACCCCGAATTAAGGGAAGCTCAGCTCACAAGACAGCACACATGGTGGCTAAAAATAGCCCTGAATTACATGGTGTTATGTAAGTGCTGAGTCTCACTTGGGTGTCCAGACACATTTGGAGATAAACAGAGCCTCTGCCACCGGCTTGCTTTTGTAGCACCTGCAGCAAAGTGGCCCGGGTGCCCCGGTGGAATCATGCATGCTGGAGCACCTGTGCCTGTGCAGATTCCTCCTGAGGGTGCTGGCCTGGCTGACACTAGGTGGTCATTTTCCCAAAGCCCTCTTAGACGAGACCACTGGCTAGCTGAAGGTGATGGTCTGGGTTCATAGTCCAGGATAATGGCATCAGTGTGCCAGCTCTGCCCTGCCCAACTCCCCTGCACAGGACATCTGTGCCAGCTCTGTCTTCCACCTCTCGGCCCCTCTGCAGAGCCACGGTGGAGATCAGATCTGAACCTGGCTTAGAGATGGACATATGCGCAAGGAAGGCGACAGCACCTGGCCGGCCCTATGACCTCGGCACTATCTCAGGCACCCCCATATGTTCGTCTGGCACCTCTGGGGATAACCCCTATCACAATGTTCTGTCAACTGTCTGTACCCACTTGGTTGTATACTTCTTGTCAATCCCCCTCTTATATCCCCGCGTGGAGCCTTGCAGGGCTCCAGGCACATGCAGAGTCTCAATAAATATGCTGAATACATGAATAGAATTTTTGGCATTAATATGATCAGTAAATTCTTATAACAAAAAGAATTGAAGTTTAAAGAGCATTTTTGACAATTCTGCTGGGAAAATGCTAACTTCTGGGATTTCTAAACCAGTTTTGGGGAACTCCAAGATTTACATGAAAAAAGATAGAAAAAAATCCTCTACTTTTATTGTGTAAAAATCAGTGCAAACATAAAAACTCAAACACCGACTTTTCAGTTACAATTTGCACAAAACAAAGTTTCAAAGATGAGCCAGCCCACTTCAGAAATTCATCTGATCTTAAACTTGATGATGACTAAAACTCCAGTTGTACTTGGCAACTCAAGAACATAACACCCACCAACGGCACGGGCAGGCTGGCCCTGGACACTACTGCTGAATTGTAGGAGGCTCTAAAGAATGATTTCTGCTTTAAAAATAATTTTTTGTTTCTTAAAAAAGCAATCTTGCATTTGGAGGGCCTCTTGTTTCTAACCAGGAGCCACTGATTAGTTCGAGAGAGATTTATGGCCAACCTGCCTCACACGGGGCCTAGGCTGGGTGCCTGGCAGCACGAATGTGGATAGGTCTTGGCCTTAACTTCCAGGAACCCACGGAGTGCAAACAAAGAATGACTGTGTACTCTGATAAGGTAAAGGCAAAGCAGGAGACTCTGAGCGGACTGTTGCTCCACTGAGAGACGGGAAGAGGGCTGAGGGTTTTCCAGAGAGGGGCATGTGTGCGAAGACACAGAGAAGCACCTTCCAGCACGAACGAGAGGCCAGGACTCCATGGGCACATCGATGGCCGTCATGGCAAGGAGGCTGACTCTTACACCCTTGCCATACTGTGATGTCTCCGTCGTGATTTACATCAGTGGTAGATAAATGCAAAAGAACTGGGTTGATAATTTAGACTTGAAAATGTTGTTATTATAACAGTATTACCTTTTAAAACAACAATGTACTTGACTGGGAACGTCGTGGTATCCAACACAGGATATTTGTAGTAAATCCATTGTGCATCTGACCCAATGTTTCTTGTAATTTAATTCTTAATTTAGCCTGCCATCTGACATCGTGTGCAAATTTATTTTAAAATTTAAAATAATGAAATGGACACACTGGTTATTAACTATTGATGGCATATCAAAAGTCCTTAGTAAGTTTCTAGGGATTTTAGAACAAAGGAAAGCTGATAATAGAACATATCTATCTCTTTTAAAATACTCTTAAGTGTTTTTATTTGTTTCAGATAAATGATGTCATAGGAAGTGTGTGCCAGGTTGGGACAGGGAACAGGAGACATACTGGGGCAGTGCAGGGAGAAAAGCTTAACAGAAAGACAAGGGTGGGGCCCAGCAGCCCAGGGACAGGTTTGCACAAAAACAATGTAAGTTGTAAGAGCCAGAGCAGATACTAAGCCTTTAATTATTGTTAAGATGAATTTATGAGGCAGTCTGTGGGGAAGAAGTCAATTCTTCCATTTTACAGCAGTCTCTCAGAGGCCAGGAACTAAGGATGGTTGAACGCAAGACCCAGAACGTGAGGTTAGGAGAATTTCACTCCATCGGCGATTAGGTTTTTAAGAAATTCTTGGGAGCAGCAGAGCCATCATAGCCGAGGACCCTGGCCGGATTGCTCTGGGTCACCCTGCTTGCCAACAATCAAACTTTCCATGCCTTTGGCTGCCTTCTGGGAAGCGAGCGTGGGTGAAATTCAGCATGGTGACAAGTGCTCCATGGTGGAGCTTGTGAGTGGGAGTGGAAGCTACCGATGAAGATAAGATTCACGAGCTTTCTGCTGACTTAACTCTGCCCTCCTAAATTATTACTGCAGGCTAACAGCAGCGAAAGGTATAGCCATAGACTAGATGCTCTTCTGCCCTGGAAGACAGCACTTAGGCTGTAATCCAACTCTGTGGATGTAAAGACAAATTAAATTTGGCAACGAGGGTTACTAAATGCAGGAATGGATTACCAAGGAAGGCTAAGGCATCTGACTCAGTCATAAAACTAAATAATAAATAGCCCACTTGGAAAGGGGAAGGTCACTTAGAAAAAGCTATTCAATATAATTCCAAACTTCTAGTCTGAAAAGTCTCTATAACACACTCAAGAACACTCTGCTTGTTCAGGACCTGTGTGCCATTTAAGAATAAATACACAGTAAAATCTTGAGCATCTCACATCATACTTGATGGCCAAAAATAAACCAGCTGGTAGAATTGTTTTCAAATTATAACAGGCCCCCTAAGAGTTAACCCATTTGAGAACACACACGCACACATACACACACACACATACACACGTGCGTGCACACACATTCCTTAGCAACTGGAAGAGCCCAAGGAGGTGCAGTTCCTGAGTGTCCCTTGTTGGCCTGGCCTCAGGCCACCCTGGCTGGTGCTCCGAGCTGGCTGCACACAACAGCTCTGTGCCACACTGGGCATCACGGCCAGCCAGAATGCAAACTGCCACCCAGGCTAGAAGGAAAATGCTGCTGTCACCCAGCCCAGGAGAAGAGCAGGTGGGAGCATCACGGGGCCCGGGCACCGACACTTACTGCTATTCGCAGGACTGATGCCTTCACCGAGGTCCATTTGTCCTGCCTCCGGTCTATGACCAGGATGAATCCAATGCCAGCATCTTGTAAGCTGAGATGAGAGATATCCGCAATTAGTGTGTGCAGCAAGAAGACAGGCTTTCGTGTAATCTCTAAGAAAACCTTATAAAAAAATGGTTCCTCCTATAATCCTTATTCCACTTCCGCACTGCAAGGTAAAATGCTTGCCAAGTAGGCGTCTGAGCAGACTGCAGCATTTCCATGAGCCTTGTCCAGGCAATTTCCAGAACTTGCTCTTATCTAAAGATGGACAGATATTTTCTGTATGTTGCTTATTTCCCAGCCTAACACCGACCATATAACAAGGCATAGATCCAGACAGAACCCATCTTTCCTGGAGCTCAGTCAATTTTTGTTCCACAGTGAGAGCTGAGTTACTTTCCTTTCTGGGTTGACCAGCTGGCTAAATCCGCCAAAATAAGTTTTACGACCACACGTCCCGTTAGTCCTAGCATCGGAGGTCCCCGTGTTCATCCACGTTAGAAAATCGCTCTTGAAGGCATCTCTAGAAATTTGGGAGAAAATCCCTGAGGTGTCAGAAGGCTCACAAGCATCTGTTAAAAATGGGAGAGGAGATATGGCTCTTTGCAACAGCAACATCTGTGATAAAGATAACACTGAGTCGCTGTGTAATGATAACCTCTGTGGTCCTGACTTAGCCTAATGCAGGAGCCTGAGTCACAGCGTAGAAACAAGGAGGTTCGCTTCCGTTGGCTAATCTCACATCCGAGCCAATTGTGTGATGCCAGCAGCTGCTACTGCCAGCCAATCCATGCAGAAGTGAGAAGGGCAGCCCGAGGCACTGACTAGAATCCTTAATTTCCAAGTCACTGAACCTATCTAAGGGAGCCACTTCTGGGTTTAAGTGAAAATCAGAACGATACGAAACAAATATAAATTATGCACTCTGTGAAAGCACACTGACTACTATAAATGTTATGTAATAAAGCCAGAGCTGTCACATCCAAAATCTTTTCCGACTCTCAGATTTGATGATGGTGACGGTGATGTACAAAATGCACACCTGTGTGGTTGTGTACACACCTCTGTGGGTAAGTGCTGTTGATTCTGTGTTCTTATCCACACTTGTTTATAGAAATCTGGTTCAACAACAGCAAAGGACTTAGGGTATTTATACGAATACACTTTAGCTTTCTTCGAAGATAGCCGTTCTGCTGTCGACGTCATAGCCCATGTGTACATGCACGATGAAATGTCAATGGTTGTGTTTCCCAGCTGTACAGGGTGCCCCAGACAGAACTGTCTTCTGGGTCAGCTTAGTTCTTATGAAGGTAATGGTTGTTTTGTTTTGTATATCACTCAAGTTTCAGTGCCAGAAACCTAGATTCACAGCTGTCTAAATGCTCCAGAACAAGTGTTGTTACCCACGTGTCACGTTATGACGGCGCCCCCCCCTCCCAGCAGCAAGCGCTCCTCATAGATGGCTGTGACCAACTTGCCCAACTCAAGCCAGACAGGTCTGATGGGAGGTTGAGAAGGAACAGAGACCCTAGTCCTGGAGCCCAGGCCCTCCTCCTGGAAAGAGCAATTTCTTTGTTCTTTGGAGTGGCTACTGGCCAGCACCACCCTAAAAGTTTGACAGTTATTCTTCTTTGAATCCTCATAACAACCATATGAGGTAGCTGAGAGATGAGGCACAGAAAGGTTAAGTCATTTGCCCAAAATTACAGAGCTGGTGAGCACAGACAGGGTGAACCCTGTGGTCTGGCCCCGAGTGAGGGCTTTTAGCCACCTGCATGCTACCTCTCAGGCCAAGTCCACTCTGTGGAATAATGTGGCCTCCTCCCGCCCCTCCCACACCTCCCACCCCTGGCCTGCATCCTAATGCTGGACCAGGCAGCGGCCCCCTCTTCAGGGGTCTCTGCACCACTACTGGGTATTGGAGGATGTGCTGAGGGGACCTGGCCCCTGAAGCAGACAGCAAAGATGCCCACACACCAGAATCCAGCTTGGGGCCCAGGAGAACTCTCCTCCAAGCCCCGCTCATCTCGTCTCTACCACATCTCCTACCACTGACTCAGAGGCGCGAGACTTAACTAACAGAAGGCATCTTACATAAGGATACAGAGACCCTGTGAGCCTCTTCCACGACTGCAGCCCCAGGGCGAGGCTATGTGATCTGCCCCATCACCCAGGAGCCAAGGCCCAGCAGCCCATGGGCCCTGGTGCTCCACCTGCCACCACGCTAAGGGGGGTCTGGATCTGCCCACATGAGTAGAGGACCTGGAGCTCGGGAAGCCCTATTCTGCTACACCGCCTCCCCACGCCCGTATCTGTGACCTCATGTGCCCAGGAGACAGGGCGGCTCATGCTTGGATCTCGCCAGAAGCTGCCCCCACTAAGGTCCCTTGTATGCCAGGCCTTGGGCTGATTGTGCTGAAGGTGGTGACGGTGGAGTAAACAGAGAGCAAATAGTTCAGAAGCTGGCAGCCACACAAGGTGTCCCAGTACCCTGGGCACACATGGCCTGCAACACACAGATGTCAGCCTCCAATCTCGAAATACTTGGATCAGAGGGCTGCCCTGGCCAGCTGCCCATCAGCTGAGGCCGATGAGCTCACTTTTGGCCTAAATAATCAAGAGGCACAGAGCTCGAATAAACTCTGTTTCTGGGATTTACCCATTCACTGTTGCACTCTCTAACGCCTCAGGGCTTGTTGGCCTTAGGCAGCCAGGGGCCTGCTAACTTTACCTGGGTGGCTCTCAGACGCCCAAGGCATGGAGGCCAGTCAGCTATGGGTCCAACCTCCCCATCGCTGGGTGGGAGCAGTGAGCAGCATGAGAACAGAAGAGAAACAAGGGCTGGGCGTCCCTGCCAGTGAGTGAGGTCTGCCGTCACCCCGCATCACATTCGTCTAGTTCTTGGCTGAGCTGCATCTTGTTCAATGGACTGGTGGGAGAGTGTGGGACTCGGTTCCTCCCCCACCCCCTATTCAGAGCAGGGACAGCAGGCGGGGCAGAGACACAAAGAGAAATCAGGATGACAGAGGAAGAAAGGCATTCAGGACAGAATGGCCCTGGTCGGGAGAGATGAGGGACAGAGGAGGTGCCTGCTTCTCCAAATGCAACATGCACACAAGACTCCTGAAGAATTCGTTAAAATGCCGATTCAGGCTCAGGAGGCCAAAGTGGGGCCAACAGTATTGCATTTCTAACAAGCTCCCTATGCTGCTGATGCTGCTGGTCCAGGGACCCCCAAACCAAGTGGCTAGTCCCGTAGACGAGCCCTGTGGTCTTCCTGTGCCAGGGAGAGATGCTGTGTCTGAGCGCCCAAGCTTCTGCCCAGAGGAAGAGCCGGAATGGGGCTGGGGCACCTGGGGCAGCTGATAGACCTCGGGTCCTGAACAGGGTCAGGAAGGGAGGATGGGAAGGACGGGGGCAGTGGGCAGTGACAAGTCCACCTAGGATCAAGGCTGAAGAGACATTCAGGTGGTGTGGAGCAGGCCCTGAGGGTGCGGCAGGGAGGACAATGCAGAAGTTTGGGGGGCATCAGTGTCATGCTGGAGGGAGAGAGAGAGAGGAGGTGAGCACTCAGGTGCTGACGGTGGTGATGGGCCAGGTGGTGTTTTTTGGAGAAGAGACCATTGAGAAGGACCAGAAGGTCACTGCCCCACTCCAGGCTGAGATAACTGGGGAGTAGAAGAGGACATGCCTTCTCCGGAACGGCCAGGAGGGGCTGGATCAGGGCTGGGCATCTCAAACCCCCCTGCCTAGCCTGGCCTCTGTCCCCTTCCTCCCCGCCCCCAAGGCCTGGCCGCTACCCGCCCCGCCCCCTGCCAGTTTTCTTCCCCTTCTCAAGGAGGCAAGGCTTTCAGGAGACGAAGCAAGGAGGGCAGGTATTTGTTAGCAGCCTGTGTTCCGAGGCTGGCCATGTGCACAATTTAAAATGTCCCGTGTTCCGGTTGTAGGAATAAACAAAAGCACCAGTCAAGTGTGGAAACAGATTAAGGCTGAGGAGGAACGTGCAGTCAGTTTAACAATGTGGTCTGACTAATGGCGCCCTCTTGTGGTTGGAAGTGAGTGCCGCATACGACCCAGGTAGGCAGTGGGTGCCTCGCGTGGCAAGGTCCGGGGCAGGCCAACTTTAACCAGCTGTAATGTGGTTACAAAGACTTCCTGGGAGCCCATCGCCCTCTCTGGCCCCAGTGTCCCAGCCGTCTGTCTGAATCCATGTGCTGGAGTGATGCCTGGCCCAGCGCAGCCCCAACAGTCTGAAGGGCTCAGAGCCTGAGGATCTAACTCTCAATGCACTAATATAGTGCTCAAGTGTGCTTTTCTGATCTTCTAAAAACCAGGATGACAGGAGCTCTTAAGACAGCCCCGCTTTGGGGCAAATTCCTTAGTGCTGGGGTGTTTATCTTCTTGTGGACATGTGGCTGACTCCAGCTTGATCTGGGCTTTTAAGCCTTGGAGGGACTGTCACTCAAGAGGGCCTAACAAGCTGAAGGCATTGCAAGAGATTCACTGGAATCTGTGGCCGTGCTCTGCATGCTTCCCAAGTCTCGGGGCCTTCTGTGAGAGCCCCCCACCACAGGCTCCCCTTGCCACACAACAGCCGACCCAGTTGTCTTAGGTTAGCTGTGTGCAGGCTCACTGGCCTTTGAAGCCACCACATGCCTCCTGGGTGACCAGAAGCTTCTCAGGAAAAGAGACCATATTAAACCTCCAGTTACAGAGAAACCATGAGAACAATTCTGCCTTTCTTTTAGAATTAGGATTTAGTGATCCTACTGTGTGAAAGATCTTAGATATGATTAGCCAAACCTCACTGGAGAGACTCAGAAGGGGCTTACCTGGGTTCTGTAGCCGGTTTGGGGTATACCAGGAAGGACTCCCATTACACCAAGCTACCTCTGCCCTTCCTGTGCAGTAGGGAGAGCTTTTGGTCCTATCAGATCTCTGGTAGCAAAGAAATCTGATGTGTTGCTGCAGAAACTCTGACCTCCCTAGGAGCCATCATCACCCCGAGGGTCTGCTCTGAGAGCTGCATCCGTGGACCCTGACTGCAAACGGCATCGGGGCTGCATACTCTCTGTCTCCTGCTGCACTTGGCCCAGACTCACCCGAGTGAATGAACAACATGAGACTGAGCACAGCGTCAGCCCTCCTCTCCAGCATGTCCATAGCTACAGGGTGCCCCTGGCTTTGTCTTTGCCCAAATCTGAAAGGGAGCACACCACCAGGGCACTGCTCCCCTTCCCAGATTTCTCCAGCCCCTCAAGGGTGGTGTGCCTGTGTTCCCAGGTCTGGTGCCAAGAACCCCAGAATCTGTGCCTCCCCTGCTGATGTCAGGCAGTCCCATGCCTGGGTTTATTCCCTTAATCTCATTCCCCTTCCTCGAGCAGTTTCCAAAGCCCTCCCGTCAGCCCCACTGGTTTTCCAATCATCCTTCCCTCGGCAGCAAAACAATCTCCTTCATAGTGGTTATAACTATTCTTTAAAGAAGTTAACCTTGTTACTATTGCCACTGAGAGACTGAGTATACAGTCGGACAACAGCCAGGCCAGTTTATAAAAGTAGAACTCTGACCCACAACTTGCAGCAAAGAGCCCAGAAAACCAGCTCACTGTCTCAGCGCCCAGCCCAGGCAGCCACTTGCCATCTAGAAGTCACAATTACAGGAAGGTGACCACTATCTGCAGCAATAATCCTAGAAGCCAAACAACCACTCTGCCCCCGAGGGTCTGGATGTTTCAATCAATAACAGCAGTTTCCCCAGTGTTTGTCCCTGCTTCCAATTCAGGACCAACCAGAGAAAGCGAAATGTGCTCCCTAAATCTCCCCGTATCCTCATGTTTGCTGTGGGTATGGCAGCTGCTTACTAGGACGGGACCCCAGCCCTTGGGGTGGACAAGGACCTGAGGGTCCGACACAGCTAAGTCAGGTCTATTGTCCTGGAATGATGTTTTTTGGAACGTAAACATCAACAGGTCATAGCGAGCCAGGCAGGCTTCGACACAGTCTGATTCTGTGCAGAGGGAGAAAGTATCAGAGTTAAAGAGGAACAGAGCCAGACTGGGTGTGCTTCTGGGCATACCCGCAGCTCCAGCTGGGTCTTGCTCCACCCCATGCCTGGGTTTCACAGCTTGAAGCTGGAGGATGGTGAAGCAGCCCTTTCTCAGTGAGAAAGGACCATGGTAACACTGGATGCCCTGGCGAGTGTTCTTATAGCTATCTCTAACAAGGCCTGCTCAGCCGGCGCCAGAGGAGACAAGGCCAGTGATGGCTAGGCATCAGGCTAGGGCGTGCTTGCAGGGGGCAGTTACAGGCTGGCATCCGTCCTAGACCATCCCTGGCAGGTGGTGTGACAAGTGTCAGCTGGAGCTTGTCCATCCATGGCAGGGGACCCTAGGGTCCCGTGGGGGAGAAGGTCCAGCCTCCCTGGAGGGCTGGGCAGGATGTCAGGGGCCTGGCCAAGCAGGTGGGTCCTGAAAGGCAGCTAGGGGTGGGGACACTGCAGCTGGAGGGCGGGGGACACACAGCAGAACCTGCAGAATACATGGATCCTGGCTTTAGGTGGGCCCACTCTCCCCAACCCAGGCCCCCGCCTGACTGCATTTCTTTGCTTCTCTCTCTTTTTCATCCCATATTTTGACACTGGTGTACAAAAGTTAGCAAATATTAGAAATACTTTTTTAAAATTTAATTTCCTTGTTTTCATTTTGTAAGGAAAATGGCCACTTTTCTCTCTGCCCATGTGATTTTCCTGCACACGTTCAAATCCCATGACCTTGAATACGTTCCCTGAGCATTCAATCTCGAACCTTTCTTTGCTGGACGTTTCTTCTCTCTTCTTACGATTCAAAAGCTTAACCTTTCATAATAACATTTGTGCAATGTGTTTATCTTAACACGGGTTAACTCTTCATCCCAGAAAGCAAAACAGCCAAGAAAAACATCAAACACTTAAAAACAAAACACAAAACAAAACAAAACTCCCACTCGGGGTAATGTGCCCGTTTTCAAAGTCACGGGCACTCCCCATTAGGGCTGGCGAGAGCCAGACACACACAAGGACGAGCGCAGAAGAGGGATCCCAGCCGAAGAGACCTTTGCACAAAGCGGTAGCATCACCTCGCCTCTTCACAACCCAAAAAGAGCCGTCCACTTAAAAACCACAAAGTTATTTCTCTAAAGAGCCTGAAAACATGCATTTTTTTGTTTTTTATTTTCCAGTTTTTTCCCCATATCAATAAATATAATTTTTATGGACAAAAATGAACAAAGAAAACTAAAACTATGATATTTGGAGGAATCATTATGAATGTACTTGGAATGCGCTTGAACCAATGAATGTAGGGTAGGAGCGATAATACTGTAGACAGTGCAGAGGTCTACATGCAGCCCTGTTCCCGGTCTAACTCGAGCCTACTCAGTGCAGGAGGAAACTGGAGTTATCTATTTTTCAAAGACTGGATTCTAGCTCAAAAACATAGCTTCCTCCATCAACGGCTGAATGCATAAACAAAATGTGGCACATCGATCCCATGGACGATTATTTGCCCTAAGAAGGAAAGAAGTTCTGACCCACGTTAAGACATGGATGAAACCCGAGGACATTAGGCTCAGTGAAATAAGCCAGCCACAAAGACACATACTGTGTGATTCCACTTCCGTGAGGTCTGTAGGGTCATCGAATTCACAGAAATAGAAAGCAGAGTGGTAGGCGCCAGGGGCTAGGGGAGGGGGATAAGGAGTTAGTGTTTAATGGGGAAAGAATTTCGGTTTGGGAAGATGAAAAGGTTCTGGAGATCTGTTGCACAATAATGTGAATACACTTACCACTACTGAACTATATACACCCAGACATGGTTAAGGAGGTTCAGTTGTCTATTATGAAGATCTTACTGCAGTTTTAAAAAATGCTCCAAAAAACTAACAATCACATAAATTCTTTAAATACATTTTAAAAATTAAAAGGTGCCAGTTCTTTGTAATCGTGGCGTGAACTGCTCCCCGGGCGCATAGAGGCACCACTTTGGGAGTCAGAACCAGGCTGAGGACCGTTTAGAATCTATTTATTACCTTGGGTTCCTGCTGCAGCCCCAGCCGTCTGCCTTTCCAGCTCCTGCTCCGAGCACAGGTCCTGGTCGTGGCACCCCTCCTCTGTCCTGAATCTCCACTGCTCACCTGGCAGCCCAAGCTTACCTGGCTCCTTCCTCTACCAGGATCTGCCTCAGGCATCTCCTCCCCACCTGGAGCTGAAACTCTAGCTGCACAGGCTTCTAGGTGACTTGTGTCTCCCACTCTGTGCCTCCCCCATGGGACGGACGAGGTGGCAGGTGCTGCCTGGGTGGCAAGGGGAGGCTTCCCAAACCCCAAGCCCACACTTGCATGAGCTTCCCTCACTATACACTTAGAAATGGTTAAGATGGTCAGTCGCATGTTATGAATATTTTTTCCTCACAGCAAAATGTCATTATTTCCAAGTAAGGTGAGGGCTGTGATTTCTCCTCCTGGGCAGAGGACGAGGGTAATAACTTCTTGGCCTTTTCTCTGAAAAACGAAAGGCTTGGCCACTGTCAGCGGAATCCGACCCGACCACTGCCGGCACACCCCCACAGATGGAAACACCCCACATCTGAGCCGCCCCATATGGCAGCCACTGGCCACATGTGACTTGAAATATGGCTAGCTTGGCTCAGGGACTGAACTTTTGCATTCATTTAGTTTTAATTTTTAAATTTAAATAGCCACGCATGGCCAGTGGCTCTGGTACAGTGACAGAGAAAGACCATTACGA
>NW_006434373.1:891710-905673 GCF_000325575.1 Pteropus alecto
CAGCTGGGGGTGGAATATTGTCTCCCAAGCAGCTGGGTATTTGAACCAGGTCCATGGGAAGTCAACGTCATTGTCAGCTTCAATTAACACTAAGAGCTCCTGCATCGCGTTTTAATGGGGCTGAGGAGAGACTGCAGCAGTGGAGGAAGGTGATCCTCTTGATATTATCTTCCAAACCTTGAGTACGTAGGTGAGCGAAGCCCCCAAGGCCACCACGAGGGGGTGTTGCAGGGTTACTGAGTGGAAAGGCAAGCCCAGGAGTGCTATAACTGTTTTCCGAAAAGAGCCAGAAACCTACTGCCTCCGTGTTGGCAACCCTATGCGTGTGCGCGCACGTGCATGTGTAGCTCTGTGCGTGTGTGCATATGTGTGTACTACATATGTGTGTACTACATATGCATGTGGGTGTGTGTCTGTGTTTGCGTACACAGTGCCTGCGTGAGGAAGCCTCGAACGACTCCATTCATGGGGAGAGACAGAATCAGACTGAGTCTGAAATGTTACTTTTGCCACAGTTTAGGGTGAGAGGAGATAAGGAGGTGGACTAGGGGGTGCCTGAAGGTGGAGGAGAGATCCAAGTGTAGGGATGGAGAGGTACGGCCTGGAGCCTCGGCGTTCACACCTGCTGGATGGGCTCTGTAATCCCCACTGCAAGGTGCTTAGCGCTAGACTCAGAGGTGGTACACAGAGAACACATGCTAAGTGTAAAAGAAATAGAATAGTTACCACTCTTTTTTTTGTTGTCGTTGGGCAATTTCTATCAGCATAAACATGCTGTTATTGCTCTTATCTTAGAAGAAAATCTCGTCTGTCTTCCCCTCACCAGCTAACTGGCCCATTTCTCTGCTGCCCTGGGAGCAAAATCCTGGAAAGAGGTTCTATATCGACTGTCTCAGATCCCTCTCCTCCCACTTTTATGGAATTTCCTCCTGTAAACGTTTTATTCCCGATCCTCCACCAAAGCTGTTCCAGTGTTCTCAAAGGCCTGTATGTTAAGAGAATCCCATTGAATCCCATTGAATTCCTCATTCTCAACTTATTTCACTCATCAGTAATATGACCATATAATGTACTGTCACAGCTGGGACACTTGAGAGGGAAGGCGGCTGTAAGAAGTTGTAGGTGTGTATTGGCCATGGCCTATTGACCTTTTGGCCTATGATGAGGCCCTCCCTGCTCCTGAGACCCTGGCTGGGGTTGACTTTCCCCTTCCCCTTGCTGCATTTCCTCTTTCCACTGACCTTCTACATCAGGAACACCTGGGCCCCCCACTCTGCCCAACATCCTACCCATGAGGCCATCGCCACTTAAATGCCCACAACTCCCAAGTCCACATCGCAGCTGAGACCTCACCCTGGAGTTCCAGATTCACCTCACAGTACCCAGAGGTGTGAGCCCTCGCCCTGAGAAGTCTCCCTGCACATGAGAATTACATCTGAAACCTAACACAACCCTCCTACCTGCTCTTTCCTGTCCCGGGTGACTACTACCCACAAAATCATGGTCAGGCCATCTCTAAGTCCTCCTTCCCTTCTCCTAGGGGCCTTTGTGAGAACTGTGCCCCATGCCTGAGTTTCCCTTGACTTCTGTAACTCATGGGGGCACCCCTCTCACTGCCCCTCCTGGCGTCCCTCACCTCCTTTCTCTCTCATTCTTCTTGTTTCATAACCCAGTCCCTGTGTACATGTTATTTACTGCGAATGTAAGCAGCAGGATTTTATCTATTTTGTTCACTGTTGGGTCCACGTTGCCCAGCACACAATAGACAGAGACAGGGTAAACTGCCCAGGGCACCCTCCTCCACCTTTCTTCCAGTTGTGTAAGAACTGCAGGGAGGTTTCAGGGCCTCTCTCCGGGCCTTGCACGCGGTTCAGTCACTTGCTCTCTCAAGTTCCTGGGACTGGCCCCACCCAGGCCTGGGAGATGATGGCAAACAAGCCCTATTAGGAATTGCAAAAGTTGTAGGCATCTGAGCTGTAAAACCCAGCCCTCTAGCCAAAGAGAGAGCTCACAGGGATATCCCCAAGGTGCGGCCACGTTGGCTGGATGCCAGATGACCCCGGCCAAAAATTTATAAAGTCCTTCCATGTTCCCTCTACTGAGTCATTCTTCAAAGGACAATAATTTGCTTCATATTTACATATGTCTGATACATCTGGTCAAAGCTGCCATTATCGGTGTAATATTTCGCAATGATCAGTAACTATTAATTAGATGTAATGCCCAAAACTGGGGCTCCCGTCATTTGCATTAATAACAGAAGGATAGCTAAAATCAGCACATAATCTATTTTTTGAAAGGATAAAATTAATGCTTGGTTAACAACGGTAAGAGTGTCTCCTGGAAGCAGTCTTCATGAAAGATTTGTCCATTTAATTTGCACTCATATTAAAAACATGCATCTGGCTCTAAATTCCACTCTTTCTACTTAGAGGCTGTGCTGGCTCAGCAGCAGTTTGGAATAAGTCCTGTGCCAATGATCTGCCTGCATGAGGAATTTTTACTTCTTTCTAGAAAAAAACGCCCACCCAGCTCCTGACTCCAATAGGTTTAGGACTGAGATTTGAGGAACTGACCGCAATGCTGGATGTGTCCACCAGGTGGCAGCCCTTCCTCCTACAAATGAGGGTGGACGTGTATGTGGGGAGCAGGGGAACCTCTCCCCAGGTTCCTGCAGGAGAATGAAGAGGTTGCCCCCGACACGGGTGCTGCTCAAAGGGCAGCACCCCAGGACCACTGCAGTGCTTCTGGATGTGTCTCTCAGTTGTCAATATCCTCCCCTTGTGACCAAGCTGGTTGCTCACCCTGAAGACACAGATGCAGAGGACCCTTGCTTTACCTGCAGACGCAAGGTGTTTCTCCTCCACATTTTTAATGTACACTGAACTCTCTAGGAATGTAACTGCTGTGTGAACTGATAAAAGACTGCACTTTTGTCTTCTTTAGAATGTCACCCAAAACTATTCCCTCTTTCAGAGATGATATACCCTAAAAGGCACCTACTCAAGGTACCATGATTGACACAACACCTTGAAGGCCAGTGGACTCAGAGTTTTACACACAAGTGTGGGCGCCAGCCTGACCTTCATGGCTTCTGTATGGCCTGCCCGGCCAGCTACACGTAACACCTAATTCCTTTTCTCTGTTGGTCCTTCATGTTGTTGTTTGTTGGGGCACTGCAGTTGTCTTTCAAAATGAGGGGTATGTTGGGTTTTATTATTTAGTTTGTTTATAGATGAAAAGGGTGAATTGGGCCTGACAGCTCCAGATCCAACACTCCAGCATTCAGGCTTTTTATCATCCTCGATGGGAGAGAAGAGAAATGTGAATAAAACACACACAAACGAAGCCGAAAACACATGGAAATGGAAATGGAGCCCATGGGTCTAGGCTTCACATATTCAGATTGGCCTCTTGGCCACTTTTATAGCACCATGTACTGTACAGAATAAAGGTTACGTGCTACAATTCCTCAGCTTTCAAAGGAAAATGTGTGTTTCTTGTTCTCAGATCATGCGTATGAATTGTGCATGCATTCTTGGAGATCATGGTTCTGAAAAGGCTCCTTTCTATTGGAGATAAGAACTCCTTAAAAATAAAAGAAGAGAGAAACAAAGTGTGCTCATTCTGATTGAAGGAGAGAGAAGTGTGCTGGAGCGAGAGATCACAGGGAACAACCTATGTATTATTAGGCGGCTTGGCCTATGTGAATTTACTTTATTCGCCTGAAAACAAAGTTTATTTGTCCAGCAAATATTTACTGAGGGGCCGCGTACTCACTTTCTGAGACCTGCATTTTTGGCTGACACAGACAAAAACCACGCTGTAATTAATTACTACCATTTCAGATAAGCCCCAAGCCTGATGGAGTAGGGGTCTGAGGGTGGAGGGGTGGTGGGCATGATGGAGGGGCCCCCTGAAGAGATGGCCTGGAGTACGAGGAGAGTCTCCGGAGACCCAGTGGAGGAACAGCAGGTGCAAAGGCCCTGAGGCCAGAAGGGCTGAGGCCCAGCAAGACCAGCAAGGATGATGACACCCAGCAGAGAGGATGGTACCAGCCTGGAAGGTCCCAAGAGGGCATCAGAAATCCAGCTGCCCCCTTTCCAGCACCTGCCTGCTTGTGGCCTGGGGAGAAGAAGGCGCACCTCCATATCAGGCTCAGAATGTTGAGTGTTGACATTTCCAGCTATAAGATAATTCTTCGACCTTTTTAAATCAAAGAATGATCAGAAAACCTGAGTTTCCATCCACAGGCTGGAAAGGGTTCAGGAATCATGACTATAACTGCAGAGATGGCTCGTAGTAAATTTTAATCTATAGGATTTTTAGATCCCTAAATAAAGGTAGGAGAACAGGACAGAGAAAAAATGAGATAGGCAGTGAGGAGGCCCTGGAAAGTTCTAGAGCCTCTTTATGAGAGAGATCATGAAGCACATATGAGTGCAGAGCTCTCTCAGCACTCATAGCCTCTGAATTCCTCAGATTCTGTTCAGTTACAGTTCAGCAAAAGGGAAGTGGCAATGGAATAACTCTACAATGTTTTCCAAAAGGGAAATGAATAGAAGGAGGATCCGTAAAGAGAAGGAGATAGGCCAGCTTGTCGCTCGGTGGTCTAAGGACCAAGAACAGCTTTGACACTGAGGAGTGACCTCTCATACTTAGCATTTGCTGTTCATGTTGATCTTGCTGAGCTCCCTCCAATGCCCAGCTACAGAGAGTCTTGGGAGCATGGGGCCATGGGGGGGGGCCACCACCTCTCCTGGACGTGGAACTGCCCCCCACCTCTGGGAGACAGTCCTCATAAGGGAGGCTCAGTTTGTCGGTACAGAAGCACACTAGCCAGACTTCACACAGCGCCCACAGTGAGCTGCCAGCCGCAGCCATCCTGTGTTCTTTTTAAATCACTTGAACTTGTTCTTCCCTAAAATCACTGCTAAGTTCATCATTTCCTGATGAAATCACTGCCCCTTACTGGTTTGTTCCAGCATGTCCCTACTGCCAGGGGGACCTGCAGCATTTCGGTGTCCCGCAGCTGGGTGTACCACATGCTGGAGCACTGTCCTGGGCCCACACCCCAAGAACACCGCTCTCTGTCACATCACACGGGGAGTCTGAATCTTCTGGGCACTTTCTAGGTGTGTGATCTTAGTCACATCGTCCCCCAAGGTCTAGTGGCCTCATCTACAGAATGGGCGTGATAACTGCCCTCTTGTCACTACGGTTATTTTTTTAAAAATTTTATTTATTTAAATTAGTTTCAAGTATACAGTACATTGGTTAGACATCTATATAGTTCATAAAACGATCCCCTTAATTGCTCCCTCCCTCCCCTGACCCTCCACCTACTCAACCTGTTAATGCTAACTCATTCCCTATGCATCTGTCAATACTAATTTGTACTTCTTTAACCCTTCACCCCATTCACTCAGACCCCCAACACCCCTCCCCTCTGTCCATCACCAAATTGTCCACTATATTTATGAGTCTGTTTTTGATTAGTTTGTTCTTTTTGTTCCTTAGAGTATATAAGTGAAATCATATAGTATTTATCTTTCTCTGTCTGCCTCATTTCACTCAGCACAGTAACCTCTAGGTCCATCCATATCAATGCAAATGGTAGGGTTTCATTTTTTTTAATGGTTGAGTAATATTCCATTGTATAATGAACCATAATTTCTTTATCCAGTCATCTGTTGATGGGCATTTAGGTTGCTACTATAACTTGGCTATTGTAAATTGTGCTGCCATGAATACTGGAGTGCATAGATCTTTACAAATTATTGTTTTCGTTTTCTTTGGATAAATATCCAGAAGTGCAACTACAGTTCTGAGGGCCAAAGGAGAAAATAAATAGAGATGCTTTGCAGCATTGCAGTCCCACCATGAAGCATGTCCCTCAGCCCCCTGAGAGGGCATGGCCAGACAGAGGGGGCCCTTAAAGAAAAACTGCTCAGTCCCTCCTCCCTCAGCTCGGCTGCCTGGTTGCCTGGAGCCTGGCACACTGAGGTGGGTAACAAGAAAAGACGATGAGACGGTGACTGGGGAACCCCTCACCGCTGGCTGCACATTGCCTACCTTTCTGCCAAGTGACACTCACCACCCACGTCCACTAGACCACCCTCCTTCCACATGCCAGGTTGCTAGAAGAATCTATGCCCACTCCCCCTACCCCCGGCCCCTAAGCACTGATCGGTGGTTACTGATTGTTGTTAGTTTTTGTATGACATGTATCAGTTGATTGAACCTGCTGTTCAGTCTGTTTTCTAGATTAGACTAATTCACAGAGCTCTAAGGTATTCAAATTCTGAAACTCATCCTTAAAGCCAGAAAGGAATGAAGGAAAGTATTCCCAAGGTCCTGGGATGCTGAGCTTCTTTTTTGCTGGTTAAAGTCCCCCTACGCTTCCGCCTCCTCGTACTTCATGTAGCAGGTGGAAGAAAATGTCACCCACGAGGTTGTTCCTGTCCTTATGCAGCATGTTGTTCCCTGCACCCTAAACAGAAGCGGCAGCTCCTGCGCCAGAGCGCTAGGTGACACCTTCACCACTTCTGAGGGTGAGGCCCAGCCCCCGAGGGTCTCAGGACCACCTCTGCAGTGGGACCTCCCTCTTGTGGAAAGAAAGACCCCTTCCTGGCATTGCCTTGCTCGGCTAGTGTGGGGCTGGACACTGTCTGCGAGGCGGGAAACGTGCCCTGGGCTCCGTCGGACCCTGGGCGGTGTGGGCTGGAGTGGACATCTCCTGCAGGTGAGGGGAAGGGTGCCAGCTCTGGAGCTGGAACAACTGGATTCTGATCCCATGTACTTCACTGCTCAGCTGTGTGACCTCGAGCAGACTCACGAACTCCCCTCAGCCACAACCTCCTTATCTGACGAATGCCCAGATCCTTAGCAAAGCTACTGGGAGACTCAGGGAGATGTGTAAACCTCTCTAAAGAAGCAGACACGCACCTGGGGATGCTGGTGAGATAGGTCATGACATTCTGGAACTCCTTGTCCGGGACGTCGCTGAAGGCCGGGTAGTCTGGGAAGGTGATGACGGGGCTGCCGTCCTGTCCCCGCCCGCCTGGGGACAGAGCAAAGGCAGCACTTAACACGGGTGGGCATTGGCACCCACGCTGTCAGCAGGATGCGACAGCGACAGGTCATGAGCACTGAATATTTCAGTTAAAATTGAGGTGTGTTCGTCAACATCATATTTTTTATTATGGAATAAATGCACGCTTATTGAAGGTCATAATTGGAATGCACACACACGCAAAATGAGATGAATTAAAATAATGACCTATTATTTCACCACCGTGTCATTTGGCATATTTCTTTCCAAAACTATTTTCAGTGCATTTTTCGATGTAATAGAGACCATGTCGAATATAAAGCTGGCGTCTTGCTTTTTTCTTAACATTGTGAACTATAGTTTTCTGTGCTTTATAAATGACGGGACCATCATTTTAAATACTGCACAACACTGCATTCGGGCTGTGCCCTAACGCCTCTCCTAACACCTTGTGTGTGGTTTGTAGCTTCTCCAGTGTTCTACTTGTGGGACAATTCCATTCCGACGGAAGCTGCCCCTTCGGCATGAAGGGAGGGTACAGGTGGAATCAGTGGGGACTTTTCCAAGGGGAGATGCGCCTGAGACAGTTTCACGAGAAGAAATTAAGATGGCACATGAGGAATCAGAAATAGTGGCTGGGAAGATGAGGACAGCTCCAATGCAATGGGGACAGTCGGGAGGGGCCGGCTTAGACAGGAAGGCTCTGAGTTTAGTCTGGCATATATTGGATTTGAATTGTCCTACGAGGAAGTGGGAGGAGTAGCAGATTGGGCAGGAGGTGAGAAGAGACAGGAGTCGCATAGGCCTGGGCTCTGGTCTGCCTGCTTGCCCATACCCTGGGTGGCTAGAGACGCCGACGCCGCTCTCTGCCACTGCTCCCTTCCGGGACGGGGTCCCCTTCTCTTCCATTGAACCCTGGCGACCCAATTCTGGCCCATCGGATGTGGCGGGCGTCATGCCGTGTAATTCCCAAGCTGGGCTGTAAGACACTGAAGAGTCCACCCTCCCTGCTCAGAGCTCCCTCCTGGAAACCGGTCATCACATAAGCATCCGATAGCCCAGCACCCTCCACGAGGTGAGAAAGCCCAGGCACTGCCAGGGAGGGAGCGGCAGGCTCCATGAAGGGGACTGAGGTGACGTTCCAGTCAGCCCCCCAGGTGGACACAGCCAGAGACCTCATCCCGGATTTCCTGATGGATGGGAGGTGGGAGGGAGAGGAGGAGGACGACTCCCTCCACATGTTGCCTGAGAGTTTCCATGAGCTGTGATGAAAACCCAGGATGGTCCAGGTTTGTTTTAGACATTTAAGTTTAAAACCTTGTGTTCATTTTCTAACGAGTTCCTACAGACTTCGCAATGTGAACCAACAACCCCTGTCTGCCAGCCTGCACTTGCGTAGCTCAGGAGTCGTGGCTTGGCCCGGCGGGTCCTCGAAGGCCGAAATCCAGGTGTCTGCTGGACCTGTCGTCTCACCCGAGGCCAGGCTCATCTTCCAGGCTCATTCAGGTGCTGGCAGAATTCAGCTCCCTCAGTTGTAGGACTGAGGTCCCCGTATTCTTGCCAGTGTTGGCCAGGGTCATTCTCAGCCCCAAGAGTCCCACATTCCTTGCCAGGTTGCCCCCCGACATCTTCATGGCTGGCAGCAAGGCATCTCTGTCCCTGGTACTTGGAATCCCTCTGAGGGCTCAGCTGATTAAGTCAGGCCCACCAAGGATGACCTTAAAGCCAGTTGATTTGGGACCTTAACTACATCTGCAAACCCCCTTCTGGAGCGTCTGGATGGCTTTTGAATAAAAGAGAGAAGGTGTGTCTGGGTTAGGGGGAACATCCTGGGGTTCTGCTACCTCCCCAGGTACCAAAGAGGTAACCATGTGATGCCGATGCCAAGGGGCAGTTGTGTTACACCCTGGAGGAAGGTCAAGGTCATGAGTCTGGGCCACCAGTGCACTAAAGCCATGAGCCTTTCAGTTTCTTGACGAGGCATGAAGAAGTTGAGGCGATGCGAAGGAACCAGCAAAGAGACTACAGCTCCTTTCCTAAGTGTTTCTCTGCCATTGGCCATGACCCGTTCTGTTGGGAGATTTTAGTTTTTCCTGAGGATACCCTACTTTCTCTCTTTCTTCCTTGCAGTCAGCACCCCTCACTGTGATCACTCCATGAAAATCAATGAGCCATTTCATTGTCAATAAATCCCAGAGGCTCCATTTTCCTGCTCATGATTTTCAGTTCTTGCTGAGGTACATAAACCCCAGAGTTGCACCTTGGGTCCGCGTGTTGGGGTCAGGTCGGCCCAGACCATATGGGGCCGGCCTGTGGAGCAGCTCTTGTGCCAGGGAGGCCAGGGCGGCCCTTGGAGGCAGGGCTGGTTCTCAGGGTTCAGGAGAGAGCACCAACCTGCTGGCCAAGGGGAAAGGGCCAGCTGCAAAAAGGGGGCCAAGAGGATAGCAGAGGTTGGGCTCCTTCGTTATTGGAAGGCCCCACTGACAGCACAAGGAACGTGGGCATGTCTCGTGCTGAATTAGCCTTGGCTGCTAGACTTGCCCAGATAGAGAAGTGACCCACGCAGCTCTGAGGGTGAGCTGCTCGCTCCAGGTGCAATGGTCATGCCCTTTGCAGCCTCGATGCGATAACGCTGTCCAGTGGCTGGAGGCGCTCACGATGGCCAGCCGGGCAGGACGGCAGGACAGCCCACAGGGTGGAGGAGGAACCTTAGCCCGAGAGGAGGGCAGCAGCCAGGACAGGGGCTGGGGTGCAGAGCTGGCTGAGACGGACCCGAGGGGCGGTGCCAACCCCTTGCCCATGTCAGCCACACCACTCTCCCGGAGGATGGAGCCGCAGGAACCAGAGTTGCTTAGTGAGGGAGGCCCCCCAGGCCCTGGGTGCCAGAAGAAAGAGGCACACTGTGCCGCACCATCTTGTTCCTACTTCACCTGTCGCAGGAAAGTTCTGATTCCAGGAGACTGTAGTCAGTAGTGCTTGAGGCTGCGTCCTGCTCGGGACCCCAAATGACCTCTGGCCGGCTCTTCCTGTGGCTGTTCACCAACTAGCACTGAGAGGCCTTCTTCATAGGCATCGCTACAGCAGCTCCTGGGCTCTCAGTTAAACCGAGAGCAGGCTACATCGAGTGGATTGTCCCCAGTTCCCACCACGTGGAATAGGCCCACTTAGGCCATGGAGAACCGAGAGGAGGCCAACCACCTGCCATGCAGACACCCTCCCCACCACGCTTCCAGCCTCCAGCACTCACCAGACAGGTAAGCAAAGCGCTTCTTTAGCTGGTCCTGGATGTCGGCAGCGCAGAGTGGGGTGATGTCCTGGTGCATGATTTCATCTGGGGAGAGAGCAGACGAACACACCTGTCATTTGGTGGAAACTTTGCCTCACCCTCACTCTGACCCAAGTCTGGATCAGCCCCGTGCAGACACCCGAGGGGCCAGCGGTCACATGCTTGGAAAAGGAATTTGTTTCCAATACGCAGAAACCTTTGTTTTTCAGAGCACAAAAAGCTGTGTGCTGAGTGATTGATTCATCAATATTTAAAATATGGTGTGTGTCAGAAGCATAGAGAAAGACAGAGAGAAAAGAGGGAGGGAGGGGGACAGAGAGAAACATGCGGGCAGAAGGAGAGGCTTGGGGAAACAGGGGGGAGGGCTGGGAGCTGGAGGACCAGCCCTTAAGACTGAGTTAGTGAGCAGCCCTGAGAACAGACACGCTTTGTTCTGTGAGTCTCCACCCATGTTTTGGAAGTGGTCCAGTCAACTCCTGGGGCCCTCACCTGTTGCCTATGCACAGACTTGCTGCTCAGCGAGGAAACCTGGCCACTGCAGCAGGCCCACAGCCTTCAAACACACTCACATGTGGGGCCTCACTGCCTGCCTGACAATGACGCTGAGCCAAGTCCCTAAGACTGATGGCGACGGGAAAAACAGTTTAGCAGGCTGCAGGCTTCGAGTTCTAGACTAGGGGTCTGGGATTAAACTGGCAGCACCTCCAGCCACACCCTGGAGGCATCTACCATAAGCAAGGAGGTTTTGCAAGACTCTAGGGGAAAACCTAGAGACTGACTAAAGATGTGAGGTCACTGCTAAGCAAGTGATGCTGGGTGTCAGCCGGGGGACCAAGACACTGAGTGTGCTTTTGTATTTCTGAGTCAATCCCAGGCTAGCGATCGTGTGATTTACAGCCAAGGTCTAATGTCGCCAAACCCTAGTTGTACAGCAAAATCTGCAGTTTTGAACATCAACATAATCTCTCTAAAGAGACTCATGATTTATGTTGATGACCTGCAAATGGTTAAATTAAAAGGTCAATTCTTCTACAACCAGTTTAAGACCCAGGCTACGAACAGCCTGGAAATATGGGTCATGGAGATCTTTTACCCTGAAAATTCCAGCGGAGACAGCAAAACGTTATCTACACAGATCAGCTTTAAATCCTGTTCTTCTGGTCTTGCAAACAAGCAAGTGTAAACAGGTGACATAATTAAACACACAGGCGGGTCCCACAGATCCTAGCTGTGTCCTTTGTGGAACTGCGAACCGCCACACTGGCTGGCTCTTTGATTCTGCCTGTGTTGATGAGGAAGTGATCAGAACCGGGGCCACTGGCATGCTAGGGACCAACAGAGCAATCGATGGTGGCATTCGGGGTCAGGAAATGAACAACAGTAAATGCTCCCCAAACTCAAAAGATCTGGAACAGTGCTGAGCCTTTTATGGACAGCTCGGTGGCACAGGTGCCATTTCTCAGTGTGCACTTAGATATCTCACCAACGCTTTTCCTTTGTGGGAGAAAAGCAGGGTTGGGAACAATTGCTCTAAGAGAGCTTGGAATATACATTTTTAAATTCCAGATGAAGTGATTTAAGATGGTCCACATCTCGTTTGTTTGGAATGCATGTTAGGTGCGATTCATGTTAGGCAGCCTGAAAGTTTAGATTCTACAGTGCTTTTTTTCTTCTCTCCAAAGGAAGGAATGACTGCACTACCAAATATGAAATCTTTCCTCAAGTTCAACCTCTGCAACCCTGGGAGAAGCATGTCATTGAAACATAGACCACTGGGGAGTAAGGATCTCCCTGAAGTCTAGGGATGTCTCGGGGGCAGTAGAAAATAGCACACACGCGGTGAGCTGGCAAATCCTTTAACAAGTGGGGACCCGTCGTCGGTGACAAGCATAGACGCTGGGCCAGAGGGGTTCCCCAGACCTTGCTGTGGTCCTGGAGACATCTGGCTTGGATCTAGAGATCGCCTGCCAGGACTCAACTCCCCAGATTTCACCTACCCGCGAGGAACGAAAACTATGAGTGTCGAGGCCTCTGATGGTGGACACTTCTGCAGTAATTCGTACACTTGATTCTGAGTGGTTCTGCATGGCAGAGGCTTCAAGGTAGTGCTTCCTCTTACGAGTAAACTCGCATGTTCCTGAGCTCACTTATAGGGACTGTGGGCTGTCTGTGCTCTGAGTCCAGCTCACCCTGATGGCGGACGGCTTTCCCATACATTAGAGACAGAGATGATATTACTGAGCATTTCTGTACTTTCGATGATAGAGTGACAGTCTTACTGGCTGCATTGTTGTCAATGTGAATTTGGTTCCATTGAGGGACATCCATGGGGTCTTGTCACCCACTCTCCTCTTTGGGTGATAGCCACCCTCACATTCTTAGAATTCCTCAAACAGGTCAATGTCCCTCCAGCCTCAGGGCCTTTGCACATGCTGTCCCCTCTGTAATGCTCTTCCCATTGCTGTCTGCCAGTCTAATCTTACTCAGTTCCCGGCTGAGATGTCATGTCTTCAGGGAGGCCTTTCTCTGCCTGGGCCTGGGTCTCACAGCATCCTACCAGCCCCCATGGAACACCCACTATGCCCACACTCACCACTGTCCAACCCCCCAGGGCCTGGCCCAGTGGCTCCCATGGAAGGAGCTCAACAAACATGTGTGGAACGATATAGTGAGAGGACAATAGGAGAATGACTTCCCAGAGCATCATTTAAAATCCAACTAATTCAGCAAAGTTCTTTCTGGCTTGTACATAGGCTGGTTCCAGAATTTCTGGTCAGTCACTGTCCATGTGAGGTGCAGAGCCCACAGACTGCTGACTGGTGCAATGTGTTACCCTGCAGCCGAGCTGTGGAAACCAACACTTGTGAATTTTCTGGGGCAGAACTAATTCTAATACTGTACCTTAGATCAATGCCCCATTTTAAATTTGAAAAATGGGGTTATTTTGTGCATAGTCTGTTGGAAACTGCACGAAGGTATGTTCATTACAAAGGGACTATATAAAAATCATTGACATCTTAAATGGTCACTGGCTACTCCTCAGAAAGCTGAAAATGATTAAAAACATTTCCCACCTGTGATTAAGGCACATGGTTTTTATTGTTTGTCATACGATGCCTTCTGTGCACAACAGGCTCTGGATATTTATAATTTTCCAACCTTCCTGCACCTTTATTCTCATTCGAGGACAGGGCAATTTTGCACTTTGTGCTGACGGATTTTTTCAAGGTCCTTGTCCACTGCATTTAATTTGGTAGAAGAGTTATGCTGCAGCCACTGGTTCAGAAGAAAATAGAGGTGCTTGATGGCGACGCAGGAGAGCCGTAGCCCCGCAGTGCCTCCTTCACCGTGTGTGTGAGTGGCTGCTCCAATGTCAGAAGTCTGGGACAGGAAGTGGGGTCACCCCAACCCGCCAGCTCAATAAAAGGGTCAGGCAGGGCCCAGCTCCTTCACAGAAGGTCTCTGTAAGAGCACAATGCTTTACAGATAACTACCCGTTTCCAACATTCCTGTCTTGACCCAGACGTAAATGGAGACTCCCAAGCAATTATCCCATCACAGAGTCACTTTGAGGACAGAAGTTAAGAAGGGCCTTGAATCAGAGGGGTACAGGGTGGGAGAGG
>NW_006434373.1:906932-918755 GCF_000325575.1 Pteropus alecto
AGGCTGACGTGCCCTCCCTGGCATCAGCTCTGGGAGCCAACCCGGAAAGGTTGCTCTGTCTCGTGCCTGGAAAGGGACAAATGACCAACTTATTCCTTCAGTGGGAATTACCCCTCGGCTCACAATGTCTTAGCCATCCTGGGACCCAGCTCAACTCTAGACAAGGACAAAGGAGGAGAAACCCCAACTGTTGAAATGTATTCACACGGAGTCGTTACCAGAATCCTGCCCGGTTTAAGAAGCAACTTAGAGTCCAGGAGTGGCATTACACTTTTATCTTTAGATCTTTTTGTCTGTATATAATTAGACTACTGCAGCAAACTTCCTTCCTCTTGCAAATTGACTCGGGGATTTGCTTTATTTCAGGACAACAATTTCCTGACAGAGAGCGGGGAGCATCTTTCCTGTCCACTCGAAGGGGCATTCTGAGAGGCTCTGGGCCACGAAGTCTATTACGTGCTGATTCTCTTATTTGTATCTGGCTGAAGGTCCACACCCAAGGCTTTTGTTCATTTTCAATCAAAATACAACAGCGATGTCTTTTTGAAGTCCAGGGTGGAGAGTCAAGTGGAGTTATTTCACCAACTCGCTTGGGCGGGATTCCTATTTCACCAAGCCCACCCCAGGAATCTCCAAACCAAGAGCAAAGGGTATGCAGAAGGAACAAGAAGAGAGGCCACTGGCTCCAGCCAAGCCCCGTGTGGAGCTCTGCGGGTCAGGGCGGGATGGATGCCTCACCCGTCAGCTGTCTAGTCCTTGTGGTTGGGGCAGGAGCAGCATCTCCGTTTCTATTTATAATCTATGGAGACGGCTCTGCGATCTGGCTACTTGAGATGTTTGAGATCTATATCGATTTGGGCAGCCAAATTTTCACTCACAGCACATCCTGGATATTTTTCATGTTATTTGTTATGGAATTAAGTATAAATATTTCATGTCATATACTAAGCATCATCAACTCACTCAGTTCACCAAATGTTTTCCCTGATTTCCTTATCTCAGAAAATGAATCCTAACAAAATTTAAAATAACAGGCCCCATTTGAAAAGATGTTTGATCGAAATTGTCATCACAGAAAAGCACCTCTCACCCCAAAACATTGTCGGTTCACATGCATCCGCTTGGCAGAAATCAGGAAGCCAAACAAAATCAAGCTGGAGCATCAGAACTCTCCCGTGTGGGTGCCAGGGGTCAGTCCACCACACAGAACTTGCTGGAAGCCCTTTGGCACTAGAGAGTACACTATCTGTGCAGACAAAGATGTGTACATCAGAGGCTCAGCGAACCTCTTCATGGTGCAGTATCCGGACCTGCATCTTCTGAGGCTGTGCACCCACTCGCCTGATGTGCCTGTAACTCAAGCCTATGCAAGAATCACTTGGAAGCCTTGGTAAGGCGCACATGCAGAATCGACAGTAAACCTCTCTTGGATGCACTGGGTGTTTTCTTTCCCGTCCCACCCCATGCCGGCTTCAGCGTGCCTCAGCATCCTCCTTAACACAGGCTCCAGACAGCCTGCCCAAGCACATGGAGATGGCACACAGGCCAAGGCCAGCACGCTGCCTCCACCTGTATCAGAGCGTAAGCAGCACTCACAACGCGCCTGCCGACATCAACCAGCATGGAGCGTTTTTCCAGCAGTCCCAACTCCCACGGCTGGGGCTCTGGGGTCAAACTTCCAGATCGTTTTTGTACATGTTCTGCAGAGCCCTCTTCCATGTCAGAGAGGGAAGGGCTCCATAGTCAAACAAACTTGGGAGGCACCACAGACAAACCTCCCTTTATGGAGGCTCCAAGAAGGCTAGCAGTGCTACCCCTACACTTAACTGGTCACGGATTTTTGGGAAGTGGGAGTGAGGATGGACATAACATCTCCTAACTCCTCCAGAATTAATGTTGAAAATAATGTACTAAGGAAATGCTACTCTAGCTAGTTAGTCCTTATTAAAACAAAGAAAAAGTTTTCAATGAAATTCCAAACAAGCACTCACAGAACCAATAGCACAGATTAAAGTAAAAAAGAAAAAAGAAAACAAACACAAAAACCCCACCACGGTCTTAAATCAATCAAGAAAGAAAGTATGTCTTCAACATCTACACTATGACTAGTTGGCATAAGGGAAAGTACAAGAGAAGCGTAAGAATTTCTTAAACTTATAGTCTGTCTGGAGCAACTAAATTACATTTTAACTGTTTCACATAGAAAAATTTTAATCGTAGTAGACATAGCAGTCGCAGTACTAAATTTTCATACTATTACTAAAATACTTTTTACATATTAATGCATTTAATTGTTGCAACAAACCAAGAAGTGGGAATACTATTATCTCATTTTTTAGATGAGCAAACAAAGGCACAGAGAAGTCAAGTGACTTGCCTGAGGCCACACAGCAGTGACAGAGTGATTCTAGTTACACCAGTTCAAAGAAGGGAGGGGCAAGGGTGCCAGCCAGTCTGAGGCAGCCTCAGGTGGGTGACTCTCAGGGAGTGGGGCTTAGCAAATAGAGATGCTCAGAGCGGGCATTTCTAACTTGGGGGGAAGCTTGGCTTTACAGACAGCCCCAGAGAAGAGCTCGGAGTAACAAAAAAAGGAGAAGCTGGGCTGCTGGTGCCTTTCTCACGTGACTCAGATTACATGGCAGCAAATCGTAGGGTCCTCACTGTGACATTCGATTTTGTGAGTCTCTTACCCTTGCATTAATGGTCAAAGAAATAATATTTAGCAATCAACAGAGGCATTTTAAAATCATCTCCTCATAATTTGGTATCAATTCTTCATCTTTAGAGTCTAAGCAGAATTCTGATTTAAGATCTGTAATAGACTCTCCATGCTGAGGACAGAGAGGAGAACACTGTCGCTGTCAGTGAAGAAGGGTCGCCTCACCAAGCCGGTGGACTGCTGTTGTTGCAGCTCGGAGTGGGGGCCCCACCTTCCAGAAAGCCAGCGGGACAGAAACAAGCGAGTCAACTATAAATGTCTTTAAACCTGAACACTGACTGCACATTGTCCCCAAGGTTCACAAAGACATGCTGTCTGCAGAACTGCTCTCGCCTCTGTGCAATCCTCTGAGTTGCTTTAATGAGTGTCTGAAGCTCACAGGCTGCATTTTACTTTGCTGAATAACCTTTTATCATAGGGACCCCTGGTTTCCCAGGAAGTATGCCAGCACTTTGGGGGCAGTCAGGGCTGTGTGGCCTTGGGCAGGTTGCTTACCCTCTCTGAGCTAGCTTCTTTGTAAAATTGGGATAATCACGGCATCTAGCTGCCAGGGTGTCTTGTGCACTCAGTGAACACTTACAGCCTAGTGTCTGGCACGTGGTGGGTATTTAAAGGTAACTGACACCTGGGGATGGACAGTGTGCGCCACCGTCACGTCGCCACTGCACTTTGACTTTGGTTTGCTTTTCAAGAAAATCCATTTCAATCCAGCCAAGGGCTCCTCAGGGGAAACCACTTTTGTAATACCGCTAAGACCTCTGCCTTCCCCCTCCCTGGTCCTTTCATGAGTGTGTGGAGTTTTTCAGCCCTCACAAACAGCACAGCACCAGCACCAGCGAGCTGCAGAGGCGCGGTGGCGAGCCCAGGCAACTCCCGTCCTGTCAGAGACTAAGGACACGTGCAAAATGCAGGACGATGCTATTCCTCTCACGCATTTGCTCCATCTGGGTAATGTCGTTATTTTTCATTTAAAAATGCTAATTATGCTACCATAATGGATTTATCATTGTTATTTTTATGAAAGTTAATATTTTTAAAATTTCATTTTTAATTTCTAATATGATAAATAACCTAACACAAAGCTTTTTGCAATCCTTAGTCAATTATTCACAGTGGAAAGTCAATTATTCACAGTTGAGACCAAAACGTCCAACAATTCGCTATCTGGAAGCCACACGAAGGCTGGGTGAGCTTCCTCTCACAGGAGTATGGGACTAGGGAGGCAGGTCCTTCCAGAGTTTGGAGACCTTGGCCATCCCTCTCCTCTCTCAGCTCCCTGCCTTTCCTGCAGGAAAGGTTGGCTCTGCTGTCTCTGGTCACAGTTCCTATGGGAGGGCGGGGAGGTCTCAGCTTTAGCCATACCATCACAGGCCTGGACTGCCCACAGAGAGATCATTCAACAAGGGGACTTCGGGATCTGCGCGTGTTTGAGGCACCGAGCTCCGGGGTGTACATTCTAGGTCACGGAAGCAGGCAAGGAGCTGTGCACAGCTGCACAGGGCATTCACTGCATAATGGCCACTGAGCAGGCAAGCGGGCAAGATCCAGCCTGCCCACCTGCAAGGAGCATTCTCACAGAGCACAGACCCCAAGGGTCTTTGACATCCCAAAGGCATCCCAGGCTCCAGGAGAAAGGGCCAGTCCTTGCTGAGCTGTGCAGATGTGCAAGCTTCTCTCTGTCTCTCTTTCCCCCTCTTTCCCCTCTTCCCGTCCATCACTGGGCCCTCCAGCTCTTGGGCCTCAGCCTTCTAATGCCAGTTGGTCTTGCTCTGATGGCCACTGAGCAGGCTCACACTGACCTGCCGCCTGCCGCCTGCCGTGCTGGGTGGGAGAACATATCAGCTGCTATATCCTGGAATAGCTGGCTGGCTGATGGACATAGGTCCAAAGACCTGTCCCGTGGGAGGGGCAGGAAGAGATCCCAATGACAACAGGGTTTCACGCAGCCAACTTTTTCCTTGGGGCCTTCCTGCTCAGTGCCCAGCATGGCCTGGGGTCATGAAAGGAGTTGGGGCCTGGATGCGGCTGGGTGCTGAGTAGCTGAGGGGTCCTTGCTTCCCCTTTGCTGTCCTGGGTAGTAGTCAGGGTCTCCTGAGGCCAGTCTCCTAGCTGGATGGCTCCACCCTCCTGTGTTCGATGTGGTTTCAGTTCTGCCTTTCTGTTTGGAAGCATTCGAAGGGGCCTTTGAAAGCAAAGTTTCTGCATTCAAAGTTGAGGGAGCCGGCACTTGTAAAGAGTCTGAGTTAGGGACATAGCTGTCACATGCTGGGGCAGAACTGAAGTTGGGTTTAGGAGGAACATGGCCATGTTCTCTAGACCTTGAAGGTCCCCAGATCTTTGCTCCTTTTTCAGCTCAGCAGCTTCATTTCTGCTTGCTGGGTGGGCGAGACCCTGTCCGTTGGCCTCCCGGACCAGCCATGAACGGGCGCCTCCCTGTGGCTGCTGGAAATGGGCTAGACTTCGAGGGACAACATGGCAGTACTGCTGGAAGCACTTCTGTGAGCTCACTCTATCCCGTAAGGACCCGGAGGGGTGAGGCTTCCTCAGCCTGTTTTAGTAACAAAGAAGGTTGAGGTCGGGGACCCCCAACGGCAGCTCAGGCTGTGGAGGTGGGAGAGCCTGGACTCAAACTCATGCTGGCTGGGCAACTGAGGTCTGTGGAAGTGCCGGAAGGTCATCATCCAGCTGCAGCTCCATCAAGGCCTGTTCGCTGGAGGAGTCCAAGCTGACGGGCGTCTTCCCAGCAGTCAGGACAGGGCACACTGAGGAGGAAGGCTGGACGCAGCAGGGCGCGGCTTCCCACGGCACAGGAGCTGCGGCGTTCAATGCGAGAGAAGGCAAGGGAGCTGTGTGGCCCGATTGTTTCTACTAAACCGTCTCATTTATAAACTCTTCCCTGAGCAGTCATTGTGAATGCCCCCTTCAGCTGGGCTGTTACTTCCTGAGCTCACAGTTTCCGTCTTTGTATTAAAGGCCTACAAAGGCAATCAGAGAAATGGGCACAAACAAGGACCCACGCAGCAACGTTAAATGAAGGTCTGTCTTGCACTTGGCATCCAGCACTACGCAGATGGTGACAGAGCAGCTGCCACGTGTGGACACTAGGTCAGGCCCTGCAGCAGGTGCAGACAAAAGCACAACCCTGCCTCCAATGGCCTCAAGCTCTCAGGGCTGTGTCAGTCTGCTCGGGACTGCAGTGTTCCAGCCCACGGTCTCCCCTGAGCTGCATGCAGACAAGAGGGAGCTGGGCTGGGGATGCAGAGGGGAGAAGGTACCCATGGGAGCCGGCCTCTAAGATGCTATATTACTTACTCCTCGGTTTTTCGATACTGAGCTCCCCTGGAGTCCTGGAGCTGGGTTCCTGGGCTGAGTGCTCAATGGTCAGGCCCACCCCTAGGATCAAGGTGGGTGCGTCACTGGGCTGGGGGAGCCCAACTGGACCAAGGGGCCTTAGGCCCCACAGAGAACTGAGAAAGGACCCTCGTGCCACAGGTGAGGGCCCCCTTTGCACCCGTACCATAGTGGCTCCAAATAGTCCACTGTCATATGCTCTGTCTTTCCTAGAACACTGACCTGGCCAACCCACATAGTTTCAAGCCAGCCCTCACTTCTCCAAGAACCTCCCACAGCCCATGCTTGTCTCAGCCACAGGCCACTCTGATTCTCTGCTCAGATGGCACCGAAGGGAGAATATGATTCAATCAAGGATGGAAGACAACAGGGAACTTCATGGGAACTTTTCAGTTTGATGGTCCCGTGCCAAGAGTCTCATTTCTGTTATTTAGTGGAGGGCTGAGTTGCTTCGATGGCTATGGGGCTAAGTGTACAAGTGCATGGATTTGGAAACCAAAGTGACGGGACTGAGACTATTTCAAAAGTTCTTGCTCTGAGTAGCTGGGGAGCAGGGCAGGAAGGCGTCCTCATGCGCAGGTGGGAGCAGGGACCTGGAGCTCACTGCTGGCCCCCCACAAATGCCACACACATGGCTAAAGAGGAGCCATTTGTGGGACTTGGGGAACCTGCTTGTTCACATTGCTGCCAAAATAAGAAGTGCCGGGGGCCTTGAAAGGAAGGTTAAACATGGTCCCTTTGTCATGCTTTGGGAAAAAACACGTCTTTAGACAGTTTTCTGTAGCAGCAAATCTGAAACTTGATGTTGGCATTATTAACACCAGACCTATCTTGATGTACAAATATCAGGGGAGATAGAGGCAATCATAAAGCTAATAAGAGCATTATTTGCTTTTAGAGTCATCAAATCACACCATACCACAAAGCATCATAGCAAAGTCCTAGCTAAACCAGAACTCCGAGGCCATATACCTACGAGCGAGTTAGGTCCTGGCCTCTGCCTTAAGCCAAGTGGCTCAGTAGGGACAAATGGCTGACAGTCAGCCCTATAACTCCACAGCACAGGCGAAGGATGTCACTGAGCTTCCCCTGCAGAGGCCTCTCTGGAGAAGCAGCCCATGACAAGACCTGCAGAACAAGATGAGTGCTGGGGTGGGGCCAGGGCGTGGTAGGGCCCAGGGAGGCCTCTTAGGCAAGTCAGGGTTTGAATTTATTACACGCTACTACGTGTGGTCCATTTTCAGTGTCCAGAGCAGGCTGGGATGGGCAAGGGTTATTCACAGAGACCCACCAGGCATCTGCCAAGCTAGCGGGAAGCTGGGCAGGCAGCTGGGCCAGGTATATGGAAGGAAGACCAGTGGGACCAGGAGGGTACACGCTCAGCTTCTGTTGACTGAAGCCCTCTCCAAACTCATGTATCGATTTGAGGATTCGTACTGGGAGTCTTAGCATGAGATACCAGCGGGCTTTTTACTATTGATTACATTCCTCTTCATGAACTTCCTGCCCAGTCCTAAGATTGGGCTTGATATTTCACCGGGATCAGCTCATGAGGCCCCGAAAAGGCCACAGACATGACATCATCACGCGTTTCTGGCCGAGGTCACAGTGGAGCTGGGCAGAACCGACTCGGCTAACCCCAGTCGCAGAGCCAGCATTCTCCATGGTCCCCAAGAAACTCTCAAACTCTGCTGTGCCCCTGCAAGTGGAGTTGGGACTTATCTGTGGGAAAGGGGTGCCAGTGCATGATCCAGCCTTGGAATGCCAGACGGACAGTGAGATGTCTCTTCCTCTCCCGGGCCCCAGATGCCACTTAACGTACTAGTCTTTCAACGTACTAAACATTAATAAGTGACGTAGGAACTAAGTCGTACTTCCAAATGTTTTCTCCTTGGGACCACATACCAGAGAGAATCTGGCTAATTCAGTGAAGCTGCCACTTAACTACACTTGCCCACTGAAGCAAGCCCCTGGAGAAAAGAGCAGATCTTATGCACAGTACAGGCAGACCTTCGCAAAGCCCAGCTGTTTTGCTCACTGCGCAGGTGACAATGTCCCTGCAGGGGCTTTGCTCCTCCTCTGAGCACCTCCTCTTGGCGCCCAATTAGGCAGAACCTGAATCTGCCGATTGTGCTGTTTGTTTGTGTTTAATCCACACCAGGTGGAGCCTTCCTGCACACCTTGCCTGCAGTCCAGCCAGTAGGGGTCAAAACAAGCTGTCCACAGGGGTCAGGACAGGGTCCAGAGAAGAAAGCCCCTGGGAGATTCCAGTCCCCCAAGAGATGATAGGGAGTGGGGCCGCCCAATGTGACAGGTCCAAGGGCTCCCCTGGGCTCACGCTGGCCTGATCTCTCCATGGGGAGGAAGCCCTAGGCAGCCAAACAGAAGACGAATTGCCGCAGGAGAGAACCTGAGCAGGTTTCCAGGGGCCGGGAGGATGGGAGGGAGAAGAAAGCAGGGAAGAACACTAGCGCCATTCGGTCTGACAACCACCAACGCGTGTGTGCCCTTCACAGGTAAACCAATGTCTCATTCCCTCTTCAGAAGCTGCTACACTTGGATTGCAGTGAAAACAAATAATACCAGCCCTTGAGCGGTGTATGAGACAACGTGACAGCCACTCTCACTTTGGTTTTGGGCTGAGCTTCCTGCCATGCTGGGCCCCCAACGGCATGTCATAGCGGCTACCTGCTGGGTCCCTTGTGGAGCTTAGCCAAAGTCCCTGCACACCTGTCCCCCCAGAGTTCCACAATTTCATGTTCTGAGGTGTCAGCATCTCTGCTGCCTTTGAAGTAGCAAGTATGGTTTACACGTCTCACATACATGCCACACATATACACACTATGTACAAATACCACACACACCACATACATGGTTTACACGTCTCACATACATGCAACACATACACACACTATGTACAAATACCACACACACCACATACAGTACACACACACACACACACTACACACACAAATATCATGCACATGCTCCCCTAGGAGCCCATTGCTATTTGGAAATAGAGGAGATTTTTGTGATAACTTCTTTTCTTTTCTTACTCATTCTAAAACAATCATTTTGTCAACATTAAAAACAATAACGCCCAGGTCAGGGAAATCAATGTAAACAATGTTTATAGATGTCATTTTTTCCTGGCTCAGAGGGGCAGAAGGCACGCTGGGGCAGGTGCTCACGTGTTCTTCCAGCCAGATCTGCTCTCAGAAAGCAGTGCACACAGAACATACCATACGAGGAAGGACAGAGGTTCCTATCACCAACACCAGCCCTAAGTTCCTTCCAGGAACTTCAGAAGCTCTCCAAAATTCTTCCCTAAATCGTAGGTGCACACATTTATTCCCATTAAGTAACAATTATTCTATAAATCTAAAAAACAAACAAGTTGCTTCAACCTTCCTCGAAACATTTCCATCAAACATAAACAATGACACACAGCGTAGAGAAGGTCGGGCCGCTAGGGCAAAGAGGATGATGGGAGGGTATGTTCGTCTCATCCTAAGCTTCACACAGGTGGCCTCTGTGACAGGGTTCCTGCTAGCCAGATGGGTTGCACAGAGCAGAACAGGGGCACAGGCACTTCATGGATGCTGCCTCAGAGCCCTTGCCTTGCTCATGTACAAACAGGAGACGAGGAAAGAGATGCAGCATGTGAGAGAGAGGCAGAGAGAAGAGAGTCAGAGAGAGAGAGAGAGAGAGAGAGAGAGAGACAGAGAGACAGAGAGACAGAGAGACAGAGAGACAGAGAGACAGAGAGAGAGAGGCAGAGAGAAGAGAGTCAGAGAGAGAGAGAGAGAGATAGAGAAGAGGGATGGAGGAGGTGTGTAATCAAGAGGTTAAAGGGTTAGGGTTTGGGGGTGGCAGGTCATGTACATCTGTCAACCTCATTGATTTCATGAGTGAGAAGACAGGAGACATCTGAGCCTGGAATGAGACTGTGGCTCAAACTTGCCATCTTACCCAGCTCAGGTTCTTGGTGGCCTTGGACACAGTGAGCAAGCCTGAGGTCTCCCCCACATTACTCTCATCTAATTATTAGTTTGCTCTGGGCCCAGCTTCTGACAGGCCAGGTACCAAACCTCCCACCTGGCTCCCTCCCTTTCCAGCCTGAACAGAAGTGACTAAAGGAGAGGCACAAGACTTTGTTTGTAAACAGCAGGTGCTAAGGAAAGTCAGTATCCAGTTACGCAAACCTCTGAACAGCCCTAGAAAAGTGTCCCACCTCTGGAAGTATGCCACGGTATCACTGAAAGAAAGATTTACTGTCACAGGCACTGACAGACAACTCTTCATAAATCTAGCAAATGCTTCTTTTTTGGTAGGAAAATAGCAAATTGTTTCTAGAAACTGGGGAGAAAGCCCTCCAACCCCTTAATTACACCAGACTCCCTCAGGACATCTATTCGAAACCACATTTACCTTAAAAAAAAATAGAGTATGTGTTAGAAAAATGCTAAGAATTTTTAAGGGAAAGTTATAAGAATTATAACTAGTATTTAGTTAGGAAAACAAATGGACATCTAAAATGGTTACATACGGCCACAGTGAAAAATTTCCCCACAATAAAGTCCATGTGGTCATTGGATGGTAAAAAAACATCTGGTAGACTTCATAGAAAGTGCTACATGTTTGCGAAATTTCTAAAATTCCAAACAATAGCTACGTTCTGAGAAAGCATTCTTTTTAGGGATACTTCCAGCATTGTCACTGTGATACTGACTTCAGATATGAAATCAATCACTTCTCATTATACGTACAAGTGCTATGTTCCGGGTTTAAAAATGAGTGACTGAGATTTTCAACGCGGCCACCTAAGCAAGTATACACAATCCTCCAAATCGTATGCGTTGGGGAGATTCAAGTGCTCAGCCATTACTCACACATTTAGTCCCTTCATCATAAAATTGGAAATTTCAGATGCCATGTGCCACTGATGGCTAAGGTTGAACCAATTCATTAAAATTTATAAAAATACTTATTTTATGAATTATTCGTCAATCCTTGGCAGAAGCATCCGCTGGAAAACGTAGATGACGAATGACTTCAAAACGAGTACTAATCCATCCTTAGAAACGAAACAAGGAAACCCATGCTATCCCTCTGCTCAGGCCCAGGACGAGCTCCCTTCTCCAGGGTCTTTGTTCTCGGTCTCCACAGGGGCCGTGTCAGAAGTGTCTACTATCCAACAGACATGGGAGCAGGGATGACAAATGAGGATCACATAGAACCACCCCAGAACGGGCCCCTCACTGTCCACAGGCTCAAACAGTCCAGTCCTGAGCCCTGCCACCCAGAGTACCCTTTATTGGTATGCTCTGTGCACGGATTGCCGTGGGACAGCACGATCCAGGAGTCACTGCCAGGGGCCATCCTCGCACCCACCAGGCTCTGGGGCTCCCTTCCTGCGCACCACAGGCACGTCTATAGGAAAGCTGGAACAAAGGAGCCCCACGAGGGTTCGTTCCAGCTTCCAGGGTGAGCGCGGTGGTGGTGCACCTTTATTCCAAGAGCAGGGACACCCCGAGGCAGGGAATTGAGGCCAGGTGGCCGGAGCCCCAAACCGGCCAGAGACGCTAGACACGCCCCCACCCCGAGGAGCAGGACTCCTGCTTCTACCTCCCCGGGCACCACTCCAGCCTGGATCTTTCTTATAAGGCCCGACAGAGCCCAGCTGGTCTCTGCAGCTCGCTACGTGGGTGACATGCTAAGCCATCCCCAGAAGGTCCCCTGGCCTCTCTTTC
>NW_006434373.1:918779-942953 GCF_000325575.1 Pteropus alecto
TGAGCACCACCAATTCACAGCAGGCACCGTAAGCGCAGGCCAGACGCACCTGTGCTCGTCTTCAGGAGGAGCCACAGCCCGGAGATGTCCTGCGACAGCAAGGAGATGAGGCTTAAGGTCATGCTGTCGCCTGCCAACGCGCCGGCGTCAGGAGGCGGCGACCTGAGCACAAAGGAAGGCTGCAAGGCTCCATCTTTGGGCTGGCCGCCCACAGCGCAGAGGGGGCTCAGACCCCTGCGGCTGTGCAGGAACGCCTGCCTGGCCTGCTCCCCCAGGGCCTCAGGTTTGCTGTCCCTGAAGCAGGAGCTTTCCTCGGCTCGCTTATTCTGCCCGAGGACAGTTAACTGTTGAGACTCCAGCGGCACGGAGACTCCTGCGGCAGCAGCTCCAGCCCAGCGTCGCCCGTCCAGACCCTCCCTGCAGGAGCCCCGTGCTTAGCTGCTGTCAGTCCACTAAGCCTGCCAGGAACCTAGGGGAGGGTATGGACCTTCTGGCCCCAAGACACCTCACTGGGGATGGAGGCAGTGCTGTAGAGCAGCGCACTTAGGTGGCTGCGTGATGCTGCTCTTCCATGTCTGTCTGTCTGTGAGCTCCTCTGAAAGCTGTGTGTGTACATGCATAATCATGTGTGCCAGCAGAGCCTCAGTGGCTCTGACCACAGAGCTCCCCTCCTGGGGGGGTGGGGACTAAGAAAATATGGAAGATGTAATAAGGAAGGATGCTGCCATGGGTGGGGATCCCCGGGGAGCTCATTGAAATGCAGGTTTTAATTTTGTAAGGAGGGGGAGGTGGCGCTGAGATTCTAACAAGCTCCCAGGTGATAAGAGGCTGCTCGTCTGTGGGCCAGATTTTGAGCAGGCAGACACCCAGGGGCTTAGGACACCCGGTGCTTGAGTTCAGTGCTGGAGCTGACACACCTGGAGAAGACGACTTTTAGGCTGCATGAGGGACTGGTTTTGGCCCACGCATAAGGGCCGGCACTGAGCAGAACATTCATAGGCATTGCAGGTTCTGTTCCTGCATCTGCCATCAGCGTGTAATGTTACAGACACACTTCACTCCCTGCCTGGGCCCTGGGCAAAGAACTCAAGTCGAGGCCATCAAATCATGCATGCTCACACTTCTGAGGACACTCGTCACTGCAGCAGTAGCTGACATACACTCCAATCCACATTTTCCCTCTTCATTCTTGTCACATGGCTCTGGTTCTAACCTGGTCTTTGCTGGATAATTCCAATCATTTTCTTTCCAGTGGCTCCTCCTCGGCCTCTCCCACCGACGCTGGCAGACGTATTCTGCAAGCATAACTCTTACAGCATGACCCCAGGACTGGGAAACTTGGGACTTTTAAGCAGATCGGGTAGCAAGCTCCTCCAGTGAAGCTTCTCCTGTGGCTGGCCTTCACCTGCATCACCCCACTCCCAGGTCCCCCAGCTCACAGCACAGGTAGGTCCCCGCCACGCTGAGTACAACCATTTCCTGAAACATGCTCAGGGATGGCTCCTATGGAGGCCACGATGCTCCTATGGAGGCCACGATGGCCCAAGTCTGGCTCTGCCCTCCTGCCCCTGGCGAGCCCCCCACCCCAACCCGTGACACTGGGCAGGACTCCAGGTGCCAAGGGCACCTCGGCATCTAGCATGGTGGTGGATGTACTTCGAGTGAGTAATAGCCAAAGAAGATGACTATCCTGAGAAAGATGTTATCAGACCTGAAGCTCTTTCACAAGAAGAGACGTCATTTTTAAATACAAGGATGAGAGGTGCCATGTGGCAGAGGGAAAGGCTACAGTGACACCCACCTAACCACATATCCGATTTCTCCCCCATGTTCCCCACTCTGTCCCACTGTAGTCTCTCTGTGGGCCGGATCTTGTGTCTCTCGGCACACGGCAGATGCCCACGTCACATTAAGCAGCAGGATATGTTATCAGGAAGGGGATGGCAGCCACACTGCTCACTTGCATTTGGACCAGAGGCCACCTGCACCCACGCAGAGGAAGTCAGCTGATCTGGGTGCCACCAGGCCTGCTCCTCTGTGGAGGAAAGCTCACGTGTGCCCTGTGTCTGGGAGGGACTGCCAACGTCTGACTTAGGGCTCTCGGTGAGCTGCTCTGGTGGACAATCCCAGGGGTGCATCAGGGCTGTGCCAGAAAGGGAGTCGCACGCCTGGGAAAGCGCAGGCTTGGGGTTCGGCCTCGCCAGCTCCAGTCGCCCTTTCTTTCACTCATTCCGAAGGACTCTCTCAGAGAAGACTAAGGTCCAGTCCTCCCAGCAGCTCCTGACTGCTGGTGACCCTCTCCCACACAAGGGCTTCCTTAGCTGGAAAGAAATGATAGGCATTATACTTCCCTTTAAATAGGGCTTATTTATTTATTTTAGGAAATGCAGCATTGTGTAGCACACAGTATAGGCAATAACATACTGTAAGCACATATAACTTGTAAAGGACTATTACAAGTTGGCCCAGCCCAGAAACCTCCAGCCTGAGGTGTGTGGGCTCCTCTGTGTCCAGCTGCACCCCAACTCCTGATCAGCAGAGCTCAAAGATTTATGGGAATATGGCATTTATACTTCCTCATACAGAGATGTAAGAAAAGCTAACCAAGACATCAAATAGTCTCATGGGCGAAATGGTATCCTCTTGGACCTTAGAAAAACAGTTGTATAACTTTAAAATAGAGCAGAACGAAAGTGCCGCATGCTCTCCAGTCACCTTCTGCTGTCTGACAAAGTGGGAGGAGCCATCCTTGATTCACAGGGCGCGTCCTTATTTGCTAAGGCTTTTCCTCACCACCTGGCCTTGTTTCACTGTCATGGCAACCAGGTGAGGCAGGTGTCACTACTCGGCAGTTGTCTCAGCAAAGCCTCCCATAGCAGGAGAAGCTGGACACTGTGGCCACTTAGTTGCCCCCACACCCGTGGGCCCGCCCAGACACCGTCTTTCTCCCATGTCCTCCTCCCTTGTCCTCACCGCCTTCTCCTGCATCCTGCTCCCCATCCTCCTCCAGTGCCCTCCTAGCATGTCCTCCTCCCATGTCCCCATTCGGTGTCCTTGAGGACCTTCTTTAGCTCCAAAGTCATCACAGCCCTGGTCCTTCCAACCCCTAGCTATTTCCTCTTAGATAGTGATGCTCCCTGGGCTTGTTCCAGTTCTCGTGTCCTTCTGGCTCCATTCATGTGGCTCTCCTAAGCCAAATGAATCATCCCTGCCCCCAAGATCAACCCACTATTGCAGGATAAAAAGCAGGCTTCTTGGGGTGACACACATGGCCCGCAGGAGCTGACCAGCATGGTTGTCCTCCTACTGGCCTTGACCGCCTCCACCTCTGTCTCCCCACTTCCACTACAAGCTCTAGACATGGAGGAGGGCAGTGACCCCAGAGAGAGGAGTGCTGGTACCTCACCATCCTTGGGCCATGTGCCACTACCGCATGAGGGACCCAAAGGAAGTGTGGGTAGCCACTACACAGAGGGCTTGGTGGGGCGATGTGTCCCCCGGGACAAGCTCTCAGCACACATGATCACCTCAGTTCCAAGCACCTGATTAAGTGAATCTGCAGACTGTATTGTCCAGTTTAAAGTGATGCACACTGAAGAACCAAGTGACCTAAGAGAAGATAAGATGGACTAAAATAGCAAGCACAAACGAATAAAAGACAGCACGCAGTCCAGTGTCTTAAGCAATGAAAACTGTCCGGGCCAGTGTGTTTAATCCTAAGTGAGAGAGCAATCATATTTTCCACTAAGTCGAGAGCATCTTCCCAAATAGATCATTTCAGCTGTGCCATTTATAAAAACTTATGTGCACAATAGGTACAAGTCAACGAAATAATCTAATTGAATAGCTACAGTGAGTTTTGAACCCAGTAAACATAAATCCATTAAAACATAAAAATTTAACACCTTGTACTTAGTTTATAAGAGCAATAGAATAGCATTAAGAAAGATAGACATTTCCTTGACTTTGGGAAAAAGAGAAACTCTCCAACTGAATTTCAACATCATCTGCATAATTGCTAAGGAAAACTGAAAACTGTGGGTCAAAATAGAGAATCCACTGCACACACGCTCCTCTTTCAGCCGTGATGGCTAAGAAAACAATTTCATTAAAACTGAAACATGCTGAACACAGAATCTGGCTTGATTCATTATATCAAATGTGGAAAAATTATGAAGCTTGTTGAATCATATAACTCTCACTTAAAACATTTTTGTAATGAGAGCAAAAGTGCTTTTTCATACTATTAAAAAATTAAAAACATCAGTATTTAACCTTTCATCATTTAAGAATCTTGGACCTTTGTGTGTACACCTGAGCCTTGAACAACATGGGTTTGAACTGTGGAGGTCCCCTTATAAACACATTTTTAAAAATAAATATGTATAGTATTGTAAATTTTCTCTTCCTGATGATTTTCTTAATAACATTCTTTTCTCTAGCTTACTTTCTTGTAAAAATACAGTATCTGACACATACGAGATACAAAATATATGTTAATTGACTATGGTATCAGTAAGGACTCTGGTCAACAGCAGGCTACTAGCAGTTAAGTTTTGGGAGAATCAAGAGTTATAGTCGAGTTTTCGACTGCTCGGGGGGTTGGAGCCCCTTATCCAGCATTGTTCAAGGGACAACCGTATATCATAATTAACAGAGTAGTACTTGTTTGTAATTTATGCGCCATCGTACATGGATGGGGTGTACACAGAGAATCATTCCTGACAGAGACACAGCTCCCAGGTTTAGAGTCCACTCACATGTGCTCCTGTGCTCTCATGCCTGACCTCTGCCTCTCTGTGCCCTTTGCCTGGTCAGTGAGAGCCCACCATCAGGGCACACAGTGGTTCATGACCCTGAGGCTGTGCCCGGACCAACCCACTTCCTGAGAGGACTACCATGTCTTGATTCATTTACTGGAAGAGGATTTGGGAATGGTAGCCGGGTCAAACCACCAACGGTCTTCTTCGTAGCACTGAGTGTTCTGTCTCCCCTGCTTTGCATAGACTTGGTCCCTTGTCCCTCAGGGCACTCATCTGCCCCAAGTCCGACCTCTTGGCTCAGGGGTGTGGCTTGAACCCTCGGCTCTTGAAACTCTTTCTTCTGGATTCCTTTACCCGCCTCTGGAGCTTTTCCGTGGTTTTGTTTTGGTTTGAGGCCCGGACCGCAGTCTCTTGTCAAGGCGGGTGGGGATGTGCCTGCCTTCCCATGGGCTCCTCGCATGCTGTCCTCAGCTCTCGTCAATGGGCTCTGGACCCACGGAACGGCTGTGACTCCAAAGGCTAACATGGCTCATCCTTATTCTCAAACCCAAGACGGCTTACCCCTTCTTGGCCTCGAGATTACAGCTGGCCTGAGAACATGGGCTTGAGGACCTGAAGCACTCTCTGTTCTCGAAAATTCATGGAAGGCCACCACGGGGGCTGCGCTCTGCGTCACACAGACACGCTGCTGCCGTCAGAGCCAGCACTGTCAGCTGTCATCTCCTCTGCCCACTGGGTTTCCCTTGTATGTTTCCCCTTCTGCCAGACCTTCCAGACCAAGTATGGCCTCACTTGCTCTGAGCACACAAGACTTGGAGTCACGGGCTTCCTGAGACATTGGGATCACAGACTGCTGCCCAGGGACTGGGATACAGAGCTCCATTGGACCTTTGTCTGAGGAGTTCAAGTGGCCAGAGACGCTGGGGAAGGTCTGAACACTTTTTGCGAGAGCGGCTGGTTTCTGTCCACTATGAGCAGCCTGAAACAGAGACACTGAAATCAGGTGCCCCAGCCAAATTATCCACACTCAGCAAAGACACATCCATCTGCCCTCCTGGGGCTGACTGTGGCAGTGTGGAGAGTCTCGGTGACAGTGCCAGGGCCCGGGCAAAGCCTACACTGGGCCGTGACCCCCTCCCGAGGGCAGGCTGATTCTCCGCTTCCTCTCAGGCCTCCCTTCTATTTATTTTCAATAGATTCTGGTAGATAAGTCACCAATCACCCTCCAAGACAGAGCAAACTCAGCCTTCTCATCAGGTCTCCAGACGCCTCACCCCCTGAACCCCCTGCCCAGCCTTCTCACCCTCGCTCCAGCTCTAAGCTGCCCAGTCCTCTTAGCACCACTCAGTTTTGTATTTTATTGTACTTTTGAGTCATTTCCCAGTTATTTTATGCATTATGTTTTCCCTTCCCAATCAAGTAATGATGAATGCTTTGGGATTTGCCTAGAGTGGGCTATAGGAACTGTTCCACTTATATTTATTTTCTGTTTACTCCTTCCTTTTATTTTTGCTTGTGGTTTTTACAGTACACACTAAATATGTATGGAAGTTATATTGGGGTTGCACACTAATATTTTACTTGGGGGACACAGGAACATGCAGACTGAAAGATGGCCAGAGCACTGCCGTTAGACCCAGTGGAGGCCAGCGAATACCTGACAGCTTGTTTGGAACTCAACAAGAGGGGCCCAGGACCCCTTCCCACAGGTCCCAGGGCAGAACCATTGCCCACAGAGGCTGTGAGCAGGGCCCGGGCGGCCCCTTGCCCGGCCTCCATGAGCCAAACAGGAAGACTCTCCACCCGACTGGAAAAACAGACACAGAAGCTCCCGATGCCAGCTCTCAACAATGAGCTTCTCCCTCCTTCCGGGCGGGGCCCGACACCCAAATGTTTATCGGAACTGACCCATCATTCCCCACCTCCCGAGGGTGGCGGGAACAACCGCTCCATTTGTTCCATAATACAAGCTGTGACCTGGATGGAAAGGACCTGGGCAGGGAGCAGCATTCTCCGCCTCGTAGATCAACAACTTCATGTCACAAACCCAACAAATCCAGGTGGGTGCTGTGGGGTAGATACACACTGCAGAGAGCAAACGCAGCTGGGGCCTTAGGGTAAATAAAATGCCACCGTAGCCGGATTTAGGAGGCTGCAGAGAATAACATGTGCTTTTCTGGGCTGGACCATGGAGATCTCGGTCTCAGGCCCCACTGATACTCTCGATGGAGATTCTGGATTCTAAATCCGACCACCGAGCTGTGTCTGCTTCCTCATACTCCAGGGCTCGCAGTTCACATGAGTGGCAGGACTTTGGCCACTTGACACAAAGGAAGGTGGCCCTGAGGCTGGACCCCTGCAGGGGTCCCAGCCCACACCTGGGATGTGGAGGTAGGGACCAGCCAAGCCAGGGTGCCAGGTATGTCTGAAGGTCTGGGCAGAAGTTTCGTGGGGGTGGTGGGAGAGGGAGGTGCAGCTCAGAGTTCAGGCAGGGAGCAAGCCCATCCACGCCAGGACGAGGAAACAGACAGCCCTGTGCTCGCAGGTGGGTGGGTCCTGCCAGGTGTTGGCACTCGGGAGAGCTAAGGGGGTAGGAACCAGGTCTTGGTGCTGGGCTTGCCAAGGAGCCTGTGCCCAAGGACCAATCAGATCCACATCTAAGAAAGCCAGTCTTGGGACGCAAGGACAACAGAGAAAGGAGACAGATATGGCAACAGGAAGCCCCCTTAGGAGAGTCGTCATGTGCTCATTTAAAGCTGTTTTCCAAAATAAGTTTCATGTCATGGGAAACATGGGGGAAATTTTTCTGGACCACCCTCAGCTCTGCCGCACACACAAAGCCCAGTGGGAAAGGGCTCAGGGTCATCGGTAATGAACCAGGGCTGGTTGCATGGTGGGCACTTCAGAAAACTCCATTTTTATTTTTATAACTCTCCGAAGCAAACACGTTTTATTTTTAAACACCATTCACTTTGCACGACAGAATATAACTAAAAGGTGCCGAAAGGGTCTGGCCAAACTTGGGGATCCAGAAGAGACTTTGACTATGCTGGGAAAAAAGGGAGGGGAGGCCCCGGGTGGTAAACGGGGGATTCTGTGGGAGGACGACGGGAGCTCGATCCGGCTAAGACTGACCCAGAGCCATGTGAGGACAGGTGTGGCCAGGTTTGGGGGTATCTGGGGTGCACCTGAGGAAATGTCCTGGTAGTGCCTCATTCATGTGACGTGTGCCCAGGATCGAAGGGGCCGTGGGCCACGACTATCTGCTGCCTCAGATGTCACCAGCCCAGCATGTCCAACACTAGCACACGGAGGATTCTCTGCTGTTCCCCATCCATCTTGAGTGACACAGAGAGGGTGTTCTCACGTTCCTGGGGCCCCCACCTTCTCTCCCTGCAACTCTTGCAGGGAGTAAACAGGAGCTCCCTTCCTCAGGTGAACAGGGTTAGGATATGAGCCCAGATGCCCCAGGCAGCTAGTGTGAGGCTGGAATCAGCTGCCTCCTGCTCTCCCTCCTCGGGTCACCAGACCGAAGGATGGAATGGCCCCAGGGGGATCCGCTGGCATCTGGCCACAGCCCTGAAGTGACCAAGGGGGAACAAAGCTGAAAGTCCTGGCGGACAGAATCTTAGACCGGACAGGTGACCGGGGCTCAGAAATATGACAATGATAACAATTTTGATGCCAGTGGCTGTGGAATCCTGGCTACACTGGACTCTGTCCTAAGCTTTCTGCTTAATTATCTCCTTCACTCCTTCAAGCACACTCAGTAGGCAGTGGCATTTACCAGCCTGGGCTGGAGCTGAGAGCCGAGTGCCCTGGTGGAATTCCAGCTGTGTGCCTTAGTGAGCTCATCTGCAAAGTGGGGTGATGGTGGCCACTCATAGGGTTATGAGGATACAATAAACCTAGGTTCAGGGTGCAATGCTAGGGACCCAGGTGAGCCACGGAGCAAAGCTATGTTTTGGTGAAGACAGGAGGAACAGACACACAGATGAGCTCCATGTGTGTAGATGATGTTATGTGAAATGGAAAAGAGATGAGACCAGAAAGCTGACCAAGATTAGGGGATGGGGGTGCAGGGGAGGGGGGATCAGGGCGTTATCCCTGAGAACTGATCTTAGGCAAACACCTGGGGGGTCCCAGTGGCCCTATAAGAAAAGTGTCACCATTCCCATTTTACAGATGATAAGACTGAGCCCCTTGCCTCAGCTGACAGCGAGGAAGGGGCCAACCCAGGAGCCAAACCCAGCCTGCTTGCTCCGGAGCAACTTCCGGGGCACACCTGGGTCCACGCCAGCTGGCTTGAGTCACATGGTCCTTGAGTCACTTGCAGCCTCTCCTGGGCTGCTTGCAGGGTGAGGAGGCACCGGACTACAGGCCCCTGGTAGAAGTGACCACAAGGAGAGGGTGGGTACCCCAGAAAACAGAGAATGTTCTTTGCTTACAGCATGACTTCCTCCTGAAATGACAGGCCCTGCAGTGTGTCTCACCACGGAACTCGACCAGCAGGGCTGCGGTGTCCATTGGTCACTTGGTGGGGCCTTACCCATGCTCCTGACCAGCAGGATGAGATGAACGGGCTTGCCAAAGGTGAATGAAATGTCTTAAAATCGTTTTAAAAAATGGCTTCCCCACTTATAAAAGATGCTTTTACAAGTGCAGCTTACAGACACACTGAGCACCCTGCTCGGGCCTCCTGGGCAGGACCCGACGCCTCCCCTTGGCTGTGCCGCTGTGTTCCCGCTCCACGAACCCCTCTAACTCAGAAATATGCACCTGCTTCTCGGTGTCTGCGCCCAGCACGCTTGTGTGCGTCTTCATTTATCAGGAGAAAAAAAAGCTGGTGGAGAGCTGGGATTCCTCCACAGGAACAAGAACAGAGTTCTGAGGACAGGTCTCAACGCCAGGCCTGGTGAACAGTCTTCTCTCCTGCGCCCTCTGCAGGCCGCTGCCGGTTCCAGTCAGAGATTCCCTGATTTCAAAGCGTTCCTTCTCGACTCTCTGGAATCTCTGCAGTTGATTCTATTCTGGGTCAGGATTCTTGTGTTGCCTTATTCCCAATCCCATCCAAGTTTATATTTCCTCTTTCTCTCTCAGAATTGCACTCTTTTGGCCAAACATTAACTGTATTTTTCTTCATAGGCTTGATTCAAACCTTTGAAGACCATCCTAGTCTTGACCCAGACTTCTTCGTCTATATTGTTGCTATAACCAGGCCAACTTATCTTTCCTGGGGAATTGGAGCTTGCTTTCCCCTATCGGTGATTACAGAACGTGCCAGATAACTAGCAAGTACTAATAGCAAGTGCTATTCTGACACTTGAGTACTCGCCATATCCGAGTTCCAGGAGAACATCTCCACCGACAGGCATCTCGTGCCCCATCCTGGGCGTGGACGCCCCACAGCAGACCCCGGCTAAGAAGTGACTCCACTTCCAGGACTGGAGGGATGCTAAGGGACCATCACATCTAGAACATCTAGGAAACGTTTCTTCAAGTTGCTTAATCATCTAGAAAAAGGTCTTTTATTTCAGAAAATTTCTAAGGCTCAAATTTGCTTTCAGATAAATTTGAGACACGAAATAGCCGGAAGTGCAGATGGAGAGGCAGCTCAGGGCAGGGCTGGTCATCGGCCTCCAGAGAGTCAAAGGTTCCTTCGGTTACCGGAAGCGGGTGATGGACAGACTGTAGCTTCCGAACAGTCGTCTGTTGTCTCTTTTTAAATCACATGTGGTTGTGGGAAATGATGCGGAGGGATCCTGTGCCCTAGTTTCCCTAGTGGCAGCATCTTGCCAAACTGGAGTACATCCTCAAGACACAAACGTGTTGTCAGTTTATGACCACCCCCTCGTCCTTCCATGCCCTACCACCTCTTTTTCTTTTAAATCGAGTAGTGTTTATTTGTTGTTGTTGTTGTTGTTGTTGTATTTATGCGCCTTGTTATGCCAAAGGGAAAATGACTAGTCAAGGAAGCTGCCGACCTCTCCAGCGTTCTCTGTGTCCTCCGCTGTCCTTACACACCTTCGGTTCCAAGTAAGGTAAATACCATATTCAGCCGAGCAAACACATCTTTTGAACTGAAGCAGTTTCTCATGTATTTGTAACGTCACCTCTGAGGCTGAGCTTTACCCATTGAGACCTACATTCCAGCTTGCGCAGACGCTGCCGGTTCTAAAATGGGTTCTGTCACCTGCTCTCCTTCTCTGATGTCTTTCAGTTGAGGCCCCACCGCCTACCCCTCAAGTCCCAAGCCAGTTGTCCGGGAACTGTCCTTGATGGCTTCTCCCTCCTTCCCCTAGGAAACATTACCAGGCTTGGGCCTCTTCTTCTAAGGTCTTTCCAGTCAACCTCCCATTTAACCTGGACAGTTCACAAAGAACATTATCTGTAACCTGGACAGTTCCAGAGGTTCTAAGTGACTGCTTCCCCACTTCTAGTCTCTGCCTACCTCCACACTTCCTTGCCAAAACAGAAGCTTCATTTCACATTTCTGCTTAAAGCCCTCGGGTCTCTGGTTAAAAGTCAAGTTCTTGGACCAGAATTCCCTACCTGCCTATCTAGCTACTACCCAGACACTATGAATCACTTCAATGCTCAGTATTAACACGTATGTTCCTTTAACTGAGATGTCCCATCCCATTGCCTTCAGGTCACCTCTCCCATGTCATACTGGAACCACCAGATACCATAAACCTCTCCAGGACCAAGAACTGCCCTGCCCCCTCACCTTTATGGGAACTGAGCTCAGGAGAGATGCTCCGGGCTGAAGAGGGAGCCAACGCTGCCTTGTGAGAGGTTTGAGATTTGCCCTGGGGCTCAAACCCTGTGCAGACAATGTGAGATAAACACAAGTTGAAAGCATTTTCTTTTCTCTTGTTCAGAGGTCGAATATAATTTTAAAGTCAGTGCTTTTAAAATCAGAACGTAAGTGAACTTTTTGGTGTTTTACATGTTAGGCTGATTGACAATGAATATAGATATCCTAATGCAATAAAAAATAACTGATTAATGAAGTGGCTATAAAATGTTAAGGAGATGGGTACATTAAGTAAGTGCCATGCACCTCCCGCCCCCCCCAAAAAAAGAAAAACAACCAAGAACGTTCTGTAAAAGTTTCATAAAGAAGGAGATCTGGCTGAGAAACTGTCTTCTGAGTCACTATTTTGCTGGCTCAGCTAACTAGTTCAACACTTGCCTTCCTGGGAGTTGTACTTACTTTCAAAATTTATCCTCAAGGGACCAAGACTCCACCATTAACAGAGGCCAAAAAGGAGCAGCTGGAGTGTGTCCCAAGCCCTAGGAAGCTCTATCAGACAGGAGCCTGACTGCTTGTGTGCCTGCCATCCTTGAGACAGACAACTTCAGATGTGTTCATACTTGGCCTGTAGCATGTAACAACTCAGGTTAGGCATATTGCTAATTACACACTGGTTTATAGTAATAAAAAGGTAATACTTCCTTATAACGAATTATTTTAAATACAATGAGAAGATTACTAAAGAGTATACAAAAAAAGGAACTTTAAACAAGAAATGGTATTCATGGCCTGAAATTCCACAAACAGGCTGAGCACTGTCAAGTAGGCGTGTGGTAGAGACAAGCCAAATCTTGACTTAAAATAAGTTATTTCTGATAACTTAAGACATGTGGAGATCTCCTGACTCTGGAATTCATAGCATCCTTCATAGGACAAGGAGGGCAGCCTGCTACAACCCTAGATCTGACATAGCTGAAAGACTGGGCATGAAAAAGCAAAAGTCCAATGAGTGTTTTAAAATGCAAATTTCCACTGCATTCCAAGCTGCCACATTTAGGATCGCTTTTTCACCTAATCCACTTACAAAATCGGATAGATTTTTAGACTGCTTAACAACTTCTAATAAAATTTCCAACATTCTAATGAAATCATGCTTTAAAAAAAATCTGCTTTTTTTTTTTTTCCTCCACAGAATAAGTATAGTAACTGGAAACAGTGTTTGAAAGGTGTTTGCATCATTCAGGAAAATACCCCCTCTCCCAAATAGGGGAATTAGATTACACGTGATATAAAAAAAAATTAACCAAAGAGGAAGACAGGCTGGCCAGATTTCTTAGAGGCATTTTTAGGGAAGATCCAGGCAAAATCCCAGGCTCACTTTCGGATTTAGTTCAGACTGCTTCCTATAGCAAACACATCTCCAACTCGGGTCTCTGCAAGACAGCAGCACACCCCTCTCTGTGGTCAGCCAGCAAAGGGGGTGGACCCACCTGTCGGACCTTGTTTACTGTCAGATGGATGCCAGGGGTAGCTTCTCAGAGCAGAAAGAAACGAGTTCCAAGAGTCCTATTTCAGGTCAGGCAGCTCAATCCATTGATTTATCTCCCTGAACTTGATTAACGTTCCAGACAGGTTATCTATCCCAATTGTTCACAAAGAACATAGAGTGATTATTATGGCTTTCTCTTTAGCACCGATCACAGGCCTGGTGTATAGTAGACATTCAGTACCTGCTTCTCAATGAATGAACGAACGAATGAATGATTGAATGAAAAAAAAAGCATTTCTTAGGTCCTTGAAATCTTTCATAATTCATTTGTTCTTAGCATAATACAGAAAACAGTTTATTTTTCGGAAAATTGATTCCTCTATAGAAGTCACGGAGAGTAAGTACTCTAATCACCTCTTGCAGGCAGCCTTAGAAAATAAAGGTTTACTCGCAAGAGGAGACATATTTCACACACATTTTGAATGAAACTGTAAATGGGGCATTTAGTCAGCCTCTGTGTCGTGCCTCGTCCAGTCTGGCAGTGTGCTCTTTATATTTCTCTAGGCTCCATATGCAGGAGGATGAGCATTTGTGTTGATTTTATTTAACACCCTCTTTACTTTCTGTTCTCGAAAAAACATTCTCTAGAGATGTAGAAAAAGTAGTTTCCCTGAACCCAGCCTTTCTGATGTTGCAGGATTTAGAATAAAAATTCCACAACAGGTCTTTAAACGAGTGTTGCCAATGCATTTTATAAATCCTAGTGGTCTTTCAACATAAGGCAGTGACGAAGAAAGGTTTTGTTGTTCTTACTGCTTTCAGGATGGATAAAGTTTCCTACAAATCTGAACCATGATAAGATTGATAAATTAAAAGGACAACATTACTGAATTATGAATCCCGTTGCATCTCATACAGAGCCTACAAGTTAAGAAAAGACCTCAGATGTTGAGCTTTATCTCCTGCTCAATGTAAAATCTCCGATAAGGGTTTCCACGGAGCCAGCAGCTAATATAAGTGCGTGACACAAGCTTATGCAAAGCCACCCACACAGGAAGGCCTTACACATACCTGTCAGAGGCTCAAAGGAACAGGTCCTGACTCCTGCTCCAAGACACCAGATGCAAACATGTGGCTTTCGCCACTGCTTTTCCTTTTTTGTTCTTTAGTATATCTTAGATACACATTTTTATAACAGTAGCACTGCATCCCAGAGGTACTAAACAACCTTTTCTGCTCACCGTATAAAATTAGAAAAAAAAAATGTAGTAGATAAAGAATATAAAACGTATCATGCAACCTGGTCAGAAGTAGCCATACCCACATAGCAAACAGCATATGCGCTGTCAGATGTTACTCGTATTTCCTCTGAATCATAACAACTAGGCAGTGCCAGCAAATAGTTATAGAGTGTCCACTTAGCCTGCACACCTCCCCAAGAGGAAGCTTCCCACCCTCAATTCATTTCCCTGAAACTTTCTTCTACACACACTCTTAATTCAGAGCAATCCGCCTATATTTAGCCCTGCTTATCTTCTCTGAGGAACACAAACATACTGCAAGCAGCCAGATTTCAAATAATTGTGGAAAAGTCTCACATTTGGACATGTGCCCCCACCCATCTCTGAGGGACCATCTATTGGGACAATGACAACAATGCAACACTCCCGGTGGCAATCCTATTAGCGCTCCTAACCTCTGAGCCAGATGTCATACTTTCGTAACACACTCGCCTGCGTCTACATTCTTAACACAACCTCTACAACATCATCGTAAACGTCCAGTTCTAACAAACACGTGCATTTGAGCGACACTCTGACTTCAGGCTCTGAGACTCCTACCTGCTTTTGACCAGAGGCCACTCTTTCAGCCCACCTCTCCCGGCCTCCTGTTCTTCTGGGCAGAGCAGCTACGCTTTCTGAGATTCAGGACTCAATCCGTGAGGTTCCAGAAAGTTGTTTCACTTCCGCTGTTTTGCCACTCTGACTCAATTCTAATTTACCAGTCAAGTATTTTTAGCCAAATGGGGGAAAAGGGGCACCCAGCTTGTGCCTCCTGGTCTTGTGGGAGCTGTTCTCTGTTGGATTTCCCTGTCACATGAACAGCAGTTCTGAAGGAACCAGGAGGGGAATTTGGACATTAAGTAAAAAACAGAAGAAAAAGGCTGAGAATCAAAACAGAAACTCTGTTGCCCCGTATTAACTTCAAGCTGGGCAGGCTTGGGAGGACCCTGGGCTGTGTCCCAGGCAGCCCACGCCACCCCCGCCCCGAGGAGCTGCAGGTCTGTCTTTCGGTGCAGGAGGGTCCATGTTCAGTGTAGACGAAAGCATTTCTAGAAAGTGCTGGGAGGGACAGGCAGAGAGAGACCTGCTTTAAAGACTCCAACCAACCCAGACCAGATACCCTGAGACCCCCAGGGGTCCCCCAGGCCACGTGCATCCTTCTAGTGGGCAGCCCCATACCGTCCGCATGGTCCTCTGGGGAGGGGTGGGGGCTGCAGCCCAGAGAGATGGTCTGGTGAGGATAAATCCACCGAAGTGAGCTGACTCGATGTCCAAACGACACCTAAGCACCTGGGCACCAAAACCAAAAGCAAGGGCATTGAAGAACTGTTCCTGACTCTGTGACCTTAAGTGTCTAAGACTGCTGTGGCCACGGTTCCAAATCACAAGGACAGGCTGTTCTTGACTCTTTTTTTGTGAGGATGAGTGAGCACGAGAAGGGAGAACCTTTGAAAAGGCCTTTCCTAGTGGCTGCAGGTGGCTCCGTGGCTTAGTGGCAAAATATAAAGTGATACACTGGCCACAAATGTTTCTGGTTCATGGAGTTCCCCAGCGTCCTTGAGAGGACCCACAAAAGTGTGAGTGTGAGAGATGCAGGGCCCAGGGTCAGGGCGTGGGTGTCTGCTCTAGCTCCTGTCTGTGACACAGGGGAAACTTCTCAGGGACCAGGGTGGCAGTGAGGGGCTCAGCTGGCCTGGGGCTGAAACGACCAAGAACTGAGGCCGGCACTGGGCAGGCCACCCAGTGCTCAGACAGCAGAGGCGCCTCTCATTCAACAGGCCCTCCTGTGGGGCTGGGAGGAGCCGGCATCTTTGCTCTAATTTCCCGAGACTCATCCCACTCAAGTGGTTCCTTCCAAAAATACTTTCGTACCAATGAAGTATCCTGATGATAATTGAAATGGTACATTTTCACAGCCCCCAAAAGACCTTTCCATTTGGTCTTGTGTTTTAAGTGCACCTTTCAAATTCTCAGACTTCTCCTCTGGGAGGTGTGCTCAGTACAAACTGTATGCCCTGCGGAGGGAGTGGGGGAGACCAGCCTCACTCCAGGATAGAAGAGGGTGCAGTGGCCTCCTCTACCGGGCTACATCCTCCAGCTGCCAGCCAGTGTTGGACCAAGGCAGGAGAAACCAACACAACTAATTCCTTCAGGCATTTCTGTCGAGTATTTAAGGCTATTTCGTCCAACTGTGGGCTTAGCTCCATCACTGACTTCAGAAGGTAACCTCCACAGAAGCTTCAATTTCCCTCAAGGGAAAAGCATGTTACTATTTTACAAAGAGATGATGAGGCAGCCACAGATCTCTTGGGCAGAGTCCAGGTTTCTGTGCCTGCCCTGAGCTCTGAGGCCAAGTTCATTCCCATCTTCAAGGTCTACACCCAGACCAAGAATTCCCATCTGCCAGCCTTCCTCTCTGCTCCAGCCCAGCCACCCTGGCCCTCCCTCCCTGCCCTCCCTCAGGGGTCCAGTGCCCAGCCTACCACCTTCCCTGAATCTTCCCCAATCAGCCACTGATCTGGCTTCTGTCCTTGGTGTCCTGTCGCTACCGTGACAGCAACAGGAGCAACAGGGAAGCCTGGTCAACCCACTGGTCCACTCAGTTGCACTCTCAAGTCACCCGTCAGCCCCACGCCCGCTGGCCTGCTTGCGGTGGGTTGCTCCTCTAGGACAAGCCACGTATATTCCGACAACTACTACCTGACCCTCTCATCTGTAAATTGAATGACCTTGAGATCAGACAGCGATACGAAGCTTCATAAACGGCAAAGCTCTAAATCTGATGATGAGATCTCAGAACCAAGGGCCAAATAAAATTCTGAGGAAACATCCAAAGGCTCCTGTATTCACTGCAGCTCTGTCTTCCCCAGCAGGACCAGATCCTGGTCACGATGACGATGGCAGAGTTCTCACCACAGAGAAGGTGGGATTCGGCCAAGAAAGGAGCAATGTCCCCTGCTACGCTCCAGGAGATTTCCCGAATTTCACGGGTGAAGGGCAGCACCCCTTCCCAGATAGGAGACTTGCTCAGTCTGCGCATGGTTCTAGGGCTCTGACGGGACTGCACCAGAAAGACCCCCTGGGATTTGTCGCTCCCTGGAAAGCTGACAATGGACACGGCTTTGTGTCGTTGCACTGTACTTAATCGTACGAGGCAGCTGATCTTCAAGTAAGGCACCAGGCTTGCATCACTCTTTCAAGGGAAAAATCAATGCCACGTAGCTAATGGCTTTTGTTCTGTTTTGCATTTTATACGTGAACCTTCATGTATCGAGCACCCTTAGGATGAGGTCCAGCTGGTGCTGGTGGAGCTTTCCTCTCTCAAGTTCGGATCATTCCTGGAGCTTACATTTGTTAGCCAAAGGGACATCATTTGCTTTTGGTAGTTGATAACATAACTTAGAGTCAAACAATGATAACTTTGGGTGAAAGGCTCATTTACTTATAATCGCCATTCCCTGAACTATTATTCTAAACGCCAAGGGGACACAGATTACGGGATTCATGAAGACATCCTCCCTCGTCAACACGAGAACTCTGTAAGAACCATCTCTACATTTCACGACCCAAGTAACTAGTACATCAAAGCAAAGGCCATCGAAGCCAGGAGGCCTAACCGCTCCCAATACATCTCCTGTGAGAGCCCCAAAGGGACAGTGGTTTATAGGACCCAAGGACTCACCCTCAGCAACAGAGAGCAGCCAGGAGCACCATTCAGAATAAACGTAGTAGCTTTTCATTTCAGACACGGAGATTCTGCCAGCATTTCTGTCTCCCATGGCTGATAAGCAGACAGGGAGACACACTCCCCTGCATTCAATCCTGCTACCCTCCCGTGGTTACCCATTAGCCATCTTTCACTGAACTTTGCTCCTTAAAATGTGCACGAGGGACCAGCTGACTTTTTACTTTCGTTTTTACCCACGAACCAGGATGAGTTATTAAAAGGAGATTATTCTCCTGCAGGCCAACATCTACTCACTCCACCCTTCGTATTTACACTCAGACTCCTGGCTGGCTGGCCGGGTATTGTGAGACAGAAGGCACAAGGGACACCTCTGCTGGCATCATTTCCCTGCACTTTTTAACCAGGTGATAGGAAAGTCAAATACAGCTACGTTCCACGCTGCCTGGGGAGAGAGTGTATTTGCTAGAAACGTTAAATCAGACAATACTGTCCAGAATGACTCCATGTCACTACCTTCTTCTATCTGACAAAGTCCAGTTCTCTAGACACAAGTGACAATTTTCGGGAACAAACAGGTGGTGTCTATATTTATTTAAAGGAAGGTGAGCAAAGTGGAGGTATAGGCACCATATTCCAATGCCCCCTCACCTCTTTTCAGCTTTTCATTCAAAGTCTGTGTGTCTCCAACAGATGTGGGGTGTGAAGCTCGAGCCCCCAGCTGGACATCCTCTTTCAGAGCCCAGAGAACTCTTGAGCTCCCTCAACCACGGCGCGGCCGGCCCTGCCTTGGCCACTACACGTTCTGGGCTCTCCGGGCAACTGGGAAAGATTTCCCCTCACTCCATGCTCGGAGATCAAGGCAGTGAACAGAGTCCAAAAACCCCAACCAGCAGGTGCCCAGTGACTCGCCCCATTATGCACTGGAGTCCCAGCTGCTTAGACAATGGGGCCTGAGGGGCCGGGGGCTGTGCCTGCAGCTCCAAGGGCTCCTTGAGGCTAAGACCTCACCAAGACCAGATGCCTCAGCCCCCAGTTCGGTGTCCTCCAGCCTGAGCCAAGCCTGAGGAAAGAGGGTGTTTGGGGTAAGAAATAAGAAGCAGTGACTTCTACTACGTTGCCTTTTTACATTAGCTACCAGGAAGCTCAAAGGGAAAGTCTGTGCTTACTTGCAGCGATCAACTCACCCAGGTGCCGCAAATGTACTTATTTGCTTCTTTTAATTAATTCTGTTTCTGTTTGCTTGTTTTTGCCAACCTAAAACATGTTTCTAAAAAGAGAAAATTTAAGTTCTAAGAAAAACAATCAGTTTGTTGAAACTCCGCTCCTTCAGGTCGCGGGGACTTAGCTGAGGAGTACCAGGCTGCATTCATGCCGGGAGGCGGGGGACTGGACAGCGCGAGGAGGCCGAGAGGGCCGCACGGAGCCACAGTGACCCAGGGCCTCGCGTGTCACAAAGCACTGAACTGCTCGTCGTCCACACTGAGTCCTGATTACCAACGGGCACTGACGGCATCTGAGGAGCACGACTGAGTAAAAGAGGAGCTGCTCAGGTCAGACAGCACCTCTCTGCTCTTCCCTGCGGAGGCCCAGCTGTGACCCCAGCACTGCTGCCTCGCATCTCACAGTGAGGGACACCTTGGGGGCTCCCATCTCACAGTGAGGGGACATCTCGGGGTTCCTCATTTCAGAGAGAGGATGCCTTGGGGGCCTCCCCCCAAGAAGACACCTTGGAACACGAGATCCACTTGCCCAGGCCACATAGCTGGCAAGAGGGTGAGGGTGGGGCAGGCTCTGGCCCTGTCATCACCATCCCCCGCGAAGCCTCCAGGCATCAAGATGGTAATTCAGTCCTATCACAGTCAAGGATCCTCACTGCTACCCTAAAAGAGCCAGAGCACAGATCCCCTATGGCCAGGGTGGGCCTGATCAGACAACTCGGAGACCTCCACCTCACCTGTGGAGAAGGTGGGCTTGGGAGAAGAACATGAGAGGCACAAATGGAACCTTCATACCCCTGACGTTTGCTGGGCAGGGACAACAGTCCACACATGGCCCCTCATAACCATCCCACTCACTCTGTATTAGGGCAGAAGTCAGTGGACTTGGTGAGAACGTCGAGACCTTGTTATTTTAACCCTGAATCATTTGCACCGATGCAGCTGAGCTCAAAACCACAACAAAGGAGCAGAAGCAGACATGCTTTGTTTGTGGGCTCTGTCCCTATCCCAAAGGGAAACCGAGGGAGGCTCTTCTGCCCCTGGGGCCGCCAGCCACACCAGAGTCACAAGCTCCATCCTGCTCGGGAAGTTCTGCTGTCAAGGTCCCAACAGGCGAGGCCAGGGAAGGTTTCACACAGGTTTACTGAGCCCGCACTGGGCTTTTCTCTTCCTCTCCCTGGTGTTAACCGGTCAGCCCCAGGCAGTCTGCTCAACCTCCCCAAAATAGAGAGAGGAACTATGGGACCCCCAAACCATGGAGAGGCATGGGGCTGGCTCTAACCTGTTATTTCTGATGTCTTGCACATTACAGACATTAAGCGCATCTGTCCAGAAACAAATGCCACCCTATTACCCTAACAATGTCTCATAGCATGCCTGGGATCACAGAGTCAGCTGCTGCCCCAAGTTCAACAGCAAACCTGTTTCTAGGTCCATGAAGAAGGGAGGGGTGCTCCTGGGAGGAAGGAACAGAATGAGTGACAAGGCTCTTTTCTCCAACTCAATCTATTTAGAATATCTCTGCTCCTTTGGAAGTCAATTTCCAAAAACATTATTTTGAGACCTGTGAGAATTTCAATCGTGCCATCTGGCTGAGCAAACGCTCAGAGCACCTATGCCCGTCTTCTAGTAAAAACAGTGCCATTCGGAGGAGAGAAACTCGCTCAGGGGCTGCCCGCTCTTTGGCAGGTACTTGCCTGACTGAGTCTGGCTCTTTGACCTCTAGCTGCAGAGGAAGACAGGAGCTTGGACACTGGGGCAGGATGTGAGATGCCTCCACTCCAATCTCCCACCTGTAGGATGCCTGTCCAGGCAGAAAGGGTGCAGCACACAAGTCACCTTTGCTAAGTGTGTTCCCCTTACAAATGTGCTTTCCTTGTCTGCCCCACTGTCATCCCAGGCAAACAGACACTCATGAGTTCAGATTCCTCAGAACCAGAAGACAAGGTAAATCAGATAATCCTAGATATGAAGTCCAGCTCTAGCAAACACTGCCCGATACTTCATTTCTGACCTTTTAAGAGTCTTGCAAATGGCACACATTGTTTAGAGAAAGAAATATACAGGGAAGTAACTGCCTGCTAAGGGGATACTTGGAGTCTGTCCCCGACACCCGATGGATGGCGCCACCCCATCCCGTCTCACCGGGTTGTGGGCGCCTCGAGGTCCCCCGGCGCCTCCGGGTCAGCAGCCAGAATCGGCGCTGGGGACTCACTGTGGCTCCCCGTGCTTCTCCCCTCTCAGCCATCACGTTGTGTTCCCACCAGGGACGCGCAGCAGTAGTGGTAGAGGCTTCGATTCTTCAGGATGGGCTCGTGCAAGGGCTGAACGTGGCCCCTGTGCCAGAGTGACGTGGTTTCCACCGCCCCAGGGCACTGAGGATGTAGGCAAGGGAACCGGGTGCTGCTCTGCACGCTGAGGCCGGCACACGACCTCTAGAGACCTGGGGTTTACCGAGTCCCCAGAAAGAACAACAGAGCTTCAAGTCTGGTCCCGGAGTCCCCGGCCTCCAACTCGTCACTCTGCGGCCTCCAGCTCCTCACTCCGTAATGACCACCGGCACGGACAGTCCACTCAGGCGGCTCGGAACCTGCCCTCTCCCTAGGCCTGGCTCCTGACACCCGCCCAAGGAGGGCCAGCCCGCTGACACCAACTCCAGTGACTCCGGTGCGTGGCTCTCCACACCTTGCAGGATAGGCAGGGGGAGAAAATGCCTGTGGTGTCAGAGAAGCACTCCTGCAGAGTTGGGGCAAGGCCACACCCTGCCAATCACTTTGCGAGTTCTGGGTGTTTCCTTCCTTAGAAAGGGGGGCTTCTGCTGGCTAGAGCTCCCATGTCAAGGAGCTGCTCCAGCAGCCCAAGCTAAAAACACCTTCCAAGCTAAGGAAGTCTCAAGTTCAAACAAACAACTACAAGGCGGGAGGAAGGGAGGGGAAGCAGCCCCAGGCTTTCTTGAAATAAACTGCAAGTTCCGCCGTCTGTTACTCCTGTCTGCTGTCCAGCTTGGGAGAAAGGAAATGATAACACTGCTGTACTTGGCAAGCTGACACTTTGCACAGGGAGATGCTGAACCCATCCCAGCCCAAAGGCTCCAGACCCTGGTGCCCATGCCACCTCCCAGGGCATGAGTGCTTGGGACTACCCAGTGACAGCCCGGGCTGCTCCTCTTGTCCCAGTGCTGTTGCCTGCTGTGTGCCAGCTTCACGCTGGGCACACTTTGGGCTTTGAGATCCTCACCCTTAACTTGCCAGGCAGTCCATTTCAGTGCCTATTCAGAAAGTCACAGAATAAGAGAGTGACAGAGGGTTGGCACTTAGGTCTATCTAAGAGACCACACTTCTCCCGTGCACCAAGGCTGCTCTTTTATAAGTCAATATAATTAGAGCAGGCATCTCTGGTTTGCCGCAAGATAATGCACTTACTTAATTTCAGTCATTCTGGATGCACCCTTCCTCCCATGAGTGTTTGCAGGCTGCAGGGACCCTGCTAAACAGATGTGCCCTTCCCACTGGAGACCGTGAAGCTGAGAGGACAGCCGTGGTCCTGGGAATATGTGCATCCTCCGCTCCTAAGAGGCAGCGGCTCTGGTATCCATTGTCAGCTTTCCACAACACAGCGATTTCACCCAGTGCTTTCCTTGGTTGTGGAGATTTGCACTTCTAAACAGTAAATGTCTCAGAAGCATGAGAACGGGTAGGAGGAACAGGTGCTGGTCACTCTCACTTTGCTCTACCACCCTGCACTCTTACCTGTTACCTGAGGGTGCAGCGAACTGGCCTCTAAGGCCACCCCCAAGAACTCAAGGAGTGAGGGTAGTTAGCTCCCTGCGCTGCATCCATATGAAGCTCCAAGAGGAAAATCGTGCACAGAGGCTGAAAAGTTACAGGCAACATGTTCTCCACCCAGAAGCAAAGGAAAACCATGACCGAGATTCAAAGCATTAGCAGCCGGCGCTGTCAGGCATTTGAGTTTTCGTTTCTGCCCCTTATGTTGGCTTCCAAGCAGAGGCCAGTCCCAACACACAATCAGGAGGAAACAGATGGTGCGTTTGATGAGGCATGTCCAGGACGCAAGTCCTCTTCCCATGACCAGGGAACCAAGCCTTCAACTTGATTCACTCCACAGGGCCCCAGGAAAAGACACGCCGAAATGTGATTGCTATGTGTCCCCAGAAACAGCCTGCCACTAGGTGATTACTAACTGCAACAAGCTGTATGTCATGTGTTGTTTCTGAGGTTGGCACTAAATTTCTCGGTGTGTCTTTCTCTTCCCCCATGTGAGTGTTAAGATACACAGAGAAAATTGTGAGAATTTGGAGTGCCAGGACCATTCCCTGAGCAGCTAGTAAGTCAGAATGTGCACATGTGCACACATGCAGACGGTTTATGATTTAATGTGCTCTTTCCATCAGGCGGGTCTGGGTTAATCCAATTTCCCCTAAGTATCTAAATATGTCTTAAAGATGTTACTAATTAAAAACTTTTCCAAAAGTCTGTTCTGAGATATGAACCTCACTCACAATCTGTTAGTTTCTTCGCCTTGTAGGTTTGCAGCCTCCAGGTTTGGCAAACATCTTGAAAACTCTATGGGATTTGCCCAGCAGTCGGTGGGCATGTCCTCCCCTAAGCTGTTTGATAGTTCCTGGGTGAAAAACGCACAAAAAGCACTTGAGATCCAAGCTCTCCCTCACACTGCCCTAGGTGTGCTGAGCCAGGCTTGGGGAAGCTGAAGCAACCAGGCCCGTTGAGGGATAGACAGGCTCTTTTTAGACCCCAAGTGTATATTTTATATGATATGGCCTCAAGCTACTGTTAATTTCCTATCAATAAATGGCATGATTTTTGGCAGTAAAAGAGTCTTAAATTAATTATGTCAGGAGAGCAGGGAGTTATTTAGTGCAGTCTTAAACCAAATGAAATGCTGGGTAATTTAAAATTCAATTCTCCTGCGGCTGACACAGGCAGAGAAGCAGCA
>NW_006434373.1:942969-946930 GCF_000325575.1 Pteropus alecto
ACCTCTGCATTGAGGCTGCTGGCCACGCCTGAGGACTCAGGTACAAAAATGCATCTTCTCAAATAACCACGTCCAGAAAACAACACGTGGTGTTCAGGGGAGTTCCACGAGGCTGGGAAGTGCAGGCGCAGCACGCTGGCATTTGAAGAGTCGCTGACCCCACCAGGGACGCCTCTGTCCCATGAGCAAGTGCTGCTCCGACTTCTCATTTTATCCTTTTTCTAGGTTTTTCGCTGGACCCGGTGCCTGGTGCCCCTGCCCCACTGTGTGTAGACGATTCATTCTCCTTGCTGTATAGTCTCTCCAGTGCCTGGTAAGCACTGAGGTCCACAGGCAGCCACATATCTGATGAACCCTCCTGGTGCTCAGTGCCAAGTACCAGCCCTATTGCCTGGCGGTGCTCTCAGCCTTACCTGATGACAGTTCCTGAGGAAGCCATATGCCGATCACTCCTAAATCGTTCAATGTTTAATAGGGGGCTTCAAGTCAGATGGATCTTGTCATTTTCAATGACAATGTCTTCCCTCTAACAAAGACAGAAAGCCCCGGGTACCGCGCAATTAAGATACCCTGTAAAACATTCTGTAGTTCTAAAGTTCTGAGGCCTCTGTAATGCAGAAATAAAACCAGAGATAGAGAAACAGGTCTTTATAGAGTCTGGAACTGGTTACTCTTTAAAATGAACTTTTTAAATAATGTGCTTAATTTTTTTTAAAATAAAAGTTACATCACAACCAACCAATGATGACAAACTCCAGAGATTATGCCCAAGTCATAGACATTTAGAAATCTATTAAAACACAGATAACAGATGGCATGGCATGGTGTTTTATAGGCTGTATTTGCAATAGTCTTTCACAGATACAGACTGAGATGTGGCTGGGCCAAAATTTAAATGAATCTCTGTGCCAGGAATAAACACGCAGCACGTGAAATGTTCGATTCTACTTTCCACATGATATGCTAACATTTACAAAGTTAGGGGATGGTTTGTGTCTGGGGATTGCTCCCACTGAAGCTTCTGGATCTGGGCAGAACCTCACTGTCACGTTGCACCAGGGGGGACCTGCCTTGTCTCGCTGGGCTGGCCTTGGTCGGGCTGGCACATAGTAGACGCTCCCCTAAGTGTCCCGTGAGTGAATGAATGAATGTGTCCCTATGAATGAGTATTCCTACCAATACCAAAGACTGGATTTCAGAAGAGAACATAGTAAAAATTTTAGTCTTTTCAGAATTGATGGAGGCATAAAATTATAAAGCTGATAAATCACGGAGACCTAACATCTACATGTATTCCACAACTTCCTGTATTTTGTTATATAAATATCAAATGACATGGTTTCCCTTCTTAAAGATTAAGAAATCAAAACACTTAAAATTTTTGTCTTTAAAGACAAAGCATCCTTACAAAAGTAAAGTCATATTTTGAGTATTAGTACACCATCCCTAACATCTTGCTAAAAATATCAATGAAACTTAATACTAGTTCTTTCCTTTGGTGAATTAAGTGCCAAAGCCATGTGGTATGACTGTAATGATGAGAAATTGGTTTTCATGTGTTGGGGACTAGATTCATTTCTTTAACACTATTAATAATGAAATAAAGCAAAAAACCCAGAAAATTTGCTGAAACCCCAATTGAGCTACACAAAAACCATTTAATCTCTAAAATTAAGAAAGTATGCCAACTCTTTTGTATTGTCAAACTTACAACTTTAAATTTTCTTGAGAGGCTCCTCACCCAAATTTGATTTCCTCTCAGTATTTGCGTATCTTTGGGATTTGAGCTAGGAAAAGCTTCCTCTGAGGAAGAGAAGAAAGCACGCCAATTTGAAACTCCTTTCTAAAGAGCTGCTTGCTGAGGCCCAGATCCAGTGGTATTCTCTGTATAATAGCATCGCCTTGGAGAATCTCATCTTCATAGTATGGCCCTTAACACATCCCTTCCTCTCCAAGCTATGTCCTCTCAGACACTTCTTTTTTCTTCGCATTTGCCTGGAAAATCCCCACATGCTTCATTACTGGGATTGGTAATCAAATCACATAGTTAATAATACGTAATAATGATAACGGCAGCAGCATGTGTAGAGCGCATGAACCAGGTACTCACTAAGCTGGTGCATATGTGACGAGGGCATCAATAATCATCTGCTGAGAGCTGCCTGCCTGCGGGCAGCTCTAAGGGCTTCTCATAGGAATTTAACTCAGTTGCTCTTCACATCAACCCTACCAGGTAGGTGCTCTCATAGATACACTTTACAAATGGGGAAACCGAGGCACCACAAGCCGACAAGATGGCAGAACCTGGGTTTGAACCCAAGGCTATGGCTCCAGTCCGTGATTTCAATCTCTATCTAACACTCACAATTGCTCTCTGCAGTAGTGCTATCATCCCCCAAGGCAGAAAACCTCATTCTGAATTTTATCCAAATAGTACTACAAGAACGTTGCTACATTTTAACTTCAGCACCTAATTAGGATTTGAATTTAGGCAACTAGATTTTTTGTATGTGTATCAGACAACTGCAATAACTTACAATGTTTTGAAAGGTACAACAAATATTTCTTTCTCCAAAACCAGAGGTATAAAATGAATGTGACCAGATAAATTCTGTTTATCAGAGATACAGATGTGTGAAAATATTATTTATAATAGTACAAATCCAATGTTAAGAATTAACTATATGTACTTAAATAGAGATGATAATTCTGGCAAAGAGGTGGGTTTAGACAGATAGAAAGAGCTCTCAACCATATCTATCCTGTATGTGGATATCAGGAAGAAAGAAGCAGATACACAACAGGCAGCCTCACGGTGTAGCATGAAGCTACAGAAGACTATATTTGGTTGAATTGTGAATCAGAGGACCCTAAGAGACTGTTAAAATCATTTTCTTCTAGGGAAAATGTGTTTATCAGAGATAGCACCCATTTCAAAGTAACTGAGGCTTGGAAAGCTTTTTGTTGCAATATTTATTAATTGTTTTAATTTATTTAATTTAATTGTTTTAATTAATTGTTTTAATTGTCTCTCAGGTCACGTTCTGTTACATTTACTAGTCCCTAAAGTCTGATTCTGGGGAGAATTCTCAGTCATTAAGCCGGTGCAGATGACCAACGGCAAAGTTTCTCTCACCAGGAACATCTGCCATAGTTGCTGCTAAGAACACAGGGACCGAGTAAAGACTGGAGCAAACCCACCACCCTGAGCGGTCTTTGTAGTTGCAGCACCATGTGGTCCCCAGGGGGAGGCTCACAAGAGTCTGGAACACGGTTGTGGTTCTTACGGCACTCCAAACATATAGTCTGGAGGATAGAACTGACCTGAGAAATGATGAGCAGACTGCAAGCAGCGCATAATGAAATGCCACATGGGCTAAATGAAAATAAGAGGACTCCGAGAGAGCTGACTGGTCCAGGAATTGCCTCTGGGAGGAGAGAGGCTGTGATGGGAGGAGACTGGCAACGTGACCGTCATCTAGAGATACTGGACACAGGCAGGCCAAGGAGGGCTACCCACGACAAGAAGCATGTTAAGTTTATGGATATGGTACCACTAACACAAGACCCACTTAAATCAAAATGGTTATACATTTGTTTGTTTGTTTGTTTTGTTTAACCAAAGGGATAATTAGTAAGCAAAAGCAGAAGCATGAATGTGATTGATTTCTACAAATCCAAATTAAGATTGCTCTCTTCAAAATGCTTAAAGCACGTGTTGTTTGGAATTGCCTTCAACGTCCCCATCATGCAGCAGGTCCTTGATAATGTCATTTAGTACGATGTGTAGGAATTTAACTTGAGATAATGTAGGAACTTAACTCTTATTTATATACATAAAAAAGTCTATGGTAAAATTGGTTTCATTATACATCATCTCACTTAAAGTCTCAGAACCAATTGAGGACATTATATGAGGACTTATTGTACTTTAAAGGATACTTAGTGTCTTTTGAATACC
>NW_006434373.1:946946-953170 GCF_000325575.1 Pteropus alecto
TTATTTTTATAAACAGCGCTCATTTTTTGTAACCATGGCCACCGAACATGGAAATCTCAGAGACGTTTACAAAATATTTTGAGCAAGGTAGCAATTTTAAAAGTCACTGAATCTAACAGCTTCCAGGGCCACTGCAGATCCCCTGCTGGGCTCCCAGAGACAGGGACTCCGAAACACGGACCAACTCCGTTTCAGCAGCCTAGGATCATGCTCATGAGGCATTCTGTTTCTGTAGTTCTTTGGAAAAATATTTCCTTTCAGTCAAAATCTGCTTCATGTCTGTCATCTCTACTCATTGATTCACTGTTCTTAACTCTACTACCTGGATGCCCAGAGAACGCCTCCACTCCTTCTCCTGCTGGACAGCAGTTTGCATGCTGGACGGGCAAGAATGTATTTCTGGCAGTTTTTCTAACAATAATCAAAGAGAAAATTTCAATATCTATTTTAAAAATAAGAAGACAATGGAGTCACCCTGAGGCCTGCCATTCTCCCATTGGATGGCCGGTTGTCCAGCTGCCTACTCAAACTATATACTATCTGTACTAGTCAGTGAGTGCCACACCAGTGCCACACAAAAAACTGCCCCCAACTCAGTATCATATAAATGTAAGTGTTATTCTCATGTTTGCAGCTCTGTGGAGGTGGTTCTGCTCTGGCGTGTCTCATTTTGGACCCAGGCTGGGGTGGGGCGTGGGGGTGGCAATGGCTGCCCTGGCCATGTTTTCACGAGGCATCACTGGGAAATGGGAGGGGCCAGTCCTCTGTGCAAGTACATGTGAGCATCAGACCTGGCAAAGCCAGTCACATGGCCAAGTGCAAGTCAAAGGGGGACACGTGCTCTGCCCATTAGTGGAAGGAGAGGAGAGTGAGTGTTTGCTAAAAAAGAATCCAAACGATCTCAATTTCCTATCGTCGCTCTCTTTCCTCTTTGTTCATGGAGGATAACACGAAATATAAAGAAAGCCCTTCTCAAAATCCAGCCACTAAAATATAAAGTTCTCACACTCTCACACTCATAAAAATGGTTCATTATGAATTTAGTGTATCTTTGTTGGTGGCTAGAGATGATTGCTTTTCTTTCTACAGACTCATAATTTATTCAATCATTTGTGCTTTATTTGTGAAAGTCAAGGTAATTAATTAGTAGTTTCTCAATCACATATTTTTCTCTTTGAAAATCAGAAAAGTATTCACAAATATTCCATCTTTAGTTGTTTTACCTACCTGCCCCAATTTCTCAATTCGCAGCAACATGTGCTTCCTACACTTCGCTAGTTCAACACACATGCAGAACATTTCAGTGTCAGGCCTGGCGACGTGAAGTTAAAACAGGACGTTGTCCAGATTCAGTGAGCTGAAGGATGTGGCAAAGGAGCCACCAAGCAGACAGTACAGAGGGGACAGTACCGTGCTTGGGGGTGTGGGTACCGGAGCACACGCATAACAGAGCCATGTGGGCAATGGGAAAAGGCCTCATCAGAGCAGCCCCTGAGCAGGTACCTGAAGGAGGACCTAATACTAGCTAAAGGGCAAGCACAGCACAGGCCTCCCTCCGTTTCTCATTTGACTCCATCTCTGGAGTCCACTGAAGGAGTTGGGTGCCCTGCTTTTCCTTCATCTTCTCACTGACCTGAGCCTTGGCACCCTCCCAGCACCTGTGCAGGCCTCAAATTTGGGGCATCAGACTCACCTTGCTGGGGTGGGCCTGAGAATCTGCAATTCTAACAAGCTCCCAGGTGATGGCTGGCTGGGTACAACACTCTGAGAACCTGTGTTAACTGGAGAAAACCAGAAATACCTCCAGAGAACAATTCTGAGAAAGAATAAATCACTAATTTCATCCCACACGTTTCTCTTTCTGCTCAGAATCTCCAAAGCTCATTGCTGAGTTCCTGCTAACAAGATTCACAATAAACTTTCTGTGTAAGGTGTCTGTTTGTTTTTAAAATAGTTTCCGTGTTTCATAGTCATACTTGCCTAATTATGCATTACGAAATTTAAATTATGCATTACAAAATATTCAGCAACCCCTAACCAATGTCTATCTCACTTCTCTGTACTATCTTCTTCCTAAAGGGCCTCAAAAAGTTTTAAAAATGGATTTGAAAAAACAAGTCCAAGGATTCCACCACTGAGGCAGAAGATGACAGGCACGAGAGTGGGTACTAATGCATCTGATGGAAACCGTGCTAGGTGGATTTTAATTCCGCAGGATGCTGCGGCCCCTGCATCTAAAGCTCTTATGTTCAGTGTTATGAACATTTCCGTGTAGAAATGCACACACCCTGTGCCCTCTGGCTGAGTCAGTCAGGGGTGTCATACCACTTTGCCTCTGAGGATGTCTTGGGAAGCTTCTTATCCCCTGTAAGCCCATTTTGATGCTCCGGTCCCTCAGCCTCCAGCCCACTGCTATGCTAAGCTGAGTCTCACTCAGCCACATACCACCTTCCCAGGGAGAGTTTTTGGCCAGAGAGTGGCGAGCAGCCTGGGCGGTTCAGGTGACAGTGGATAGGCCAGCACAGTACCCTTCCCATCCTCTCATTGACCATGTCCAGTTTGGTCAGCCTGACCTTCAAAACATATCCAGGACCCCACTGCCCAGACTGCCTGCCACCTGCATACCTGCCACCCCAGTCCCAGGGGCCGTCCACCTTCTCCAGGACCTGGACCAGGTAATGGCCTCCTTTTCACATGGCTCCCTCCACCTTTTCAACAAGCATCCAAATGCGCCTTTAAAATAGGTGAGATCATATCACAACTCTGCTGAAATTTCTAAAAGGCTTCCGAGTTCCCTCAGAGTTCAAGCTGAGATTGGAGCCACGGCCCACAGTTCATATACAATCTGGCTGTCATGGGCTGAACTTCAACAAAACCCATATGTTGAAGTCTCAATCTCTAAGACTTCAGAATGTGACTGTATTTGGAGATAGGGCCTTTAAAGACATAATTAAGGTAAAGTGAGGTCATTAGGGTGTACCCTAATCCCAAGTGACTGGTGTCCTTCTTTATAAGAAGAGGAGCTCAGGACAACGACATGTACAGAGGGATGACCATATGAGGACACAGTAGGAAAACGGCCATCTACACGCCAAGAAGAGAGGCCTCAGGAGAAACCAGCCCTTCCGACACCTTGATCTCAGACTTCCTGCCTCCAGAACTGTGAGAAATAAATGTTTGTTGTATAAACCTCCCAGTCTGTGGTACCTCTGTTACAGCAGCCTGACCTGACAAGGTCACTGGTCCAAATCTCTCTGCTCTCACTCCGGGCTCCTCTCTCTGGCCTCCTTGCTGCTCCAACCTCACACACCAAGGGCTTCCAGACCCCATAATGGAAACAAAAATAGCCACATTATGCACAGAAGAATCTTCCAAAAGCTTGTCTAAATATCACACAAAAGTTCTTAGGGTGTGTTTTGGCATTTCTGGGTTAACTATTTATTTTCAAGCAGACCCCTCACAGTACTGATGGGGGGTAGGGGAGGGAGCAGGCTCCTCACAGGACTGTGGGACTTGGGCTAGAGCAGAACGAGTGGGTAAGGCCAAGTCTGGTGATGACGACTGCAGAGTGCGGGCATCAGCCAGGGTGGTGGGGAGAGTAAGGGAATGGATGAGCATCACCAGGGATCGTGGATGCACACGAGGCACAGCAAGCCCTGCCAGTGGGGAAGAGAAGTAAGCCAGACACCAGAGCCCTTGTAAGTACAGAGTTCTCTGACAGAAGGACACATTCCAACATGAGCCCAGAGACGACAAGAGGGAAGAGCTTGCCAGAGGCCAAAAATGGGGGATGACACAGGCTGAGGTGGACAAGTCCTCAGATGGGGCCAGGCTGGCCTAGGTGGGAGGCCAGAGACCCCAAGGGTTAGAGCAAACCAAAGGGTTCTGTTAAGACTGAAACAATGAGCAGCCGCAGAAGAGAAGGACACATTCCAACATGAGACCAGAGACGACAAGAGGGAAGAGCTTGCCGGAGGCCAAAAACGGGGGATGACACAGGCTGAGGTGGACAAGTCCTCAGATGGGGCCAGGCTGGCCTAGGTGGGAGGCCAGAGACCCCAAGGGTTAGAGCAAACCAAAGGGTTCTGTTAAGACTGAAACAATGAGCAGCCGCAGAACACAGAAAACTGAATCTCCCTTAGAAAAGAAGGCTCATGCAGGGTACAGGCTCCGCAAATTAAAGATAAGAATGTGGTCGCAGCATCCCCCTCACAGAGAACTTTCTATCTATTTGGGCTTTTTCCTCTATGTTATTTACCCTTTTCTCTTACAACATCTATTTATGCTCCAAAGAAGCTTCACAGATCAGGTCTGTCACAAAAGCGATGCCCATTTTCTGACTACAGAATTCTCTAGAGATCTCAGCAACAGAACTACCTTAAAAAAAGAGTCTCACTTCTCCTTGCAATTGAATATAGATATGGCACACAGACAACACCACTCTGGGATGCTTCAGTTTTTAAAAAGGAACACGTCAGAAGAATGAACAATAATTACTCAAACGTTGATATAATGATGGTGCCGGGACAGCATCCCCGTCTCCCTAAAGTCATTGCTCAGATGAAATCTGGCTTTTTGGATTGTGGTAAGCTTGGGGTAGAAAATGAGAAGATAGGACAGAATGGATGGGAAGGAAGGCGTTTGGTCCATAGAGGGCACCATGGCTGAACTCTAACCAGAGGAGTGAGGCAGGCTCATTAGCACCTTCCCCCACCATGTTCTGATGCAAACAGAGGTTTTGTTCTTTAATATATAAAGAGTTAAAAATTGTTAGTCTTCCTTGGGGGGGGACATTAAAAATTCAAAAATGATATAGCTTCTATTTTTACTATCCTATATGTAGTCTCATCCATTCATCCATCTGTCTATCCATCCATCCACCCATCTACCCATCCATCCTCATCCATTCATCTATGACAAAAGTATTTTGTTTAAGATCAATTAATGGAGAAAGTAGTACAAAATTTAAAGACTTTTCTACTGCAGTGGTTCTGATTATTTGGTTCTTAGACTAGCACTATCAGCATCACCTGAGAACTTAAAAATGCAAATTCTCAGCCAGGGTGGTGGGGAGACTCCCTGAATCAGAAACTCTGAGGTGAGGCCCAGAGATCTGTGAGGATTCTCTCCAGTGATTCAGATGCTTGAGGACCACTGCTCTTCAGTATTCAGAAAATGCTTAAATCAACTAGATCCAGTAGCATTTCCCCTGCAAATATTTATTACTTTTTCACTGATTACTGCAAATAAAAAGAGAAAATCAAGATAATGGAAATGCTGGGAAGGAGCCGTACCACATAGAAAGGGAGGTTTTGCCACTGGAAAGTACTCCTGGTCTTGTGATTAAAGATTTGGTTCAAGACTATATAAAATTTAAATTCTTAAGGTCAGGAGATACAGATTCACAGACCATACAGGCAGCAGGCTTTATTTTCCTCTACATGCTGAATAACCTAGAGAATGGATGTCCTAGATGAGTGGGAGCAACATATAAATCTGACCTTAAAATAAAGCAGTGTCATGTTCAGTCTAGCAAAGATAAACCGCCTGTTGGTTCAAAGTGGAGCCATGGAGGGCCCAGCTCTGTGCAGCTGAAATAGCCACAAAGCCCTGTGCAAGGTCACTGAACCCAGGCCTTCAGCTCTGACTCTGTCCTAAATGGGCCAGGCCCCCCTCCCTGAATTACTGCGCCAGAGGCAAATAAACCCTCGGCCACCAGCCCATACCTGCCATTGATCCCAAATAACCTGGAGGCAGAACGACTTCTACTACAGATGGGGAATTCTGAGGAAGTACTTAGGATTTAGACCCAAGTCAGTGAGTAGGTTTACATCAACCTATATCCGCATCCCCAAAAGAGAATATATAACATACCCCATGCTTGGTGGATGGCACTGTGTCAATACCACCCTAAAGTCCGCATCATGTCTCACAGCTGCCGTTCATGGGTGCCTCATACACAGCATCAGTGAAAACTGGATTTGTGCTAAAGAAAGAGGCAGTGTTAGCGGGACGTAAGCAGGGGTATAGATGCAGTGGTCTTCTCCCCTAACCAAATGATACTGGATATTCATAAAGCTGAGTATCTATTGATCTGCATTTAAAAGCGTCTTGGTGAAATCTGCAACTGCTGGTAGCACAGATGTGTCAAAGGCACTTCTGTTTAGAATGAGACCATTTTCATAAGAACCAGGCTTGAAATACATTTTCAGTGAATGGTCAGT
>NW_006434373.1:953203-961630 GCF_000325575.1 Pteropus alecto
TGCACATGCATCTTTTGGCGCTCAAGGGAAAACCTCCATCCCTAAAACCTAGGGTATGACATCACTCTTGGAACAGTTCCCGCTCTGAAATTCTGACTCCAGGCCCAATGCAGAGGGTGTGAAGAGCAGACAAGTGCTGTCCCTCCCCCTTCAGGGCCAGTGGAAATACTCCTGTGAATCTGCGGTCCACCGTGCCCTTCACCTCAGTCACATGCCAAATCCAGCACCAGGCAAGAACACAACTTGCACTTCAGAAAAAGGGAGCTACCTTTCTAAGAATAAAGGACCGAATGATATAAAATGGCTTTATTTTCTTTTGACCCATACACACTAAATCCAGGAGCCTTAATCAAGAAAATCACCATTAAAAACTGAATGTCTCTAAAAGTCTCATAAACATAGATGCTTATGCGGATTTAATTATTGCTCTGCTCTTGAAATCCATTGGGGTCTCTCACTTTTGAAAAAGAGAAAGAGAGAAGAAAGAAAGACTACCACGCCTAAACCAAATAACAGACAAAATCTGATGTCTCAGGAAAGTGTTTAGACAACGAAGTAACGGTATGTAACATAACATGGCAATATTAGAAAAATTTTGTCAACTTACTGTTAATGATCTATGATTACTTCCTCTTCATTTCAAGGAAAACTAGTTAATGTTGACTGTTTTCCCCTGCATAATGCAGCAGGAAAACTCAGATGTGACTGATTGAAAGCCAACAGCAAGACACCACCAGCTCAGGATTTTCTTAAATCTAAATGAATCCATTTGAACTGCTCTTCAAAGCTTATTTTAAGTAATCTTTTGATTAATACAGACAATGAATGTCTAACGATGCCATTCTCCCACTCTTTACCCATTTGTCTTAGGTGAAATTGTATTGGTGGAGAAAAGAACCACTTGATCAATCTGGATTTTTTCCTCCTCAAAATGAGCTTCTAGTATCTCCACCACCCCTACCCCAGGCTTAAAAAGCCCTTGGCTCACATTATTTTAATCCGCAAATCCTTATGTTTTTTCCATTGCCACGGTTTAAAATGAAACTGAAATGCAGGTTTCATGAGATTTCAGAAAACGGTTCCATAGACAAACCTGAGATCCACTAGAAAGCCTATGTCACCAACCTGCATTTATTTTAACTATCCTAGGCAGAAAAAAATCATGCTGACCGTTCATGGAAACCTATCAGCTGCTACATAAATGCTCATCATATCTGCTCTTTTCTGTTATCGCTGCTAGGAAAAAAAAAAAAAAAAGAACGCTGTTATACAAAAATTAGACGCATTCAACACATGATGTCAAGCTTAAGAATATAGAATTCAAGGCCAGCAGCTCCTCCTACCAGTGCGCTTGGAAACCGCATTTAATCTCTGCACCATTTCTTCCAGGGCCATCTCTTCATTTCTCAGCCAAAACCTCATCCTCCGGCAGAACACAACGATCCTCTGCAGCTGCTTTCCTCTGCACCAGAAGGTGCTTCCTGGGTGGGGTAGCGCTAGTGGGGAGGGGGCTCAGCTGCGAGGCTGGGGGGCACGGCAGCGCCTCCCTTCCCGGGATTGGTCCCCAGCCCCGCTAAGGGGCGCGCCCTGCGCCGGGGTGGGGGCTGCTCAGCGGAAGCGGAAGCCCGCCCGCCCCGCGTGTTCCCGCGGCCACCGGGGATCTCCGTGTGCACCCCTGCGGTCACCTGGAAGCCCTGCGCGTGCACTTCGCGGTCACCTGGAAGCCCTGCGTATGCACCCCAAGGTCACCTGGAATCCCTGCGTGTGCACCTCCAAGGTCACCAGGGAGCCCTGTGTGTGCACCCACTCCGGTCTCCTGGAACTCAAGTGTGTGCACCCAACGATCGCCTGACCCAAGCATGCACCCCGCGGGGACCTGGGACCGCAGCGATACCTCGCTCAGAGGCGCAGCCTAGCTCACCCCTCCCAAGGATCTCTGTTCCCTCCAGTAGAGGAAGGAGAAGCTGCGGAGATGGCCTGGGCGGTCCCGAACCTGCCTGCCCCCCTTTACCTCCTGCTGTCCCTGGGCAGGTGCAGAGGCTGCAGCAGCCGAGAGCGCCCTGCCCGTGCCGCCTCATGCCGCTCAGGCCGCCCCACGTCAGTGGGTCCGCGGGTCCGTGGTGGGTCCTCGGGTGGCCCAGCCACTCCTCAGGGCGCTGCCTGCCTGCCAAGGACGCAGGCGGCGAGGGAAGCGCGCGCCGCAGTCTCGGGCCCTCCGACCTCACCATGTTTGGCACCAAGCCACTGTGTGCATTCTACACCTCAGCGCCCTGACGATGCAAGTCATGCGTGTGCACGGCTATGGCTGCCACGTCCCACGAATGTGCACGAACCAGGGGTGTGCACACGTGGCCCTGGATGGGGTCTCTCCTTCCCCAGGGGTCTTACCATCCTTTTGTGGTTGGCATTACAGGTAGCATGTCCTTCCTTACAGGACTATTTCAGGAAAAGTGCCCATTTTCATGAATGGTTTGGGAAATTCAAGCCAGGGATGGCTGAGGTTCAAAATGCTGCTCATGTCAATACAATGTGTGTGCCAGCATCCCAGCGTGGTGACTGTCAGGCACCGAGCTGGGTGAAAAGATGAAGGTGACACAGCATTTGCCCTCAGAGAGCTATGGGTCTGGGACACAAGATCTGGAAACAAATCATTGCAACATGAAATGAAGGTGTGTAATAACCACACAGGAAAGATGTAGGGTAAAACTAAGTATGGCTGCCTTTAAAAAAATTTTTAACATCAAAATCCATCGAACATCGGCAGTTTTGTATGGTTCAAAGTAGAGCCGAATGAAGGGAGGGGTTTGGGAAAGTGTCACCACAGGGCAGTGAGCCTTTCTCTGTGGACAAAAGTCCCAGGCTACCTCTTGCTGAAGCAAACCCTAGGTGTGCCTATGGCCACATGAGCCAGACACAATCCACTCGCACACCTCTCCCCATCATAACCACCTGCTTCTGACTTCAGGAAGGCCTGTACCTGGCAGAGCATCCAAAATGAAGTGGGCAGCATCTGCCTTCCCACTGCCTTCCCACTGCTCAAGACGCAATGACACTCACACTTGTCCTGGGCCAAAACTGGTCCCCCAAGCCACACTGCCTTAGGCCTCCGCCAAGACATCCCCTCTCCCAGGCAGCTCCACCTCTTCTCTTGGCCTGGTCCCCACCTCTTCCAGCACAGAAGTGTACTCGAGTGGTGCTTAAACTTTGGGTGCATTGGAATCCCCAAGAGCTTGTTAACCCGGAAGGCCAGAGTTTCCAATCCAGTAGGTCTGCAAGTGGGGAGGGGACCAGGAATGTGCATTTCTAACAGGACCCCAGGTGATATGGACACTGCTGGTCCACACTTTGAGAATTGCTCACTGTGAGATGCTATCCCATCTTTAAACCAAAAGCAAAGCAAAGGAAAAGACAAAACCTACCCACCCTGGTTTCAGCCTCCCGTCCTCCACTCACACTCTAAACCTCTTTCCTAGACCCTGTGCCCTCCATTTTGTCTCCTCAAACACTTCTGGCTGGTGCCATTTCTGGGCCCAAGCTGCTAATTCCAGCACTGCTTCCAGGTTGAGTCTGACGGCACCTGTGATGGTTGCTCTAATGTGTCAACTTGGCCAGTCCTCGGTGCCCAGATGTTTGGTCAAACACTAGTCTGGATGTCCCTTTGATGGTATTTTGTAGATTTGATTAATATTTAAATCAGTAGACTTTGAGTAAAGCAGATCATCCTCCCTATTGTGGATGGGCCTCATCTAATCAGTTGAAGGCCTTAAGAGAAAAAGACTTATATCCCCAGAGGAGGGGGGAATTCTGCCTCCAGACCGACTGACTTCAGACTCTAGCTACAACACTGCCTCTTCCCTGGGGCTCCAGCCTGCAGCCTGCCCTGCAGATTTCAGACTCACCAAGCTCCACAATTGTGTGAGTCAATCTCTCAAAATAAACGTCTCTCCCTCCCACCCACCATCTCTCTCTCTCTCAATCTTTATCAAACGTTCACTCTCTGCTTAAATTATAGCACAAATGGTATTTTCTGTACAAATCTTTTAATATTTGTCTAAAGTATAGCAATCATAAAATACCACCCAGTGTTTATTGAGCACTTACAAAATTCCAGGGACCCTCCTAAACTCAGATTGTGTGAATTGATTTAATTTTCATTAGGATCTAGGAAGTAGACACTATTTTTACCATTTTACAAAATAAGGCACAGAGAGGTTCAATGAGTTGCCTAAGGTCACACAGCTGGTAAGTGGCAGAGGCAGGATTCAAACTCAGATATGTACAAACAAAGACCTAGAAAACAAGTGTTTGCTTCAGGGAAATGTCATATCTCAACTGGAATGTCATCCCCAATGTCTCTTACAGTTATATAGGGACAGTTAGATAAGGTTCCAAACTCAGCATGAAGAATCTTAGCCTGAGTGTTGCAAGGACACAGGCCTGCTTTCCATCACTGCCTTGCCCCCCTCCCAGAAAGGAGAAGAAGCAGGACACGACTGTTTATCCCTTTGAATGAGGCCGGACGGCGCCCAGGTGGGAAGGCGGAGCGTAATGTTATACCAGGATACGGAACACATCCTCTTAGCAACTGTTCCGGAAAGTTAGCCATGAAAGGGAGGTGAGAAACAGGAGAGCTGGAGGGGTATAGGGGTTGGGTTCTGAGAAACCAGGAGCCTTGGGGAGCCTGCCCTCCTGAGACAAGTGGGGGAGCTCTGGGGAGAGGGGAAGGCGGAGATGGACCATTGTGAGAGGTAAGAGGAGAAGGGAGCATCCAGGCCTAGGTGCAGCTGGACACTGGCCATGGAAAGTGAGGACGCACATATTTCCTGTGCTGCCTTATCCGACATCAAGGGCGAGGGATGAGGGGCGGGCAGTAAGAAGAAAAGGGAGACTTGTAAATGACCCTCTGAAGAAATCTGCGACCATTAACAGCACAACCTCACTTCTGAGCTGGGGTGTGGAGCAGGTGTAACATCTAACAAAGGCATCCTGGAGCGTGGGGAACTTTGAGAATGCACCCTCGACTCCTGAACAACTTCGTCCTTGGAGACATGAGCCAGGCCCAGGTGCTGGTTCCAGGGTGCAGGGCTGAGCAAGAAAAGCTTATGTGGTTTCCACCCCCAAATGAGAGCTAGACATTAACAAGGATGCACATCCCCTGCAGCTGATGGTGAATAAGCTGGCAAAAAGGCATGTAAATTGGCACAATTCCTTTGGGAACTGAAGTGAAGCTGTATGACAAAGTCTGAGAGATGCATAGCTACTGTGTCCAGCCATGTGTTCTGTCACATGCACACCAGTATCCATAGATATCAATGTCTGTAGCAGTGCCGCTTAAAACTGTTAAGGGTGGAGGGGAAAGGAAAGAAAGAAGAGGGGGAAAGGAGGAAGAGGAGGAGGGAGAGGGGAGGGGAGGGGATGGGGAGAGGAGGACTGAAGACGGCACAACCCATCAGCAGTGGGCTGGATAAATAAGGTGAGCTGTGGTCACACAGTGGGAAACCATGAGCAGTAGGAACGAGTGATTCACACCAGTTGAGCTACAACAGGGAGTTGCAAAGAATACATAAAACATGACTCCATTTATACCTAATTCAGAAACAGGCCAGACTAAGCCATGTAGTATTAGGGACTCATGGCATTGAACCCCAAGTCCTCGGGAGGAAGTGAGATGGTCTGAGGGGAGGCGCTTGAGGGGCTGCAGAGACACTGACTTTCCTCAGACAGGCATGGGGTACAGGGAGTCTAACCACCTACGACACACTTTTATGTGGTAAAGGGGGAGCTGCAGGGTCCCTCCTGCAGGGGAGCAGAGCAGGGAGCCTGGGCCGGGGTCTTCGTCCCTTATCCCCTGAGGACTGGACTTCAAAGATGGACAAGGCCTGGAGAGAGGTGAGGGCCTTGGAAGAGGAGGAGACAATAGGACAGGGGGATTAATCTTGGAGGTGCGGTGGCGGGGATGTGTGGGGAGAGGAGGGCAGCCCGGAAGAAGCAGACACTGGCGATGCCGTCACCCTCCCACCAGAGCGCTGCTGCTGACCCAAACCCCAGGCACCTCTCCTGGCTCTCCCACGACCTGGTTCTCCTGACCCTCCGTGCCCGGCAGCATCCCCGCCCAGCACCCAGGATGACCCCTGCCCTCGCCTTTCGTCTAACCCAGGACTGAAGATGGACACAGAATATTCGACAAACACAAGGCAGGATTCACCCAGGACACTGTGAGAGGAACTGCCTGTGAGAGAGCTCAGTACATAATATAAGAAGGGCTAGACTGTGCTTAACACCACTAATCAGCATGAAAATGCAAATCAAAACCACAAGGAGGTGTCACCACACACCTGTTAGAATGGCTGTCATCAAGAAGACAAGAGATAACAAGTGCTGGCGAGGGTGTGGAGAAACTGGAATCCTCACATACTGTTGGTGGAAATGTAAGCTGGTGCAGCCACTATGGAAAACAGTATGGAGGCTCTTCCAAAAGTTAAAAATAGAGCTACCATATGACCCAGCAATTCCACTTCTGGGTATATATCCAAAGGGAACAAAATCAGTATCTCAAAGAAATGTGTGCACTCCTATGCTCATAGCAATATTATTCACGACAGCCAAGATATGGAAACGACCTAAGTGTCCTCTGAAAAATGAATGAATAAAGATGTGTGGAGATATATATATATATCTCTCTCACACAATGGATAATTATTTAATCATAAAAAAGGAAGGAAATCCTGCCATTCGTGACAACACGGATATGGATGAATCTGGAGGGCATGATGCTAAGAGTCAGACAGAGAAAGACAAATACTACATGGTATCACTTATATGTGGAATCTAAAAAAAACAGCCAATTTCATAGAAACGGAGAAGAATGAAATGATGGTTACCAGGGGTAAGGGGAGGGAGAAATGGAGAGATGTAGGTCAAGGGTACAAAGTTATAAGATGAATAAGATCTAATGTATCGCATGGTGACTATAGCTAATAATATGGTATCGCATATTTGAAAGTTGCTAAGAGCATTTTCATGATGTACGTGTGCATGCGCGCGCGCGCACACACACACACACACACACACAGAGTTATCTGAGGTGCTGGATGTGTTAATTATCTTAATCTTGGTAATCATTCCACAACATATATCAAATCATCACGTTGTACATTTTAAATATATGCAATTATATTTGTCACTTGTTCCTCAACAACATTTTTTTAAAAAATGAGTGAGATTGTAAGAGGATAGAAATTCTTGATTCGGCATTTCGACCAGGCATTTCCTCTCTGCTTTGTCATTATATGAGCCTCAGTCTTGATATTTATCCCTGGAACCCTGCCTTTAAAATAATTTGGCATTATGTAGAGCAAAAGCCGTGCCCCAACCCCCCCTCCCCGCCCCCGCCAAGGAGAGGTGGTCGCAGTTTGGGTCTGTAGGCCACAGTGTAGAGCTGTTTGGATTTGCTCCACAATGGAAACAGGACTGAAGCAAAGGTCAAGATGAAGGGTGGGTAAACTACCTCAGACACAATCTTCTGGGTCTCTCCCCAGTATTCTCGGTGAAACTAGAGACAGAACTGTTGGATTTCTGTATTTTTCATGGCTGTCTGGAATCTACATTAATATAAACTTTAAATGTACAATTAGTAGGTAAGGTTAGTTAAAAGATCTTGTTTTGGTGAAGAAAATCGGATCGGATGGCTGATTTGGACTAAAATACTCACAAATGATCATTGCATTTTGATGGATAAAACGAGAAACAAGATAACATGTATTTTGCGTGAATACAAAATCACTGTGTTCACTTTAGAAAATATGGAAAATTAACAGCATCATGTGCAGTGTTTTGTTTATCCTTCTGATGCACTTTTATCCAAATTGCAACAATATATATATGGATTTGTAACAAAATTTTCAAACTTTTTTCACCCTGCTACTCTTCTACATGATTTTCAATAGCTGTGTAAATATTCCTTTGGGTGCGTGTTTTAAAATTTAATCAGATTTTTAAAAGCAATTCTTGATTATCATAAGTATAAAAAGAAAAAGATAACACAGGCATAAAGCTTTTTTCTCATGCGTGATTGTTTCTCTGCTAAATTCCTAGAAGTAGAGTTACAGACCATGAGTCCCCAACCCCTGGGCCGCAGACAAGTACCAGTCTGTGGCCTGTTAGGAATCAAGCTGCACAGCAGGTGACCAGTGAGTGAGCGAGTGAATCTTCATCTGTATTTGAAGCCACTCCCAAGAGCTAGCATCACCGCACCAGCTCCACCTCAGATCATCAGGCATTAGATTCTCATAGGAGCACTGGTCTCTGGTGCTAAAAATGTTGAGCACTGATGTTCTAGTTATGGACCATAAGACATAGCCATTTTTAAAGCTTCTGAAATATGTACCTGAATTTTACATTTGCAGACATGTGTTAACAAGTATTTTC
>NW_006434373.1:961652-997392 GCF_000325575.1 Pteropus alecto
TACTTGGAAGGACGGGCCCTGCCACAGGTAGCAGCATCCTAGTGGATGCACCTCATCCCCGAGGCCAGCCCAGCACTGCTAAGAGCTTGCATGTTAAGGATTCTCCTTTCCTAAAATTAAATACAAAATTAGGAACTTACCCATGAGCTAAAGACCACTGCCTCGAGCGAGGCAAGAGCTGCTCACACCAGCCCTGATATGGCACAGACCACATCTCAAAGGCCCACACAAACTGAGTAACCAAAACACCATGGTCACAGAGCTACCTTCCCAGAATCTTAGCAGATAGAGAGGAGCAGGTGCAAGGCCTGGACAGGCCGTGCCTGAGAGCTATTTGCCCAGGTCTGGGGCCTGGCCACACTGAAGTCACATCTGTTGAGTCACATGTCACCTCCTTGAAAGGCACACTTGTTTAGGCCAATTCTCAGCTCTGCCTAAGGAGGCCTGTGTCACCTGAATTCCCTCCACTCTAGTCTTGGTTAAACTGAGTACAATGTGCAAAATCTCCAGCCCAGGCTACAGGCTAAGCCTCCTGGTGCCCATGGTATCCTTGAAGAAAAAGGGACTATTCTGGGGTTACCATAACAATGCACCACAAACTGGGCAGCTTAAGACAACAAGATGCTATTCTCTCACAGTTCTGGTAGCCTGAAGTCCAAAATCAAGGTATCATACTCCCTCTGAAACCTATAAGGGAAAGTCCTTCCTTGCTTCTTACAGTTGCTTCTGGTGGTGGCTAGAAGTCCTTGGCTTGTGGCTGCATCACCCAGTCACATGGCCATCATCTCCCTGTGTGTCTCTTGTCCTCATCTTATAAAGACAGCAGGCTATGGATCAGGGCCTACTTACTCCAGCGTGATCTCATCTTAACTAACTGCACCTCTAATGACCCTATTTCCAAATAAGGTCACATTCTGAATTACTGGGGGTTAGGACTTCACCATATCTTTATAGGGGATACAATTCAACCCATAAAAATGAGTAAAGAGCTAAGAAAGTTTATCTAAAAAACAGACACGGAAGGATTGGGACAATTCATAAGGGACAGCGGGCCTGGCAATGGTACGTCAGTGGTCACCACTGACAGTGGTCAGTGGCGATTGTTTCCCTCGTGGACCACCCTTACATCCTTACATTCTGCTGGGCAGGTATCGTAGCGTCTCCACACCACTGGCAATTCCTTCCTGCTCCCTCTGATTGAAGAATTGAGTGAATATAAAACTCCACAGAGCTTCTGAAAGCAGAAGACTGATGAAGTTTAAAAAAAAGTCAAAGAACCCTCACCTCCATCTCCCCCTGGGTGTACGACTCTCCGCTAGGTGTCAACCCCTCTAACCTAGAAGGAAAGTTGAGTCAAATCCTGCAAGAAGGAGATAAAGACTCCACTTAGAGGAGAAGGAGCTCCAGAACTTCACATTCCTCATGTATCCTGGATGACAGCTCTTCATGTGTGGACATGTGAAAACTCACACAGCATTCTGCTGATGAGATCTGCTGGGAAGCAAGGAGCACTTTCAAAGTTGATGCCTGTGCCCTGAGCATAAGGCTGGTGCTAGATGCTAATGGGGAAGGAGTGCAGCCAGTGATCTGGCACCTGGCTGGGATGTTCCAGAACTCCTGGGCCCCATGGCTTGCAGGGATGAATTCTTATACACCTTCAGGATGAGATGGGTGAGTGGCTGTGTAGGATAAACTGACTCTTAGACCCAATGTGTTTGTTCTGTGTAAAGTGACACATACCCTCCCTGTAGCAGGGAAAATTAACATTCTCGGTGCGAAATTAGTGTCAGGAAACGTCCAGCCCACCCAGCTAATTAGACAGACTGCTTATTCATTTCCCAGACCTTTGTTTGCCTCTTCTCTCCAGGCATGTTTTGACACCTTCCCTGGTTCGCGCCCTTGTGGGCTGGTGGCAAGGAGAGGAAGCCACGCTCGAGACGTCTGTCTAGCAGCAGTGTCCTCCTCTGAGTCTTCCAGAGTTGGCGTGAGGAAGTGACTTCAGATGCTCAGGGAAAGGAACACTGCACGGCTGTCCCTGTGCTTTGCCAAGCCCCACCCCGGTCCCTGAGCGCAGGCTGCTGAAGAGACTAACGACCCCCAGAACCGGTCACCCCTGTGGAGTTACTGCAAGCACCACCTCCTCCTGCAGTTGCCATACACTCCACTCCCACACATGCCAGGAACCCCAGGCCTGGGATGGACCCTCACAAGTAGGTTTTCTCCCCTCCCTCTCTCTTAAACAATACACAATAGCTTTCAGCTACTCAGAGTTGAGGAAGCTCATCCCTGGAGGAAATATTTGCAAACCATCTATCTGAAAGGGGCTAATATTCAAAATTTATAAGGAACTTATACAACAACTCAGTGACATAATAATAATAATAATAATAATAATAATAATAATAATAATAACAACAACAACAACAATAGTAATAATCTGATTAAAAGTTAGGAAAAAGACTTGAATAGACATATAGATAGATGGTCAACAGGTACACGAAAAGGTGCTCAACATCACTAATTATCATGGAAATGCAAATCAAAACCACAAGGAGATGTCACCACATACCTGTTAGAATGGCTGTTATTAAAAAGACAAGAAATAACAAGTGTTGAAAATGTGAAGAAAAGGGAACACTTGCACACTGTTGGTGGGAATGTAAATTGGTGCAGCCACTATGGAAAACAGTGCAGAGGTTGCTCAAAAAATTAAAAGCAGAACTACTATATGATCCAGCAATTCCACTTCTGAGTATACATCCAAAGAAAAAGAAATCACTATCTCAAAGAGACAGCTGTACCCTCGTGTCACCGTAGCATTATTCATAATAGCCAAGGCATGGAAACGACCTAAGAGTCCTTCAGTGAATTAATAGATAAAGAAAACATGATAGATATGATGGAATATTATTTAGCCATAAAAAAGAATGAAATCTTGATTAGTGAAGAGCAGTCCCTGCCCTGTCATCCTAAATCCCTGGTGCCCGGCAGGAGCAGGAAAGACTGGAGGAGGAAGAGATCCAGATTGAAGTTTTTTAATGAACAAGACTGAGACGTAGAGACTGAACTGAAGCCATTTTAATTACCAAAAATAACAGACAAGTTATGGAATCCAAATAAAATACCACCGAGATCTCCTCTATTGGGATAATAAAAGGGGCCAGTCCGGGAATGGCAACATCCTCTGGATCCCCATAAGCAGTCAGGGAACTGGCATAGACAGCATCCTACTGTCACCTCTCACGTTAGCATTTCTCACCTGAGAGGTCGGAGATAACCATGGATGGAGGCCCCTCCTGACCAGAGGCCCTGCTTCCTCAGGAGCCTGTGACAGGCTCTGAAATGCCATTCCTGAGCTCAGTAAAGAGCCCAGTCTTCTAGAGATGAGGAGTGGACATGACAATGGTGTCATCTTGTAAAAAGCCGTCATGAGTTCCAAGAGGAAATGCAAAATCAGTGTGTTTCCCCATTAGCCACAACAGCAGTTACACAGGAGCAAAGCTGGGATACGGCTTTTGTCACTTACCGGGGATTGTTTATGGAAATTTCACAAAGGTCACCTGGTAGGCATAAATGACCTCTAACCGATTGGGACAAAGACTCTGCAAGAGTGACTTTTCAGAAGGATCTTCAGGGAAGTGAAAAGCCTCTTGAGTCTGAGTGACGCTCTCAGGCAGGGCGGGCAGGTGGAAGCCGGACGCCCCTGTTCTGCTGGGTCCGTGGAGATAAGAACGTTTATAACTGCATGCCCAACTAACCCTGGTCACTGTAACGAAAAAGACAGCGAGCCTCTCAGGCGTCCCCACCTGAGCTGCTGCCACAGCCTGGAACAGGACAGGAATAGCCTGAGAATCCAAGCCTGTAAATCACTGAGAGAACCACTGTGATGGGCTGAATGACGGGCTCTGTGGATGTGTTACCTTACATGGACAAAGGGGCTGTGACGACATGATTAGCTGAGGATCTTGATATGGGGAGATCATCTTTGATTATTGGGGTGGGCCCAATGTATCACGGGGTCCTCAAAAGAGGATGGCAGGAAGGTCCGAGGCAGAGAGGAGATGTGCTAATGGAAGCAGAAGTAGGAGTGACTTGGGGCCACGAGCCAAGGAATGTGGGTGTTTCTAGAAGCTGGAAAAGGCCAGGAAATGAACTTCTCCTCTGGAGCCTTCAGAAGGAATCAGCCCTGTCTACACCTTGGTTTTGGACTTTTGACCTCCTGAACTCTAAGATATTAAGTGTGTATTGTTTAAGCCACTGTTTGTGGTCATTTGTTACAGAGGCAACAGGAAACTGATGTAATCATGCACACGAAAACCTTGAAGCCCCTTCTACTGAATGGTGCCCCGTTCCACCCTCAGGAGAAGAACCTGACTGCCCACCCCAATCCAAAGTCCCTGTGAAGTGACTAGAATGACCAGGGGGCCACGTGGACCCACTGAAGGGCAGACAGCAGAAACAGGGGCACCTCCGGACAGAGCGAACACAAGTTTCAGGAGGAAGAGCCCTTCTTCATGACTGCAAGTGAGTCTGCTGCCCTGAGAGACAAACGGGCTAAACATTTAAATCACTCACCAAACACATGTAAATATCGTGACTATTCAGAAAGCCTAGTGAGTGTGCGCATCCATTCCTAATATTTTAAATCTGAATTTACAGTTTGGTACGGAAGTGGAGGGTCTGACCCAGCGTCATGTGTGTAATAATACAGACTTTGCGGCCAGGTCACTGCAACAGTTCGATGTCATCGTGCCTCTGTGAGTTGTGTGAGTTGTATAGAATTATTCACTTTTTAGGTTTTGACATTCCCCCTTGCCCACAGATATCCTGCTTCTGTCTATGCTGGAAGAATAAAATATTTGTTCCTTCTGTGAGAAAACAGAACTAAGAAGATAAATGAACCAAAACAGTGGAGAATGCCTTTAACAGATGAGATTTAAGAAAACAATAGGCAGTTTCCTTCACCATCTATTGTTCTGTGAGCCTGCCTTAGCAGCTCTTTTCCAGGATGACTCACCTACTTCGCTGTAGGAGCAAAGGACGGTCTGTTCTTAAGAAGGAACAGTCCCCCCCAGAGAGGAATCCTCCATGTGTGAGGCTGGGGGGCGGGGAGAGGAGTGTGTAAGGCCTCCTTGCATCACACACTGTTCTTAAAGAATGCTCTAATGTCACACCAGGTTCCAAGAAATTCTCCACGAGAGCCCCACATGGCAGGATATAAACATATAAAAATAGCCGCCACACCAACTGCTCAGAGCACAGAGTGGGGAGACATGGCGGATGTCTGCATGCCATCAAAGGGAGCGTGAAGGGGGAATCTTGGGATGTAGTTCTAGCACGATTCATTAAATTCTTTCTAAAAATGACATTGAGAGGAAAAAGAAGCATCAGGTGTAACTCGAACAAATAGAAGAGATAAAAACAAGCCTTCAGAATTAAACTGGAATTTTATTTTATAAAATTCTCTAAGTTAACATTTATGAATTATACCACCAGCAGGTAGAATGGCAAATGTAATTTATTTTGGGATAAGACACTCATTATGAATTTGAGACAGCACAGTGGCTCATGGATGCCCTTGAGTTTCTTGCTGCTCTCCCTGGTCCTCACCCAGATCACCTCATCTCTGAACAGAAAACGAAGGAGCTGTTCGGCCCTCTTGTTCAGGCTATGGTTCTCGGCAGCTGCCGCATTTATGGCTCGGAGTCCATCAGAACCTGCACATGGAGAGGTCTTCAAGAAGGTCACCATGGACCTATCCAGGTGCCCTGAAAACCCTAGGAGAGCTTGGAACCCCATCATGCAGGGCCCTTTGGCACAAATCATCCCAAGTTGTAAAAGCACTGGGATACAAGTGGGGTTTGAGAAAAGGAGTGGCCTACAGGGCAATGGAAACACAGGAAAGAGCACGGGGTACATAAGTGGTGGGAGAAGGAAAGAATGAGTAATATAAGGGAAATAAGTGAGCTGAGTGGGAACGGGACTGGGCCACGGGACGGTCAGTGTACATATCAGCTTGGTGAGGCTCCACTCCCATCATCCAGACCAACCCTCATCTAGGGGCTGCTGTGGAGGTGTTTTATAGGTAATTGACACCTGCAATCAGTTGACTTTAAGGAAAGTAAATCGCCTTCCACAAGGTGGTGGGCTGTGCCCAATCAGTTGAAGGCCTGAAGGCAAATACAGATTTCCCTGAGGAAGAGGAATTCTGCCTCAAGACTACAACATAGAAACCCCACCTGAGTTTCCAGCCTGCCACCTGCCCTGCAGATTTCAGACTCGTCAGGTCCTACCATCGTGTAAGCCAATTCCTTGAAATAAACCATATGTGAACATATGAATTATATCTGAATATCTTCTACTGGTTCTGTTTCTCTGAGAACCATGACTGGCCTGGTCATGGGAGCCCATAAATAGATGAAAGTCTTCATTCTTTGGTTAATGAGGCATCAATGAAAGAGAAATATTAATAAATTGGTATCTCAAGAAGATTGGTGGTGATGGCATGGGGGACATGTGGACATGTGAGACCACTTAATGGGATTCAGAAGAGTTTGATCCTAAATGTAAAGAAATTTGAGGAAAACCTTTATCAAGTTATTTTGCTATATTTTCCTTTTGTTTATATGCACAATTGATAATAAAACTTTACCTTAATAAGTCAAATATGGCTCTTTAAGTATAAAATAGAAACTCTAAGTGATAAGGAAAAACTGAATTCACTTTCTTTGAGTTGGCCAAAGCATTATCCTAAATGAAATGTATACTCATTGACTTCAAAAAATCATAATCCACTGCAAACTTTCCACATTAGAATATAAGAGCCATGAAAATGAAGAAAACTACCAGAATCACAAGTTAGGGGTAAGGTAGCCATAAAAAAAAAAAAAAAAAAAAAACATGAAAAAAGAGTGTAATAAAAAAGCACGTACAGAAATGTGCATAATACATAAGCCAATTCTACTTGGATAAAAAATAAACAACAACAACATGATTTTGCCGAGTCTGTCTAGTTGAGAACGTACTGTATCTAACCCAGACTCTAAGGTCTGCTCCACCCAGGGCGAAGGCTGCCTTCTGCATCACTGGGCCTCCACCCCTTATCCTCAGTAAGATTCAACTAGATGTTTCAGACCCTAGATCTCCACAGGTCTTCATATATTATGTGGGCCTAAAAGTACAAAGCTTCTACAATTTGGAGATATACCTGGGCTGCTACTGATTTCATGAATATAAGCATTAGCTCCATCTCTGAAAACACTGCATCTTATAAGAAGAAAAGCACCAGGAACTCCTGGAAAATGCCTCTCTAGCTATGAGGACAAAGGATCTGTCTACTTGAGAGCTAATAAAACCCTGAGATGTTATATAAATGTACATAAAATTTGACAATCTAGCAGACAAGCCCCAAATTAAGGAAAACCTGTTTTAATGGACAAATAAATGCCTGTGGTAAAATAAATGAAAGAAAAATTTTAGGAAAAACATGCCTGGCTTTCCAGAAGACCTGGTCTGAGAAGCCAGGCCTGGGACATACCTGGACCCAGGATTCACTTGGGTGGCCCCCTTTCAATTCAATGGCAGTAGCTGTTGGACAACAAAAACATACAGGCAGCGAGATGTGAAATGCAGGGCTTGGTCAGGCTGCCTCTATGAGCAAACACACCATCCCAAAGACCAAGAGACAGGTACATGCTGCCCTGAGGACACTCACCTGTCCAGACTCCAACTCTGTTGTCATATGGGCCAAGTACATGTAAACAAAGTGATCCGATTTAACAGGGAATGTGATAAACATATCAGATATTCCATGATATACAACTGACCTCTTCTAAAAAATGAGGTTTCGGAATGTCATTACAACTTAATTCTGGAGAAGAGCATTTCATGTGCCTTTTTCAGGCCATATATCTTGCTGTTTGGCTATAAAAATATGGTTCGTTGTATAAAACAAGTGCAGGCTGATAGATAATACGATAGTTTTTAAAAAGCAATATGCTTAAAGCTAATTTATACTTTGACTGCCGATATTCTTCTCATGTTGTCTGAACATGAGTCAGGTTTTCAATGCAGAACTGTGCTTCCTCGGATCAGGGGAGAGACTTTTGTCACTCCGAGGTGGCCACGTGGGCACAGCACCACTTGCTCTCTGCTTGTATTTGGCTCTTGGGGTTCCTTGGTAATCACGTCTCATGGGAAGTAGAAAAAATAAATCAATACACTGTGGCTTCTGGACTTTATTCCTACATTTCAAATACTTTCTAAGAAATCAAATAAAACTAGAGAGAAAAACATACCGTTGGCCTTAAACGATCTGGCACTGTTCCCTCTGGGATTCGATGCAACATCTAAACTCAATTCTGGCAACCTGAGTTGATTTTATTCTCCAAAGTGTCTGGATATACATAAATATTTAAAAGGCCCACACATTCAAGATGTGTCTACATGGTCACGCCCCAACCACAAGCCTCTCATCCTGCACCTTCAGGGTGACATTCACATAAAGAATGTCAAATGCTTGAAAGCATTCTTTGTGGTGATGGAAATGCCAGTTCAGGAGACTGCCTTGTCATAGGGTTTGGAATTTGGATTCCAGAGTCAAGTACCTGGGTTAAAATCCGTTTGGCCACTGATAGGTAGGTGACCTTGAAGAAGTTATTTAATCTTTTTCTGCCCCAGTTTCCTCATCTGTAAAATGGGGATCCCAAAGTATGTACATCATTGGGTTGTTCTGATGATTAAATATGTATAAATTATTATAACAGTGTCTGGCCTATGGTAAGCATTCGATAAATATTAGCCAATGTTATAATCAGGGAATCAGTCCATGAAAGCCAGAATGTACCACGGAAACAGTCCAAACCTAACCAGATCTATGACCATTTTCCTTGTGTTTCAGAGTTTGCTCATGACTTTCCATGGTGATCTGTGGGGACCCAGAACACCCACCCCCATTCCTGACCCAGGAGACCCAGACGGAGACTTAAGGTTTGCTGTTCTTGCTTTGCTGCAGATTTATTTATCTAGCACCTATTTGAGCCTCTACTTCTGTGGCTCAGATCCTGGCCATGTCACCCTTCATTTGGCTCTGACTTCTGAGGCCTGAAGGTGCAAGGCCCCGAGCCTGGCACTGGCCCAGGTCTCCACACCGATTACAACATTTCATGGTCTACTTGCTTTAATAAATAAAAAATTGCATTTCAGAGACAGGCAGGTGTGACACAGCACAGCTCTGAGTATTCCGGAACTGTTTCTCTTCTTACAGAGCAAGCCAGCAAATTTGTACCAAGACTGTAACTGAAAAAGTTGTCTAAGTACTGAGATCAAATTTTCAACTAGGTAAAACAAGACCAGAAATACAGATTTATGGGAAAAGGAAACACATACGTGATAACACTTAAAATAAAAATTTGCACAGCTCTGAGTATCCCGGAATTGTTTCTCTTCTTACAGAGCAAGCCAGCAAATTTGAGCACCTGCAGTGTACCCAACCCTTCTAAGAGCACATAAAACATAGCAGAAGTCCCACAGTGTGGTTCTCCTGATGCCCAACCCCGCACCCCCAACCCCCGCCCCAGTTAAACCAGAGTCTCGCTGAAGGGATGTGCCAAGGGGGAGAGACTCAGCCTAAGGAAAACGGTTGTTGAGGGGGGACCGGTTGGCACCTTTGGATGCCTAAGTCAGCAGGATAATGAAGTACAAAGAGAGAGTAAAAACTAAAAGTGGTCCCACTAACATTTAAAAAAACATTTATTTCAGTATTTTCTTTTAAAAATAGCTCTATTGAGATATAATTGCTATGTAAAGAACGTGACCTATTTAATGTGTGCAGTTTGAGCAGTCTGGACCCTCGCCACTATCTTAACAGACATATCCCTCACTTCCAACAGTTTCCTCCTCTCCCTGCCTTTTTTTTTTTATATATATATAGTAAGAACATGAGATCTACCGTCCCAACACATTTTTAAGTGTACAGAACGATGTCGTTAACCAAAAGCAAAATGTTGTCTCGTAGATCTCTAGAACTGGCTCGTCTTACATAACCAAAACTTTAAAATACCAATCAAACATGTCCCCTTGTCTCCCTCCCAGCAGCCTCTGCAACCACCAGCCTACTCCTCGTGTCTATGAGTGTGACCGTTAAATGCCTCCTATAAGTGGAATCATGAAGCATTTGTCCCTCTTTGTCCAGCTTATTTTACTTAGCACAATGTCCTCTAGGTCCATCTATGTTGTCACAAATGGCAGGATTTCCTTCTTTTTAAAGGCTGGATATCTTAGCAAAGGGTTGAGAGCATTGATTCCAGAGTAAGAATGTAGCTGGTGGGGGTGCTAAGGTGTTTCCTTGGGGATTTCAAGAAAGGGTCGTCTTCTTCAGGGCAGTGGCCTTGGCCACCTTCCCACCTCTGGGAGGTGTCAGCTGGAACAGGGAGGAGGAACAGCGAGAACAGTAAGATGACCCAGAGCCCTGTGCCTAGCCCTAAAGGAGCCAGGGAGGCAGGGAGGGAAGGAGAGGGGATTCAGCAATAATACCAGGGCAGAGCTGGAGAAATTTCATTCTTTTGCTGCTGCTATGTTTGAGGCCTGGGAAACCTCATGTTACAGGAAAATAAAATATGATCGCTTGCTCCAAGGCACTTAAAATCTTACTGGGTGACAAGACAAATGCAGAAAGTGTTCAACAATGAAGGCAAACTTAAGGAATACTTCACTTACACTTAGAAATGACAGGTGACCACATAAGATTGTCAAATAATGGTCAGAGAACATTAGCGAAGAGGGCTCAAAGCAGACTCAGGCAGCCTCCTCTGTTCTGCCCTGCCTTTCTCTGCTCCTGTTCCAGCCCCACAGGTCTGCGTGCAGCTCCCACATTTCCAGCTGGAAGGCCTTGGGCAAGAAAGGCCGAGAAACAGGGATCATGGCAGTCTCTGGTGACTGGGGCCTGGTGCCAAAAGAGGGATGTGCACCGACAGACTGGACCAACCTCCCTCTCTCTGGGGACCACCGCTGGTAAGATGTGCAGGGTGGGGATCTCTCCCACCCCCCATTTTCTACTGCTGAACTTCGTTTGTGCCTCTGCAGAGGAAACCCCTGAGAAACAGAGAGAACATGTCCTCTTTCTTTGAGCTTCCTCCCCTCACCCCCCTTTTGGGCTGGTGGCTCAGCACATACCTGTTAGCGTGAATACCACCTTTCAGTCAATGAGCCCCTCCCCTTAGGTTGCTGCCTGCCGACCCTCAGTTCAGAAGAGGTAGCCACCTTCATCTGATGGAACCTGGGACACCAATGTCTAATACTGTAGATTTCAGTGCCAGATGGCCAACCCTTCACCACATTCCTACAGGAAATCAGAGCCGGAAATATACCTGTAGTCACCAAAAATGCATCAAATAAGAACTGATTCCAAAATAGGGCCCCCAGAAAAGTGTGGCATTATATTTACCTTCTGCAGTGAGCAGAGATGGTTTCAACCATCAGAGAGAGGGGTGCATCCAGAGCACTAGCCCACAGGGCATAGATTCACTTCAAGAACAGCCCCTCATACCCAGGTAATACCCATACTCATACTTGCCTCTCCTAAGTATCAACTGTTCTTTGTAAAAATAGAATCTATTCCAAAAACCAGCATGCAACTGCCATCTGCCTCATTAATTTTCACACTGAGTGCTCTGTGCCCCATCCCCTCTCTGGCTAGTCGATTTGACACTGAAGTGGAAAGGAAACTGGTAACAATAGAGCCACTGATGGGAATGATAACACAGTCCATAGCACAGTGTCGTCCCAGTTCTGACGCAGATTGCTGTTTATAGTCCTGTTCTGTGTGACTTCAGTCCAAAACAGTAAACACTGGAGAACATGCCAATTCATAATCAAGAAGTTGGCTTATTACTCTGTTTAGAAAATTAATATCAATAAATTTACATTTGATTTGATCAAACATTTTCAGATTCTCCCACCAATCTGCCCCACAATCTACAAAATAGAAAAAAAACAGTTAGGAGAAGGGAGGTACAGTTGTTGAGGTTCTGTAGAACTGGGTTCTCATTGAGTCCAGAGGATCAGGATCTGGAATGTGGAGACTTAAGCATTCTGAAGCAGATGGAGTCTCCCTCCTTTTCTCCCAGAGAGCGATGTGGTTAGCAGGAAAAGATGTTGCAGTAAGAGCACCATTGCTGAGATGTCCAAAAAACAGAAACTGGGGAACCTGGGTGTGTGAGTGAAGTATACCCAACAACGCCAGCTGATGTCGAGGCATTGGGAGAGGGCAGGCTGTCTGCCTTGAGCTTACTTAGAAGCCCCAGTTGAAAATATGAAAACAAGAAGCAGCCATGTGCATCAACTGGCACTCACCAGAATCGCCCGTTGCCTTCCACCTTCATAAGCTTAGCACTGAATATTTGAACACACCTGACTTAATTTTAGAAATGTCATTCATCCAAGCCTTAGAGGCAGCATTTCCCAAGGCTCAACACCAAGGTCACTGAAACGGAGTTACCTTGGCATCCTATTTAAACTTTTAGATTTGGACCTGTAACTCTGTAGCAAATATTTATTTTAAGCCAGTCAAGGTCATAGCTATTGAAAAGGAAAGCTCCTGTTCCCTCTCCTTCCCATGAAGATAAGACTCTAGGAATTGGTGAAAACCTTGCAATGCAGCACGTAGGTATGGACTTGTTGGCAGTGAGCTATAGGGCTATTCAGTGATCTATTTCCTATTGAGTGAGATGTAGTAGCTTGTGCTTTTAAAGAAAGTTGTCCAATTTGCCTATGTTGTCAAATATTTGTATAGAGTTGTTCAGAGTCTGTCTCTTTATTATTCTTTCAATGTCTGTAGTGGTATTTCCTGTTTCGTTGCTGATATTGGTAATTGTGTCGTCTTTGTTTTTTTCAGTCTTGCTAGAGATTTGTCAATTTTATTGATCTTTTTCAAAGAATAGGGTTGCTGTTTCATTAACTTTATTTATTGTTTTTCTGTTTTCAATTTCATTAATTTCAGTTCTTGTTATTTCCTTCCTTCTGCTTTTTCTTTGGGTTTATTTTTCTAAGTTCTTGAGGTGGGAGCTGAGATTATTGACTTGAGAATCTTCCTATTTCCTAATGTATGCATTAGCTAGTCCTACTTCTCTCTCAGTATTGCTTTAGCTACGTTCCACAAATTTTGATATGTTTTATTTTCATTTTCATTCAGTTCAATATATTTTAAAGATTTCCCATTTTGGCCAGTGAATTATTGAAAAGTGTATATTTACTTTCTAAGTGTTCAGTTTTCCTGTTATCTTTCTGTGCTTGATTTCTAGTTTAATTCTATCGTGTTTAGAGAACACACACTATATGATTTTGATTCTTTAAATTTGTTGAGGTTTGTTTTATGGCCTGAGATATGGTCCTTCTTGGTATATGTTCCATGAACTCTTGAAAAGAATGTGTATTAGACTCTTTTGGGGTGGAACATTTTATAAATGTTGATTAGACTTGTTGGTTGATGGTGTTGTTGAGTTCTTCTGTACCTTCGATGATTTTCTCCTCAGTTCTATCAATTTTTGAGAGTGGAGTGTTGAAATGTCACTATAGTTATAGATTTGTCTATGTCAGCTTTCAATTCTATTAGTTTTGCTTCACATATTTTACAGCTCAGTTATTTGGTGCATATACATTTAAGTATATGCCAGGTTTCCCCAGCGACACTCAAGGACTCTGTCAGCATCTGAGGGTGTGGGAGGGAATCCCTTTGTACTGCTGGGAGGGTATAGGAGCCCTGGCTCACCACTAGACTCCCCATTGATGCCTCCTGCTGGGAGGGTTCAGGGTGCCTTTTTCTGCTCCCCACGTGTTTCTCCATCACTGTGGTTGGAGATAGCCTCATTACCCCTGGCAGTGGCAAAAGTCCTGACTTCACTAGTTCTCTTCTGACAACATCCCAGTGGGGAGGGTGTGTGGAAGCCCAGGCTTCCCACATAGCCTCCACCTACCAAATGTTAGCATCAGGGAAGGGGTACTCATTAGCACTCAGTGGGCATGGAAGTTGGGCTCCAACTTGGCTTTCTCTATACCACCTTTGGGGGAGTAGGGGTCTCGTACAGTCTCTTGAGGGTGGAAGTCTAGGCCCCCCACTCATCTTTGAGGCCAGGGTGGGGTGGGGCCACAGCGTACCTGTGGTGTCTGGCTGGGGTGGAGCAGATATTATCTAGCAGTTTTCTGTCTGTCTGTGCTGCCTTTTCCCTGGTCCTTTGGCAGAGAGAGCAGGCTTTGGTTTGGAGTTCTTATTTTTTTCTATGCTTGTTGGTGCTCCCATGTTGCCAGTTTCTCCAGCACCCAGTTTAGGATATGTGAGGCAAAAGAAAATGCAAAGGCCTGCCACCGCGTCCTTCCTTGTGCCCTGAGATCCCTGGTTGGTCGCCTCCTTCTCCCCACCTTTTGAGGTCTTCTTATGTTTTTTTTCCCATATATAAAGCTCAGGGATTGTGTTTTACTTAGTAGAAAAATTAGAGAAAAGCGCATCTGCTCCCTCTTTCCAGAAGTGGTCTTTCTTGGGTTAATTTTTAATATTATGTCATGACACAAGCATCCTCTTAGCGGTTCTTCTGACTAAACGAGCTCTAAATATACACCTCATTCTGGCTCTCTGGCTGAATTCATTCAAAAAGAGTTCCTGAGACAACAAAGGATGCTGCTGTTTCAGTTCCCCACATAAGAGGGAACCTTGACCTTGAAGAAAACTCTAGCCCATTTTCAAAGCAAAATCTCAGGAGGGTTGGAGGGCAGAGATATGGAGCTCTAACCTCCTCTGAATTCCTCTGGAATAAAACAGTGACTTGCCAGTCTTATTTCTATTTCCAGCACATTTTCACAATGGTTATTTTGCTGTAGTAGACCATGCACACCAACATAGGTTTCAACAATTAAATAAAGCAATGTATGGGCTCATAAGGCATCTTGCCAGTGATTATGCTGATATGGGTCATAGCTATAACTATTTTATTTATTTTTAAATTAAAATTACTATAGTTTTTGTCAGAAAGGGAAGAAAAATTAGCATTAGGAATATCTATTGGAAGATCCTGGCTAGTTTGAGTTAGAATAATTTGGCTAGGTAAGAAAATGATGCCAGCACAAATTTTGGCATTTCGAATGAAAAGCTGATAAAGCCAAAAAAGGCGATTAAATTTTAGCATGAGTTATCAAAAGCTCTAGAATTTTAACAAGTACAAATGGAAAAGAGTTTTAAAATTTCAAAGAGAAATCCCCCCCAAAACATGATACCCTAAAAGAGGCAAGTCTCACCCACTGATGTTCAGCTCAGGTTTTTCATAGTAAATAGCCAACAATTTCCTGTCTGACGAAAACTATTTGGAAGCCACAAGAAGAGTTCTAAATAACACCGGTAAAATGGAAAGATAAAATACACGGCAAATATACATGTCTCAATGAGCCATGGTGTCGTTAATTCAGCCATCCAGGCTTCATTTTTTTTTAAGTCTAAGATGGATGTTAGTCCCAAACCAAGCACTGATTTTAACAACCTCACCTACTGAGAGTATAAAAAGTGCCAGACATGCAGTGGTGAGAAAGCAGCTATTTGGAGTTGCTGCCCAAGCATTTTACACCATGACAACCCTGCTCGCACACAGAGTCTGGATATTTAGATAGGACCTGAGTTTAGGATTCCCGCCTTAAGTTCCCGCTTCGCTTTTCTCAGGGCATCTTTTAAAATAATCACCTGGAGATGAGCCTGTAAGAAGTTAGTGACCTCTGCCCCAACCCCTTTATGAGTAATAGGTACTCACTACCCTGCTTTCTATCTCCTGCTCACTTGTGACATGGAATGGGGGCTGCCCTTCCGGGGTCATTGCATTCTGTTCTGAGATTCGTAAGTAATAAATCTTATGACTACTTCCTTTGTGTGAATGTATTGAAATTGTGCCTTCAAGCAAAACAATCCACCTCTCCAGGTGAGAGCTTGAGTGCTGAGGGAGCTACATGCCGCCTACCTGGGTGGCTTGTGCCTCCTCATTCGGCAGGTCGTAATCTGAATATTCTTAATTTAATACACCAGCTACGAGGGGAGGCGGGGGCACACATGCTTTATCATCATCCTGTTGAAACAGGACCCTCAAACTACACGACACCATGCCCATTTTACAGATGAGGCTTTTCTTCCTTAAGTTCATCACGCGCTGTCTTCGGACTCGCCCCAGGTTCTTCTTGCTCAATAAGGCAAGCGACGTGCTCAAGGTCAAAGGTGGTGCAGAAGTTAAGACGGCAGCTCCACTGCTGCAAACCCATCATCACCGCTTTAAAAAAATCTCATAGGAAAATATCCCAAAGACAGTGAAGCAGAATCACTGTCTTACATAATTGGCACTTAAAAAACGATAGACTTTAGGTTTTAGAGCAGTTTTAGGTTTATGTTCCTATATATTTTCCCCTTCCACACAGTTCCTCCTAATATTACCACCTTGCTCTAAGTCAGCGGGTGCCCCCAAGCTCTGCTCCCCCGCTTTTCTGTACTGCCCGCGTTCTCAGCTTTGTATTCACTGAGCCCTGGACCCCTGTGCCACTTGCCCTTACCCTCTTCCCACAGTAGGGCTCTGTAGCTTCCCTCATGGGGCCCCACTCGGCACCACCTAAACCAGTGTTCAGTCAGGGTACCACAGCCTCTAAGGCCTCCCCACCCCCGCCGAGTCCACGCTGCACAAACCATCTTCTTCGAATGCATTTTACAGTCAAGATGACAAATGGCTGCAATATGTGCGTAAATGGCATCGCACCGATTCCCTTCAGAGCCGCTTCTAACACAGAGTGGCTTCTAGGCGCCCTCGAGGACGCGGCTAATGCTGACCCCAGCTGCATAGCGTGAGGCCTGAGAGAAAACTCAGGCCATAGCCTAAACCAATAATTTCATTAATATTTTTGGGAACTCTATCTTTTTGGATAAATCCTTAAACTTTGTGATTTTTTTTTCTCTCTCACTCCTCTCCAAGATGTCGTCTGGGGGAAGGAAAGGGGGATCTTTGTGCTGCCGTCCTGCAGCTCCCGAGGTGCCTGCAGTGACTCAAGGGACTGGTGGACCCTGAGGGTCTCCGTGGCTTCAGCCCCTCCCAGACCCCACTCTGGAATACTGGCTCCCACTCAGTGCCTGGGGGCCACCATCCTATAAACTTCACAATGCCCTCTCCCCTAAGTGTCTTACCAGTGCACCTCCACAGAGGCCTGGGGAAACTTCCAGAAGGTGCACTCAGGCTCTCTCGCTGCCTAGCCCTGTGGCCATCCAGTGTTCTTTTGGGGGTCCCTGTGATGTGGTCCTTCCCAGCAGTTACAAGCTGGGAACCTACCTGACATGCTGAGTGAAGGAACTCGGCTTCCTGTCCAGCTCGCTCCCTCTACCTTCCCCGACAATTCTCTGATCCCACCCCTCGTGCTTCCCACAGGGGCTTCCTCCCACACCCAGGGGCCTTCTGCAGACTGCAGCCTGGAGAAACAGAAGACATGTGCTTTGGGGTGCAGTCTGCAGGCACCCTGGAAATGTACTGCATTAGGAAGGCACTGCCTGACTTTCATGTTCTCCATGAGAAAAATCTCCTCTGAGAAATTCCAAGTTTGAATTTATATGCTCATCTGTACATATGCATAGACCCAGGGACACACACCTATTCCTATGTGCAGGGAATCTGTGCACAATCACCAAGTGCCCTGCAAGTGTCCTTGGCGGCGGATTAGTACGTTTAGCTAAAGCGGCTTTTCACGCAAGGGGATTCTGACCCCTAGGGGACAGTTTTGGTTATCACAAGTTGGGGTGCTACTGGCCTCTAGTGGAAGATGGATGCCGTGGAATACCCCACAGTGCCCAGGATGCCCCACAGCAATGAGCAATCCACCCAAATGCCCACTGTGTAGAGTGAGACCCAAGCTAGAAGCCAAGGAACAGAGAGGACCTGGGGACATGTTTCCAGAGCATACAGAACACTCCTGCAATGAACAATACCAAGACAGATGTCCCCATTGAGAATGAATAGAAGGTCCGAATAGATGTTTCTTTAAAGAAGATATAAAATGGCCAGTAAACACGTGAAGAAGTGGTAAATGCCATTAGCCACCAAGGAAATGTACATCAAAACTACGGCGAGACACCATTTAACACCCACCAGGATGGCCTGGATGAAAAAGATGGACAACGGCAAGTGCCAGCGAGGATATGACGAAATCAGAACCCTCAGAAACTGCTGGTGGGAATGCGAAATGGTGCAGCTGCCGTGGAAACCAGTGTGGAGGTTCCTCCAACAGTTAAACACAGAATTCCCATACAACCCGCAATTCCACTCCTGAATATAGACCGAAGAGAAATGAAAATATACTTCTACACATGAGCTTGTACGTGAATGTTCAAAACAGCATTATTCACAGTAGCAAAAAAAAGTAGAAACAACAAAAATGTCCATCAACTGACAAATGGATAAAGTGCGGTCTACCTGTACAATGAAATAGCATTCAGCCATAGAGTGGGGTGAAGAACAGATATTTGCTATAATATGAATGAACCTTGGAGACATTATGCTAAAGGGAAAAAGCCAGACACAAAAGACTGCATGTTATATGATTCCAATGACATGAAATGTCCAGAACATTCAGACAAAACCACAGAGACACAACATAGATTAGCGGTTATCAGGGGTTGGGGGTCGGGGGGAATAGGAGATGACTGCTAATGGGTATAGGGTTTCTTTTTGAGGTGATGAAAATGTTCTAAAATTAGATAGTGATGAAGGTTGCTCAGCTCTGTGAATACACTAAAAACCACTGAACTGTACAATTTAAAAGGGTAAAATTTTATGGTATGTGAATTATGCCTAATTAAGCCAATCTACACACACACACACACACACACACACACACACCCCACCCCTAATGGAAAGTACCAAGCTCTCTCACAAGTCACTTTCATTTACTTTCCTTGTAATAATCCAGAAGCTGACTGAGAAAGGCAGTAATTCCTAGGTGAATTCAATGTGCACTTAATGTTTCTATAGAAGCTTGTACCACAAAGCTTGCTGGAAATCTCTCAGGCCTGGATGAGTGATTTTCTAGATTTTCCAAATCGTATTCTTCGAAAATGTCCACATCGTTTTGACATATCATATCCTTTACACATTTCAATCCAAAATGTGGAAGGGAAAAATAAAACAGCGCTCACCACGTGTGGGTTCAGACTTTGCCTGCTCAGTAGCAGCACATTCTGGCACATGGGGGTGGTGCAAGGGGTGGCCTCTATGTAAAGACCACACCCACCAGGCTGCTGGCAGAACTGAGGGAATTTTAGGTGGTCCATAATAAGCGTACATAGCTGCAACAAGAACTGTCCATGTTCTGCACCCCTCTGAACAGTAATGTAGGTAAAAATTTGGTTACGTGTATCTGAGTCTGAGAACTCATTTTACTTTACACATATCAAATAGCATTTTTGCTCAATTATTAATATACACTAAATTTTCTTACACAAATTATTGTGTAAAACAAAGTAAAAGTGTACCCTGGTTCTTAAGATCTCCACCCTCGGCTTTTTGTCATTTCAGAAAACTCCATGGCCATGTCAACATCCACACCCGCCCAGCCTGCCTCTGTGTCTCATTCATGGTGTTCCACATGGTCAGGAACGTCCACACCTGCACTCGTGTTCATTCATGACATCCCACATGGGCAGCCACATCCACACCGGCACCCAGGTTCATTCATGGGATTTCACATGGTCAGGAACTTCCACACCTGCACCCCTGTTCATTCATGACATCCTACATGGGCAGCCACATCCACACCTGCACCCAGATTCATTCACGGTGTTCCACACGCACCTGAGGATTTCAGTATGCTTTACTGGGAGACTGTGATTACATATAGAAATACATTTTATTGTAAGTTGCTTTTTTTCCTACTTGTAATACAGATGACGCATACTATTTCTTTTAGATTGTGTTCCGGTAGGTATATTCTCTACAAATTTAATTTCAGAAGATGAAAGGAGACATTGCTATGAGGTCTGTTTTTAAAAAGGGTGCTGGGTCTGATGTAGGGACCATTATGCAGAGTCCTCTGTCATAGAAGGCCCTTTTCAATTCAATTTTCTTGGTTTTGTGGACACACTGGGGTTGTACTTTTCAACTACCTCTTCCATCTTCGGAGCTTCCCGGAGGTCTCCATCACCTCTTTCAACTGTGCTACTTCTTCTTTCTTTCCAACACTTCTCCTGACAGGATGATTAGAGGCCCTTTGGCCATGTTGATGATGGCTGAGGGAGGCACACAGGAAGCAAGAAGGCCACGGGGAAGCAAACCTGCCTTACCAGCAGCCGGTGCTGCCCTATTGGGGTTCCTGAAGGACTGTGTTTGCCAGCAAGAAACTTGTAGGTGCTGCAGTCCACTTTCTACAAGAGATGTATTTCTATACTCTAACAAGGACTTAGGTAGGCAGCCCAGAGCGGGTGAAAAAGCTCAACCTTGGCTCCTCCTAGCTTTTCACTCCACCATTTCAGTCAGTTGCTCTGGTCCTCACTGCCACAAGATAACTGCAGCTCCTCCCACCACCACATCTGATTCCGAGCAGGGAGAAAGAAGAGCCTCTCCACATGGAACCCTCCACGTGGAACTCTGCCTATAGAGCTGTTACATGGCTACCTGCCTGAAAGCTGGGGGGGAAGATTGAACAGTGCTAATAGTTGTGTAATCCTCACTAACAGGAGAAAAAAATACAGGTACTGCTAGAAGTAAAAAGAGAAGATTACTATCAGCAGGCAATTGCAGTTCTGTCTCCCTCAACTCTTCCCTTGGTCCCAACACACCAGGATGGGGGTACAGGCATATTTCATGTGCACGCCAAGGTCATGTGCCATTACAAGGACACAGCTATAACTCTGCCCTTTCCTCTAAGGTAAAAATAAAGTAAAATTCTATGCCTTTAAACACCGTATTTCAAATAATAACAACAGTGAGAAAGTTGGCTACCATTACCTGCCGTCCATTTAATTAATTGTTCAACCTTGGTGCACATGGATGGCAGCACCAGAACTGGTAGCCCCACCTCTGTGGGAAACTACTAACTAGAATATGGAACTTGTGTGCGGTTCCCTTTGTCTTTGGTCTTACAGACTCCACTCGTTTCCAAAGTTCCCTAGGTCAGTGCCTTTGCCCATGCCTTTTACTGAGGTTGTATCATACACCTATAATGAGTTAGTGTCCTGTCAGTCTGCATTCCTTCCTGGCATCCCCTGACCTCCTAAATGATTTTTTAAAATTTGTATGCATTAAGGTTCACTCTTTGTGCTATCAAGTTCTATGGGTTTTGACCTATATGCAATGTCACGTATCTATCATTACGACATCATACAGAATTGTTTCAGATTGCCCTACCATCTGTGCTCATTTCTTTTTAGCACTGAATAAAATCATTATCTATCTATTCACTCACTGAAAGCCATCTTGGTTACTTCTAGTTTTGGCAATTATGAATAAAGCTGCCATAAGCATCCACATGCAGGTTTCTGTGTAGACCTAAGTTTTTAGCTCCTCTGGGTAAATACCAAGGAGCATATTTACTGGACCGTATGGGAAAAGTATGGTTAAGTTTGTAACAAACTGCCTAACTGTCTTCCAAAGTGGCTGTACTATTTGCATTCCCACCATTTCCATTCAGTCTCAATGAATAAGTTCCTATTGTTCTACCTCGGTAAGTTTCAATGTCCAGTGGAAAGAACAAATGTCATGAAACAGGAGTCACCTGAGAAAAGGAAGGTTCCACACAAAAGGTAGAAAATCAGCAAGGCATCGGCACAGTGACCGTGCCAGGCCCCTTCTCCACTTCACTCCCATGCCATGACTCGGTTCCTAATCTCTCTTAGCACAGATGAGAAACTGAGGCTCGGAGGTGCGAGGCAGGTGCTCATCATACCCAAGTGGTGATCAGAAGCTTGTCCACTGACACCATTGTGTGTCGGTCACTTTCTAGATTTCATCAGGGAACTTGAAGAGTTAACCTGGAAATGAGTTTCAAATCAATTCCCCGTTGTTTTTTCCAGAGCGATTTTGCTAATGCATTTAGGAGAAGGCGGAAATGGCAGGCTCACATCCCCGATGAAAGATAAATTGCTTTATCCCATTTCCTGGCCTCTAAGCAGCAGGGCTCCGACGAGATCAGAGTGCTGACCGCGTCCTGCAGCACGTTTCAAGCTCAGCGCCCTGTTGAATAAATAGCCATGTTTCTGCAGCGGTGCAAGGTTGGGGGAAACAGATTCATATAAAGGACTTCCTTGAATTCAGAATAAACACTTCGACTTATACAGAGACCCAGCTGCCATTTATGGCAAAGCAAAATTAACTAACAGAACTTCATTTGGAGGCAAGAAAAAATGGTTATGGAAAGGCTCCTTTCCACCATGGGGATGCACCATGGAAACATACCTCAGAGAAAAGGCAGACTGAAGCCCTAAGACCAAGTCAGCTATGCCTCTGGTTTGCCGCTGCGGTGAAGGAAGCTGAGCAACAGGACCTGGAGCGAGGTCCTCCCTAGCGCTAATATTCGGAGAGTCAGTCCTGGCCACGGTGGCCAGTGTCTCTTGGCTCTGTGTCCACAGATGCCAAGCTCAGACAGCCACTTTGCGGAGCAGAAAGCCAGGAGGGAGGGAGCACCCTAGCCCTGCAGGTGCCCAGAAAAGCCGCTCAACACAGAAGCCTTCCTGCGGGGATTCTGACACACACACACACACATCCATCTCCACTGCTGGCGAGAGTCAACAAGCTTCTAGAGACTCTATTCTTTAACATATGGTCCTTCCTAGTGCCAAACTATGCCCATTTCAATTCACTGAGTCCTACACACAGGCCCGTACAAGGCAAACTAGAGAGTTTCACGCTGGCTACTCTAGTGATTAAAAGAAACTAAAAATGTCAACACTCCTGTAAAACAAATACTAGGACCAGACAGTCATCATGACTTCTTTGTAAGGAGGGAAAAAGCACCATATTCATTTGAAAGGTCCGGAATAGTTCCTTTACATTCAGGTCACGTCTTTGCAAGCCACATTAACTGCTGCATGGCTGGACAGAAATAACCTCTATGACTATTTTCAAGGATGTAATTAGGCACGTTAACACATAGAATTAATTCTGATTGTGAAGGTCAATGACCATTGCAGCACTTAGGAGACACAGGAACATAGAAGGAGGGAGATCTCTACCATGCAAGTTACATTATGGAAAGATTTTCTGTAAAAGAAACGTCAAACGTATACAAAAACAGCGAGAACAGTGTAATGACTGCACAAGCTCATCAGCACCCAGACAGCCTTGCGACATATACATCCCCTCCGACTGCTGCCACCACAATTCATTTAAGGCAAAACCCTGCCATCATTGCATTTTCACATGTTAGCTGTTCAGTACGCATTCTTATAAAATATGAACACAATACAATCAATAACACCATGGTCACAATACAGTTAATAGTTCTTCAGTATTAAACATTTAGCCGGTGTTCTCCTTTGTCTTTTCTCTGTGTTTGCTAAACTCAGTTTGTTTGTTTGCATTGAGATCCACACACAGTCCAGTCCATACACTGCAGTTAGCTACCGTTTCTCTGAGGGCTCTCTTGGTTTACAGGTCACCCTTCCAATTATTTTTTTCTTTGCAATTTTTTTTTTTTGTGGAGGAACCAGGTCATTAGTTATGTAAATCTTCTCACACTCTGGAGTTTGCCAATTATATACCTTTGGTGTTGTTTATCACGTACTTCTATTTCCAGTATTTCTTATAAATTGTCAGTTAGATCTAGAAGCTTGTTCAGATCTAGTTACGCTTTTTATTTATTTACTTTGTTGCAAGACCACCTCACCTGGGAGCTAAAACTTCACGCTATCCCTTCGTGTAATCTCTTTCTCCTCCATTCCTATCTCCCAACATCTGTTGAGGTGAACCTCTAATGAAATACATTCTTCATATCCACCCATTTCCATTTTTCTGTCTGAGCAGAGAGCCGTCACACATCATACCATGTGCCTCAGCCTGGATGGGGCTCCTATTCTCTCCGTCTACTGAATTCTGTTCACCCTCGAAAGCCCAATGGAGCACTGCCCATGGTACCCACCCCCATGTGAGGCTGATTCCCTGGTTAACAGCTGAGTGTACTCACATAACATTCATCAGATCCTGGCCCGTCCTTGACATCTCTGTCTGTGGGCACCTGGCCCTATTCTGCAACCAGACTGTAAGTTCTAGTCATTTTATTTAACCACACTTTAGGAATCCAGCTCAACCCGAGAGACACATAAATGCCCATAAATGTTGGATAATTGACCACACACATGTGTGCAGGCAGTAATATGCAAATATTGCTTTTCACAGCTACTTGCCAGGATGAAGTTTTCTTCTGTGGTTTGTACCAACACAAGAAAGAAAACATTACCTTTCCATTAGATAACCACAGAACCAACTGTATTCTAGAGACTCGGTTCCTTCCTTCCTGATGCACAACTAAGTCAGTGAGGTACCATAGGGCTTATTTGCAGACCCCTTTCCCTTAAATGCCTAACTCTCCAGGTATTGTAATTACTTTCCCACATCTATCTTAAAAAAAAAAAAAGTCCAAACTGCATAAGGGACAGCTCAAGGAGAGGTGGAAAACTTATCATAGTAACTTTAGATACTGGAAAAGGCATAAAACTACCGACGTGTCTCTTTATCTGAGAAGCAAAGGAAAGAAAAGGATTCAACAAGTATAATTCTGCCAAGCCTTGATATTTGAGGGAGGGGAAATTATACAGAGAAATCATGCTGGCTGTTGGGTCTTTCAAAGCATGGAGAAATGTAATATTCTATCTCAAATACATTTCATGGCCTACTTGCTTTAATAAATAAAAAATTGCATTTCAGAGTTATAGATGGTATCGATAAAATGAATGAATACTGTTACCAAGACTGTAACTGAAAAAGTTGTCTAAGTACTGAGATCAAATTTTCAACTAGGTAAAACAAGACCAGAAATACAGACTTATGGGAAAAGGAAACACATACATGATAACACTTAAAATAAAAATTTGCATAGTTTATGTGCTTTCTATTTTTTCAAAGCATTTTGAAGTATTTTTTCCAAAGCAAAACAATGGTTCCCAACATTTTTGATATGAAAATATTATTTTAATATAAAAATTGCAAACTCTTACCTGATAGTCACCCTTTAGAATATAGAATTCAAAAAATGCCTAAATACTAAAAGTTATATTGTACAATGTCATATCTTTTAGATGAATTTGAATTAATCCAATTGTCTCTAGCACACTGAGAGAGAATAACAGATTCATACAGGAGACATTGAGTCCATGACAGATGCCAGCACAGAGATCTGAGGTGCCTTTCATAGTGCTGGAGGGCACGGAAGCAGCCTGAGTCTTCACACCTGGTATGGAGACACCCAGAGCAAAAAGGAGAAGGAAAAAACACATGTGAAAACAAAACCTACGAACTGCAAATTTAATACAAGTACTTCCAAGTCAGAGAGAAGCTGCAGCTGGGCCAGAAAGAACGTGAGGGGACACAAGGCTGGTCTCAAAGTTCCCAGCATTTGCTTCCTCACAGAAGGAGAGGGCCATTCTAGAGCGGGAACTGCCACCACAGGCTGAGGCTGGGAAGCCAGGAAGAAAGCCACAGAAGGTGCCAGAGGGGCCAGGTCATCAAGGTCCTGGCAAACCACTGCAAGGTTGTTGGCTTTGGGCTTTTGTCCTGAGTGAGATGGAGCCATTGGAGATTTTTGAGCAGAGAAGGGGCCCAATTTAATGCTTTGGATAAAGCCCATCTGCTCATACTTTTGAGAGATGGTAGCGGGGGAGATAAGCATAGACACAATGTGACCTTGAAGGAAGCTACTAAGGTGATCTCGGTGACATACAGGCGGCAACTTGAGGAAATGAACAAGGGCAGATGGCAAAAAGGGCTTGAATTCTGCATCTATTCTGAAGGTGTAGCCAACAGGGTTCCCTAGTAGAGCAGATGTAAGTGTGAGAGAAAGCACAGTCAAGGTGATAAGGTTTATGGCCTATAGAACCAGAAGGAGTGAGTTTCGGTGAAATAAAGCAGAAAAGGCTGTGGATGAAGCAGATGTGAAGCAACCTATGGGTCATCCGGGTGGACCCATTGAGGAGGCGGATGTGGTATTCAGAGCAGAGATCTAGGCTGGAGATACAGACTTGGGGGTCATGGGATGTAGATGGTACCAAAACTTATGAGACTACGAGATCACTAAGGGATTGAGTACAGAGAGAAAGAAGGTTCTAGAATGGGTGAAATAACAGCCTCTTTGAACTGGTATAAACCCAGTGGAGAATGAAGACCCAATGATGTAGGGAAGATGAGGTCGAACAGCTGGGCAATGTCCTAGAGTAGGAAGAGTGGGTATTAGGGCACAGGTGGAGGGACTGGCATGAGGAAAAACCTTGCAGTGACAGGCAGGAAGGCAGGTGTATGGTGCAAAGTGCAGTGGACGAGCAGGAGGCACTCTTATAACAGATTCAATTCTCTTTGTAGAGGAGGAATCAGGGTCATTTATAGGCGAGAGTGAGAATGAAGAAGTGGCTTGGGGGCTGAGGACAGAAGAAAGAGGTGAGCTGCCATGAGGGAGGGTGGGGTGCTGGACAGCCTGTGAAGATAGAGCACTACTGCCCGGGGCATTGAGGGCCCACTGAGGCTTAAGGTCACAAATTTAAAATAAAAACAGTCTGCCTGGTCGTATATTTTGTATAGCTTTATTGAGACCTGACTGATACACATAACTTCCATCTTCATTTACCCAGGTACAAGCATGGACTAGGCAGAGAGATAGAGACAATTAGTGTTCCGGTTTTGCCACACTGGTGCAATGAAGCCAGAGGATCTTCTAGTCGAGTCGTACACAAGAGTGATACCTGACTGAATACTGGGTAAGAAGGAAAGAGAGGACATCACGGGAGTGAGGGAGGGGGGAAATAATGGTAAGATCAAGAGATTCATTCCATTATTTCCCCGCAGATTCGATGAAAAGTAAATGAATCAAGCAGGAACTCAAAAGATTTTTAAAGAAGAAATAAACTATAGGAAATAGAGACAAAAGCAGAAATGAATGAATTAGACATTGGAAAGCCAGTAGAACTTAAGTTAGAAACAAGTTCCGGGAAACAAAAACAATAAAAGAGATCCATTGGCTAACCTAATCAAGAAGAAAAAGAGAGCTAGGATAAATATTCAAATTAAGAAATGAAAGTGGAAAAATAGTCTTGAAAGAAGAAAAGTGTTAAAATTACATGCAATTACTTTGTGTAACTATACAATTGCTTGAATGCCTGGGTAAAAAGGGTAATTTCCAGAGAATATATAACTTATCGAACAGCAATTTCCATGGAAGAGAGAAAGTTGCCAAAGAGCTTCTCTCTGCAAAAGCACCAGACCGAGATGGCTTCCAAGGGGGTTCTACCAAATCCTCACCGAATGAATCATTCCAACACTGACGTCCAAGGTATAGAAAGAGGGCAGATTTCAAGTTCTTTTTATGAGGAGAACAAAGCATTAATACCAAAATCCAACAGACACTAAATAGAAGGAAAACTAAAGATTAATATTACTTACAAGTACCAACGTAAAAATTCTTAAAATGGCATCAAATATTCCCACTCCTTATACGTAGGCTGTGCATAGCAACATGGTTCCAAAGAGTACAGATTGGACAGTGGGGAGGGGGAAGTAACCACAGAGTGGAGAAACCAGACCAACGAGCCAGGTGATCAAGGTCCACAGCCACAGTGGTGAGTCATAGTGACAGCATGCACCCTTGATACGATCTGATGAGAAGGGCACTTCGCCTCTGCGGTCATCCTACCAAAAACTCATAACCCCAGTATAACCACGAGAAAATCATCAGACAAATCCCAGTAAAGGGGCAGTCTACAAAATACCCAACCAGTCCTCCTCAAAGCTGTCAGAGTCACCCAAAATGAGGAAACTGAGAGACTGTTAGAACCAAGAAGAGCCTAAGGAGTAATGATGACTAAATGCCATGTGGGATGCTGGAACAGAAAAATGACATTAGGTAAAAACTAAGAAAATCTGAATAAAGTATGCACTTTATTAATAATAATATATCAACATTGTCTCATTAATTATAATAAATGTACCCTCAAAATGTAAGGTGTTAATAATGGGAAAGCGGGTGTAGGGTATATAAGAACTCTGTACTCTCTTCATAATTTTTCTTTTAATCTAAAACTATTCTAAAAACATCTATAAAATAATTGTCAAATAGCTAATTAAAGTACATTTCACATCTGAAATACACAATGAGGTCAATCTATGTGAATGAACATGGAAAGACTACCAGGACATATTATATATAAATATCAAATTTTAGGAAGGAAGGGAGGGAGAGAGAGAGAGGGGTATTAAAGAGAATCTAGCATCATATTAAAAGAGTGATATCATGACTGACTGACTGGGGTTTATGACAGGAATGCAGAGAGAAGGTTGCAGAAGACTAAATATGGGAAAATTCATTAATATATTGCCTCATAATATAATATCCAAATAAAAATGTCATGATCATCTCCATGGACACTGAAGAAGCACGTGATATATTCAACATTTATTCTTGATTTCAAAAGCACTCAATAAAACAAATTAATGGGTTTTCTAATATGATACATGCACACATACACATTCACACACATGCTAAAGTACCCATTTTAGCTCAAAATTCAGTATAATATTGAACAGTGAAATTATAAGAGGCATGTTCACCAAAAGTTAACGAGACAAGGACATTTACTATCACCACTACTATTTAATATTGTCCTGGAGATATTGGAAAATGCAATTAGACAAGGGAAAGAAATCAGAAGTATAAAAAAAACTCAACAAGGAAGAATTAAAACAATAATTACTTGTAGATTTTTATGCAATTATGTAATTAAGTAGTGTGAATTTTGGTTCATCTCAAAATAAAAAGGTAGTATGAATGGCCAGGAAAATCCAAACAAAGAGCAATAAAAGGAAATGGACCTGATCATGTATTAAAACATGCTATAAAGCCCCAATAATTAGTGTAGTGCCAAAAAATGAAAGGCAAGTAAGTAGACCAATGATACAGAACAGAAATTCCAGAAATTGACCCAAATGCGTATAGGAATCTAACTTATTTTTATAGCAATGTCTCCAATCGGTGGAGTAAAGACAGAGATTTTAATAAATGGCATGAGGACCACCAAAATAGAAAAACAAAGTTGGATCCATACTTGACACCATACTAAAAAAAATCCAAATGGGTCAAAGTTTTAAGTGTAAATAAAAGTACTAGGAAAAATGGGTAATTCCTTTATAATCTTGGAATAAGAAAGCCTTTTAAAACTATGACTCAAAATTCAGAAGCCAAAAAATACTAAAATTCAACCACATTTTAAAAATGAAAAAAAGAAAGTCAAGACAATGACAATCTGAGGAAAAGTACTTGCAACTCAAATCGCCAGGGCTAATCTCCCTAGTTACAAAGAGTTCCTAGAAACCATTAAAAGATTAGCAACCCAATAAAAAATGGGCAAAAAATAAATATGAATAACTTAAACAAATGAGAAAGTGCTCAATCTTACTTGTAAGACAAATGCAGTTTAAGTGCAAGCTCAAATAGCTGTTTTCGATTCTCAGACTGGCAAACTCAAAACACAACGCAAAATACAGAATCCGCTCCCCTAGGGGAATTTCTACAGAGAGCCACTTGTAACTGCTTGTGGGCTCCAAACACAACACAATAGTAACTTCGAGCAAAAATTGTCAAAAAGCATTTGTCCCTGACTCAGCCTCTGAGAACCTGAAATCCATATTCCACGTTCATTAACTGCAGCATTGTATGAAATAGCAAAAAAGTGAAAAGAATCCAAGTATCCACCAATGACTAGCAAGCTATGATACATCCACACAAATGATTATTGTGTGACTAAACTAAGAATAAAAATGCTTTTTAATGATATGGAATTATCTGCAAAATATAATGGGGAAAAAAGGTATAGAACAGTATTTGTAGTGTGCTACTTTTTATATAAAACAGGAGAAAAATAGGAATATTGCAGTTTGCTTGTATTTGCTTCAAGACCCTGAGAGATACACATGAGATTCTGATGAAGTGACCGCCCATGGGGCACAGGACAAGCATGTGGTAACAGGGTCAGTGCGAGAATTCTCAACTAACATCATAGGTTGAAAATATCATGTCAAAAATGCATTTAATACAGCTAACCTACCAAATGTCATAGCTTAGCCCACCCTACTTTAAACGTGCTTAGAAATTAGCCTACATTTGAGTTTCATCTCAATAGTAATTGCCTTTCTCTTCTTTTCATCAGAAGCAGGAGACACATAGGCTTTTTGTAGACATGATATGATGTGAAAACACAATATCCAAAAAATGCTGGCATATACATTGCAGAGTATCAGTTGTTTACCCTCCTTCTCACAGGCTGACTGGGAACTGAGGCTCACTGCCGCTGCCCAGCATCACGAGACAGTTTCGTACTGCTTATCATTAGCCCTGGAAAAGATCAAAATTCAAAGTATGGTTTCTACTGAATGCACACTGCTTTCACACCATCATAAAGTTGTAAGTTGAACCATCTTAAGGGATCTCCTGTATTTTGATTTTGAACCATAAAGATGTTTTCTATTACAAACTAAAACACAGAAGAAAGAAAGTGAAAAGAAAGGGGATGAAGAGAAGGGGGAGAGAAAAGAACTCAGTCTGGCTCCTGGCAAGAAAAGACTGGAAATGTGGAAGCACTGCTTTCACACCATCATAAAGTTGTAAGTTGAACCATCTTAAGGGATCGTCTGTATTTTGAACCATAAAGATGTTTTCTATTACAAACTAAAACACAGAAGAAAGAAAGTGAAAAGAAAGGGGATGAAGAGAAGGGGGAGAGAAAGGAACTCAGTCTGGCTCCTGGCAAGAAAAGACTGGAAATGTGGAAGGATTCAGTACAAATGTGGAACTAAGGTTTGGGCTTGGCATAAGCACTGAATGGGGAATCTTCAACAGCAGGAAAATAATATAATCCAATGTTTTATATGTAGAACGGTTGAGAAATAATCTGCAGTATTCAGAAAAGAGATTTGTTTTAAAAGTAAATGTTTTAAATTTCCTACATAGTATATAAAAGAACACAAAATTATAATACACTCTTACTAGCAGCCCAGCTTTCCAAGCCCAGGGATCTGAAATGCTGCTGTTTGAAACCATTCTCATGTGAACGAACAAAGATCACGTCTGTCTCCTGGAACAAAGGTGCCAGCCACATTCCACAAAGGTTAGTATTAAGGAAATCTTGGGAGATCTCTGCAATTGAGATGCTGTAAACCTCTATGCATCTCTGCTTTGCCAGATGAGCTAAATGATAATGCTCTCTCTGTTTTGGGTTTTGCACAAACACATACACTCTCTCTCTCTCTCTCTCTCTCTCTCTCTCTCTCACACACACACACACACAGACACACACACACACACACACACACACACACACACACTACAATAAGAACCCTGGCAGAGAGGCTGCCCCACTCACAGGATCCATGGCCATCTCTCCCACGGGGCCTGAGAGAGCTCAGGTGGCACAGACTCCAGGATCAGCTTTTCTGGACTCTCCAGGGCCCCAGGGATGGCCGCAGCTTTAAGAGGCAAAGTGCGCTGCTAACCTAGAAGCACGGGATCCCCAGAAAACCTCCATGTGAGCCACACTCACGCCAGACTGACCAGGTAAGGATCTCCGAAAGAGAAAGACTCAGGGTGGTCACGGCTGGCAGTCTGGTAAGCAGGCTCACAGGTGACAGCAGGGCTGTGGTAACTGGGCAATTCCACTCCCTGTAGTTAGAGACTAGAGAGGCCTGTTATGGCCACAGCCTTGTTAGAGAGTGATGTCTAAATTTTATCAGGTTAAAAGAAAGCACGGTGAAGGAAAGCATGTATATTATCAGTCGTTTATACAAAAAAGGGGAGATATAAGCATGCATGCTTATATTTTAAAAACACACAATAGAAGGATACGTCAAACACTAAAAAGGAAGTGTTTTATGAAGGAAGGTGGAAATAGGAAGGAGAAGAGATCCTGGACATCTCTGAATGTGCCTTATTTGGCTTTTGAAATGTGCAATTATCTTATGTAATTACAAAACAAAGTAGAAGTTTAAAACAGCAACTATTGAAAAATAAAAAATGAAATGAAGGAACTTAGGTGTAGGTTTGGTGGCATAACCACACTGAAAGGATTTCAAAGGGCTTCAAAACATGTTATTTGACTATATCTCCCCGGTGGGATATATCCCATGGATGCTGTAGGCCAAAAATCTAAATTCTAAGTACCTCAGAAATTATCTTATTTGTGACAGAGTGGGTATCGCTGTTCTGATACCATTGGAGGTGTACTGTGAAACAGCAAATGAACAAGTATGTTGTTGTCATTGAAAACTGGGATTTGGGGCATGGGAACAGGAAGACACAGATCCAAGATCTAAAAGGTCCTGAAATTGAACTGGAAGTATCAGAAAGAACTAATTTAGATATTTCTCTTTGCTCGACAATCTGTTAGGTGTAACTTGCACACTGTAAAATGTACTCATCTAAGTGTACAGCTAATGAGTTTTGGCAAACATATACACTTACGCACCTACCATCACTCAAGAAATAGAACATACCCATCACTCAATAAAGTCCCCTCATCATCTGTAAAGTCACTCTCCACTCTACCTTTGACCCTCAAAACCACTGACTTGCTTCCAGTTGCTGTAGGATTGATTAGCTTTCACTGTTCTAGAACTTCCTGTACATGAAGTCATGAGGTAGGTACTCTTGTACGTGACTTCTTTCACTCATAATGTTTCTGAGATTCATCTGAGTTGTCCCATGAATGAGCAGCCTGCTAGTTTTTATTGCTAAATAGTATTTCATTGTATTAACTCATGTATATATATACATATTTAAAGTTTAAAATGTATTATATATTCTAGGTATGTCCACTGAAAAGACACAGAATAACCAATCCAGTGACACTTGATGTTCCAGGTGTCTAGTTAGTATACTTCAGGGAGTATGAAGATGACCCAGGTCTCCCAAACACACTGAATAGATTCAGAAGCCAGCATAAAGAGGTTCTCAAGGCCCCCAAATGGGACAATTTGACCAATAAGAATAGCTATGACAGATTTAAAAAATAAAGATTAAAATTTTGAGTTCAAATATTTTTAAAAACTCTCAACAATTCTTTTTGGAAGTTGCTAAGGAGCAAACTCACTATTCCAGAAATTGGTAAATAAAAAGGAAAGAATCAAAAATTTATACCACCTCCGCTATGAACTGTAACTCAAGATAACAGCAAGTTAAGGAGGGGAAGTTTCACATATTAGGTAAATTCCAGCTAATAAATGGAAAAGGAATGATAGAATGAGAACATTTGCAACAGTTAAGAATTAACTGATCTATGTAATGATTATCAATAGCTGTCAACAGCCCCAAAACATAGACAAGTGAACATACACAGACTTCTTGTATGGAAGGGTACCACTATAATGTACCCTTAAAAAAAAAAAAAGACCTAGGAGCTGGTTCAGGTTCTCATAAACAACCAATTTATAAGAAATACAAAGACACACGTAAGTGCTGCTCTGAGGTGCAACAGTACAGCCCAGGGACAAAGACACATGTAAGTGCTGCTCTGAGGTGCAACAGTACAGCCCAGAACCCCCACAGAACAAAGAGCATGGTCATTTCAAGAAGGGGTCACCACCAACTGTGTAGCCCAGCAACCTTCATGGCCACATGATTCTTGGTGATGATGTTGAAGGGTAGCGGAACATGCCGCCCAAAAATACGCCGCTTTGATATAAAGATTATTTTGAGCCGAAGGCAACTGAGAAGAAGCAGATACATGAAAAGCTCTGCTGTCCCTGCTTTGCCCAGGAGGCCCAGCCCTTTCCCCAGGTCTGCCTTCACCTTGTGACTGAGGTGAAGCGTCAGGGCCGCCCAGCTCCACTTTTGCATGGTTTTAGTTATACCTAGCCCTTTCCCAAAGGGCAACCAGCAAAGTTCCAGGAAAAGTCCCCCATGAGACATTTTCCCTTCAAAACTGCTGGGTGAGCTCCAGCCTTTGGGATAAACACAAGTGCAAGCTCACTGAGACAGCGAGGATGGGGACAGTTCCTCCAGAAACAGGGCCTAGATTAGTAGCCTGCAGGGGTTTGGGGTGGGGACATGCTCCCTGAGAACAGGGGTCAGTGAAGGATGAGAGACCAGTCCTCATGCCTACAGGGTACACTCTCATATCCTGCTTCAGGAAACGTGTATTCTCACAGAGATAATAATGTTCCCCAAGCAGAAAAACAGAGGAAAACAAATTACAAATGTGTGATGATAAACACTTACATTTCAGTGCATATCTTTAGTTTTTTATCAAAATGACACATAACTTTGTGTTTATAAAATTGCTGTCATAGCACATTGTTTATAATTGGTTGTTTCACTTCTTATAGCATAAGACATAGAAGAATTAGCATCCTAACAACAAAGTAATTTCACCAAACCCCTAATACTGTGATTCTGCTTTACCCCAAATATTCCCAAGAACATCTTTGTTCTGGAATTTTTTGTGACAATATTCTATTAATTTCTTACTTTAAAGTCCTACAAGTGGAGATTGTGATTGAAAACAAAATATTTGAAGATTTTTATCAACACCATCTTGTTTTCCAATATAGATATAAGGATTGGCATTCTTATCAGCAGTGGGTTTTAAATTTTTGTACATAAGAATGGAGACAAATGAGATCTTTTAAAATTTACACTTCTCATTTCCATTTATTTAGAGTACAGTATCGCTTTTCTTTATGGTAGTGGGTCATCTCTGCAAGCCTTATAATTAACTTTCTGCTAAGGCGTTCATCCTGTTGATTCTGCTTTGTAAGAAAGCTGCATATAGAAAGGCCATATCTTTGGTCTTCTGACAATTTTTTTCTAGTTTTTCATTTGCGGCTAATTTTTTTCATGGTGATTTCTGATGTACAGTTTTAATGCTCAGATAGTAGAATCTTTTCCTTTTCTACACTTCCTTCAGATCCTTCAGTAAAATGCATCCTCTTTGCTATGAAGGCATCACTACCAAGCCAACCGAGCACTATTTGCTATTCAATTTGGCCAATCCATCAATTGCCTACCCTATGTGCTAGTGCAGCGATTCCCAAATACTTCCATGATGCGCACATGGACGATGGAAACATCTACAGAGAATGTGGGCGTGAGCGGTCAGGCTGTCCCAGACCCGCGGAAGGCTGAGGAGCTAAATGTCTCTCCACCAGCTCAGAATTGTTATTACTGGTTCTAGGTAATATGTCGCATCCATTTTAATATACAATGAAAAATATCAAGTCAATTCCACTTAGGAGATCTTGGGGGACCAGAGGACTCTGTGGAATCTCCAAAAGCCTTGCAGAGGAAGTGGGGGCGGGGAGGTGTTAATCCACTTCAAGCTCTCCTCATCTGGGACTTGGGGAGTCTCAGTACCCGTGTCCACCCTCCATCCTGTCGCCTTACCTGGCCCTGGCCCCTTAAAAGCTGCTATGAGAAGAACACTGCTCGTGCTTCCAGCATCAACTAATGACACATCAGCTAGCCCTCAGCCATTTGTAAATTCACACGCAGTAAACACATATTCTAAAGA
>NW_006434373.1:997407-1005712 GCF_000325575.1 Pteropus alecto
CTTCCTGAATAACATAAAAAGTCCAAGTGAAAAAGACCAAGGAATTGGGAAAGGTTAAAAATGAGAAGTGAATCATTTATAGCAACACTAAAAGCTCCATTTCCACAAACAACATATTCATCTTTTGACAATGTCCCATTTGGGACTCATAAAACCACAAAGACAAGACTGACCAAATGCAGCCCGTTGGTGCTATTCTCCTCTGTTCTGCCTTTCTTATGTAGTGTGCTATGGGAAGGGCCACTTCCCCGGACTGCTTCGCAGTATTAGATGGCATACAAGGAAAAAGCAATGATTCTTCTCCAAGGATAATGACATGAGCTTTGGAAGACAAAGAACTAGGAAACTACAAGCAAAACATCTATCCTATTATGCACAACTCGATCCCTGAAAAGGCCACAATCACTGAGATTCGTTCATTCTTCATTAAGCTATGATTACAATCCATGCCAGAAACACTAGAGATAATTAAAAAGCCAATTTCCTTCCAAGCATCAGTTTCCTGTGGTCATTTCTGCTTTTCCCAAAATACATTTTCAACCTAAGCTAATTGCTTCTGCAAACTCCTCTGTGAGGATCTTTCAAAATGTAAATGCTATTGCTATGCTATCACCACAGAGTTTTTAAGTCTCCCTCTTCCTCTAGCTCCTTCCTTCCAAACCTTCTCCAGGTAGACAAGCCCACACCTCCCAGCCTCCTCCTCAGAAACTTGTACCATCTCACTTCATAAATGCATTAAGGTTTAGGTTCAGACACATAAAAATACCAATATTGGAAGATTTTCGACTTGCACAAGGACGATTTTATGATTCAACCTAATATTTCAGATGTTCTTCATTTCCTTTAAGCCCAAGTCAAGGACTATATTTTATTTATTTATTTTTAACCACAAAGCTGTGCCCAGTACCTGTTCAAGTGTGAAACTCAAAGGTTTGTTGGAAAAAAAATTTGTTGGCATCATTAAAGACACTATTAATAGGTTAGAATTGATAGAACTTTTTAAAAAGTAAACATGCATAGCAGTGGCATTGTAAAAGTAGGAAAGCTCACCTGTGCCACCTGACAGGTTGTCACAGCCACTGGCAATGGTTCTGCCTCTTCACTTCTGCTGTGACAAGGAAACTGCTAATCATAAGTACATCTTCTTGATCTCTCATACTCAAGCATTAGTTGATAGAGGGCGTTCATAAAAAATGAACAAAATGTTCTCAGACAAATGCTTCCTGTCCGACCCATAGCTTGTTTAGTGACGTGTCTCCAAATGATGCTAGAGGAACAGGAAGGCAAGCCAAAACTATACAGCATGGACTGCGGTTACCATGGACATCGAGTTTCTCGACCTGTTTGACGGGGGATACAGGTACATGTGGAGCCAGAGGTAAACTGGAACATTCACTCACTAGGTGCAAGATCCTACCCGGGATTTGGCATTTCATATGAAGACTCCCCATGGAATCCAGACAGCAAAGAATTTGAACAGCCAGACAAGCTTTAAAGCTCCCCTCACTAAAATGTACTGTGCGTGCACATGTGTGTGTGCATGTGCACATGTGTATGCATGCGAGCACGTGTGTGTGTGGTTCTACAATGGTTTAGCAGGTTAAGGGAGAAAGAAGAAATCGTCGGATGGTGATATTACTCAGAGCTGAGACTTACTGGAGCATGGCTCTGACAGTGTTGTCCTGAGCACCTTATACCCAAGGGATCCTCACAGCAGCCCCATGGGCTTGGAGCCACTGTCACCCACATTGTGGAGAGTTTTCATGACTTGCCCATGCTCGTGCGGCTGTTGAGTGACAAAGTGACAAGCTAGAATTTGAATCCAGGTGTTCTGCTCTTGTTATGTTCTCATCATCACACAGTGATCTCGTACTTCGCAGCTAAGAAGATGCAGTTAAATTAGGAAATGATTCAGGCAATCATGTTGGTGATAGCAGTTCTCAGTTTCCACCACAGATCGACTCCATCACGGCCCTCAAACATGATACACAGCAGGTTCACTGGGGCTTGGGAAAGACAACCATTGTTGAGCTCCGAGAGGTTATGAGTGGTTAATGTACAGCCATGCTGAGCAATGAAAAATTAGACAACCTTCCAGCCATAAAAGGGTAGTGATAATAGGGATTTAAACCTTTAAATCTTCCTCTCACTTAAGGAGGAAGCATGTCTCCTTTTTAAGTCCTCTTCATAGGGCAGAGGCACTAGGTTTGAGGCAGCATTTCCCTGACCCTCTCCTCCATTGCACACCCAGGCCTGGATTAAGGGGTCAGACTGAGCTCTGAGGAGTAGCATACAGTCCTTTGGGCACAGGTCACTGATTTCATGACTGGTAAAATCTTCATCACCATCTCAATATGACAAAGCACCAAATTAAATAATAGCTTTTGTGTTTTTGAAAACTGAAGCAAAGGTTAGGAATTCCCTTCAGGTACACTGTGCTTCAAATAAAACCCAAATAGACATTTCTCATGATCTCTCACCAGTCAATCTCATTTTAAAAACCTCATTTAAATAACACCAGAAAGGCAACTGAGCAAACATCTTGAGACTGTCTCACCTAGGTATGTCAAGTAACGGCTGCCTGAACTCTGCCCATCCCCAGTGGACAACCAGGGAGGCCATGCGGTAAACTGTTCTCCCAGATCTAAACACATCAGTCTCCTACAAGGACCAGAATAGCTAAAAACAAGACTTTTGAGTCCAATTAGTAGTAAGTATGGTTTAAAACCGGCCCTTACCTGAGGCTGTCCCCTCTAGTTGATCTTGAACAAGTCTGATGACATCAGATACATCAATCTGATGATCGCTTTCTTCCGTTTTGGCTTCATTGGATCTCCTCAGGGAAGAACAATCATTGCTTCCAGTTTTCTTGCACAGGATAAATCTCCAACAGTCAAACATGAGTCTGTAGTGTGAAAACCAGATTTTAAAAGGAGAATGAGGTCATACTGCCAAATGACATTAGAGTTGTTTCTTTGAACAAAGCCCAAATAACTAGATACAGCCTTTACCATTGTTTATTTTGAAACAGACCTAGTGTGTTTAAAATTAAATTCATTCTTCTTCAGTGAATTTCTACTGTATTGATGTTCAGTTAAACAAGCAACCTTTTTTTTTTTAAATAATATTGAAATGAAATAAAGGGTTGCATAAGCAAAAATATTATTTACTTCTGCTGCTTAAGAGAAAGAAAAACCTAGATTTTCCCTTTGACATTCAGGCTCTTGTTTCAAGGATATAAAAGCTCCGGTTCTCCTGGTGTCAATGGCACAGTCTTATCCACTGAATTGGCAAACTCTCAAAACCATTGCTGATGGCTTATTCGGATTACTTAAGAACACTTTAAATCCTCTAAGTAAAGAATGTCCTCCGAGTTCCAGAGCAAACATTAAAGTCTTATTCCTCCAGCGAAATTTGGCAAAGAAACTTAAATCAAGTTTTTTGAAAGCAACCTTGAATTTAAACAGACAACTAGTAACTATATCTTACACAGAAGCCAACTGAAATGATTTGCTGGGCAAACATTTCATCTTCATTAGGTAATTACTAACTACACTTCTTTGTATTTAGTCTTTTAGCATATTTATGGTTCATTATTCTTTCCCCTTTTGGCTTAATATCTGGCAGGGCCCCTTCTTTAAGAGTAAAGCTGTATATACTTTGACTTGAATAAATTTGACTTGTGGCTCCACAAGCAATCTCACCTTTCCATTTTACGGCTTGCATTATGCTTTATCCATTTCAGGTTTGCTTTTGTTCCTGCCTCAAGTGGCACCCCAAGGGGAAACACTTACTGTCCCCGAGAGAACACCTGGAGGGCAGAAATGCCTGCCCTGGCCGCTCTAATCTTCCCCTTTCACGCCCTTCAGCAGAAGCCCTTCACTGTCCTGGGACAGCTACTGGCCATTCCTCCCCTCAGGGTTCTCCCTGGCCCCTGGCCACACGATGCCAGACTGTGCTAGGTCAGGTTTGCAGAGTCTGCCTTCCAGACTCTGGGGCAGCTTCAAAAGCCTCCAATGACAGCAGGACCCAGGGAGGTTCCAATGTACCGCCTACCTGAGAACCGTGGCACTGAGTCACAATGATCATTCCAGGGAGGAAGGAGCAGCCACAAGACTGAGGGACACACAGTTCAGGTTCCAAACACTTTGGGACACCACCAACTCCACACCATCCTTAACAAGCTATCACATTTCTCCCACCCCCTCCTCCTCCTGATAAAACACACAACTCCACTGAACCTTACTACAAGATACACCCACCCCTTTGTTTTTATTAACGTTGTTGTTGGTCAATAATTTGTTTGTTACCCATATGTATCTTTTCATGTCACTTTTTCAAGCACTACTTAAGGATCCCTATAACCTTTTCTTAAACTTTCTTGCACAATACCATCATGAGGAACCTTCATAGTGAAAATGAGAGATAAGCCATGTCCTACGCCCACTCTCTTCTGGTAGGACCTTGCACCTCAGCATTTGTCACTTGTCCTTGGTTCCTGCTTCATCTTTTCAAGAAAATCAGACTGTGCTTTGTGCTCCAGGAAGGGAATAGACTGTTGAGCACAGCCAAGCCTGGGTCTAAGGGCTTCCGATTGATTAAGTCTAGTTTTGAGATTAGAAAGAGGAAGAAAGACTCTTCAGATTAAAAAAAAAAAAAATCCTGTGTTGTTCTCTTTTCTTCCAAATTCTATTGGGACAATTTCAAACATGAGCAGGCTGATTGTGATCTTAAACCTCCAGAGGGCAAAAGAAAGAGCCCAGTGTATGCCTGCAATTTTGTTCCCTCTGGCCGGGATCACCCCCCAGGTACAGGGAGAGCCATCCATTACCTGAGCCCTCCCACCAATTGGTTTCTGCTGTTTCTGTCCTCTGGCAAGATTTTGCAAGTATCAGTATTACTCAGTCTCAGGATAACAACTGAGAATATCCAAGGTTTGTTTTTAATGTAGTTCTGAAAAACAAAACAAATGTGCTCTTCACCTGACTTGGCTTAAAGAACAGTGAAGCCATCCCCCACTTGGACAAGCCCAGGGCTCCTCCCCTTCCTGGTGGGTCAGCTGCTGGCACTTGAGACTGCTAGGTGTTGTTGAGGACAGCTGGTGCCAGGGGCCTGAGATGGGGGATGGGACTCCTGCCCAAAGCTCCCTCCTTCCATTAGGATTTTTATTTTTCAGATTCACGGCATCTCCAAAGGTGAAGGATGTCAGGGTCAAAAAAAACCATGACACAATTGGGCAGAGAGACACAGGAACAAGAGAGGGTGTAGTTTCTCCAACAGTGGGTTTTCCACAGCTAGAGTAACTCCAAGGGCACAGAGGACAAATGCAGATGCCAGGCCTCAGTTAGTTGTTGCTAATATCGGTTCACTTTTAAAAGTCTCAAGGCTGGCATAACCACAGAGCAGCAAACCATGTCAAGCCCTTTGGGTGTTCTGTTTCCTATTGAAAATGCCCTGCTTAGCAGCTAGGACCAGGATGAAATGACGGCAGGTCCAAGCCTGGTCTTTGTCTCTCTCTAGAGCTCCAGATGTGTCGCTCACAGCACACAGAGAAGAACTTGGTCACTGAGTGGCTGGGAGTTGGCCAAACACAATGGGAGATCCAAGTCAACTAGCTTCATTGACTCTTTCATCTGCTAGGCTGACATTCCCAGTGCACCTGCTTTGTTCACCTTGATGCCGAGGACACAAACACCAGGGCAGCCCCTACCCTCAAGGAGCTCAGAGTCTTAGGAGAGCCAGTCTGTACATGGCTCCAGCTGCTTCTCAGTTGGAGCCGGAATACTAGAGAAATGCATTTAAAATAGAAATATCCCAATCAGCTGCATTGTTGGCACTCATGACAACTGTGTTATCAGTTATAAATTGCCTACATTAAAAATGTAGTCTTACCATGAAAAAAATAAAAAGGAAGGTGTCCGTAGGAGAAGGAGAGCTGAAGGTGAGGGGGGAGGTGTGGGTACTATCCAGGGGTGAGGGGCCCAGCTGTTTCCCTGTGTGTTTAGCCTCCACCCCTCTATCTCCTCCCCACGCCTTCATTTCCTACCGCTCATCTCCTCCCCCCATTCCTCCATCTCCACCCCTCACTCAATTCTACCCATCACGCCCATTTTGTGTGAAGGAGCAGGGCCTTTCTCTGCAGGAGTCAGTCCTATCCTGCATTCTTTCTTTAACCCTTAATTCTGAATAAGGAATAGACAAGAAGTGAGACACTATAAAAATATTAAAATGCTTTCCAGCTGATACTCTCATCATTACTTTCTTATTAGATTTGTTCAGAGTTTTGTCTTTATTTTAACTCAGTTTTGAATACTTTTCTTTAATTTTTCAACAGATTAGGCTGAATGGCCCCCAGCAGTGAGTTGCAGCCAATACTTCACCTGACAAGTCCCAAAGGTTACCTAACCTGGTACAGGCTCTTCAAATGGACACTTGGCCGCTCCATGGTCACCTCCATGAAGCTGTGTAGGGACCCATCTTTTGGGCTCCAAAGAGATACTGGGAGGTTTTGGGGAAGGGGTTGGGTTTCCTGTGGATTCTGGAGCTGACTAGGGCTGCCGTGGTGCTTGATGAGTCACTTTCAGGACAGGACCCTGACCGTAACGTCAAGATGTCTGGCTCTACAGATGTCCAAGAGTTTATTGGTAACCATGGAGTTCTGGCATCCTATCATGGGCTGGAAGTTTTACTTGAGGAAGCCAGGAGGAAGCATAGTTATGGAGCTGTCCCAAAGAAGAACGTGCTATGCCAGCTCAGCCCGCAAAGATGCAACAAGCAACTGGGCAGTTAAGAGGATGCTGTTCCGGCCCTCTTCCAGCCGCCCACAATGATTGTGCGGCCAAACTCCACCTGGTTCCTCACTGTCTTCTCTGTAAGGCAGGCTCTCAGCCCACAGTGGTTCTTTCTGCAGGTGTTTTGGTGAAGATGCCTCCACCCTATTTTCTACTGCTCTCTCCAAGGGAGGAGAGTCACTGAGTGTCACAGTTGCCTGCTTCAAAAGCAGGCTCGGTCCACCTCAGTCAGGTTTGGGGGTCCTGGGAGGCTCAGGAGCCTGCATCCTAACAAGCAGCCTATGAGTCTGTGAATGGGACTGCTGGACTCCCTGTTGAAGATTACTATGAAAACAGATATGTGTGTCCTAGGGCGCTCAGTCCAGTGTCTCCCTGTCAGAGAAGAGCTTCCCCGGCGTTCTCATCAGCTGATATAAAGGGTGAAATGGAGTGAACGTAATAGAAAGAAACTAAGCTCTACACAGAACGTTACATTTTTGTCATTGTTACAATTACACTTCTAACTACTTCTTTCCTCCAGGAGCCTCTTAAAATCATATCATGCTCACTAAATTGGGGGCCACATTCTAGGCCAGTTTATTTCCATCACACCAACACTGCAGTGTCTTTTATTTCAATTTCAGGTACCCTCCCCCCCATGTTACACAAGTTAATTAAATAATCTAGCAGCAGAGACCTCTCCTTTCCAAATGTCTGTAATTTAACTTCGAGTTGTCAGGATGCTGCCTTTCCAAGATAAATGTCCAGGTTTTAGTTAAAGTGTTTGTTACCGGAGCCTCATCCTCAGAAAGGGTACAATGTCAACTAGAAAAGTGATCTTGGACCACCTGGTTATCACATGAATGCAATAAAGCCCAGCAATGAAGGGAGAGGGAGACTCAAATTTAAGAGAAAGACGGGATTTCAGGCGGAGATGTTCTCCCTGCACTGCGTTCTGAAGACCCAGTTGTCTTTATAAGTCATTGTCCTCTCCTAACTGTTCTTGTAGGTCTCTCATAAGAAAACCTTGCTTCTACCATTCTTAAAAAAAAAAAAAAAAAGTTGCCCAGAAATTGGGAGTATGTAACACAAAAAGGGTTGTAACTAAGCTTCCAGGTCCCCACGTCCATCCTCTTAGCTGCCGGCCCCTTTGCATAGTACTTCACAGCAATCTTTCACACAAATCACTTGTTTTCATAATTATGTGAGGCAGCTAGGGTAGCTGTCACCCCCATTTCACACAAAACAAAACTGAGGCATGGGTGTTCTTGACCGTAACTGCACCCAGGAGTGTTAGCCACTGCCGCCCAGGCCTCTGCCCAGACTGTGGAGTCTGGAACTTGGAGGGTGCAGGAGGCCCACAGTGTGTGTGTGTGTGTCGGGGGGTGTGGGCTGAAAAGCTAAGGGGATCCTAAAATAGAGCCGAAAACCCTCTCTTCTTATTGGTGCCTTTTTACCAACTCATTTTCCTCACCACTCACCCAGAACTACAGGGCAGAGTGTCCCCTGACCCCATAGGTGTGAGGAGAGGGCGG
>NW_006434373.1:1005759-1007385 GCF_000325575.1 Pteropus alecto
GTGGGTGATGGCAGGATAGTTGGTCCAAGGGGGCGGGGCAGAACTCTGAACTCAGGAGAATGTCAGTCAGTGAACTCAGGTTGCAGAACTAGCTTTGGGCCAGTCAGGCCACCAGATCTGCTAATTAGAAGACCTGTGGTGCAAGAACTTCTGGAAGGGCCTGTGCCCCCGGCACGCACCTGCCAAATGTGGTGTCCCGTTTGCCCAGGAGGGGCTGTGGAGCTCTACCGCCAGCAGCCCCTGGGGACGCACTTCTATTTTTATGGCTCTGCCCTGTCATTCCCAGTGGCTACACATCCTGGAGCCTCCCACGGCCAACCCCTGTACATCCTGCCTGTGCTCATAATCACCTTAACCCCTTCCCTGGCCAGGACTCGCAACCTGTCTGTTAAGAGCAGCGTCAGGCCACATGTCTCTGGATGGGGATGTTTCCAGTAAAGTTAAGACTCTGCACTGCTCTGGAAAAATGTCTCCTCAGGGTTCCTCCTCGTCTCCCAAACCCCTGCCTTGTATTAAAGTGTTTGGTGCTACACAGATGCCAAAGAGATGATTTTTAAAAACACGTGGTGGGAATAATAGCCTTGGAGTTGAATGACATTCTCATTTTTAACCTGCAGGAATCTTTTTTTCGTTGCCTTTTTGAAAAGCAAAGCAGCTATACTGTGGGCCACTGACCCCTCCTACTGCTAAGCTGAGGGACATGCCAAGGAACACTGCGAGGCAATGAGGGGAGTAAAGATTCGGGTGGGAGAGCCCCACTCCATGCTGTCTAGACACCTGTCCCAACACCTGACGCATCAGCAGACAGAAGGTCGGGAGAGCCTGGGGCACGACTCTGGGAGGTAAAGAGGGAACCAACCTCAGAAGGAGAGGGCGCCCTCGGGTGACACATGTCACGGTGTGAGAGGACTCTCTGCCGGTGACCATGGAAAGGGGTGTCTGTGCACGTGGAGCCCTCACTTCCCGGCCAGGTGGCTCGGGGACACCCTGGGGAGGCACCCTCGCTCGGAGTTGCCTGATCGGGGATCCTCGGGGTTCCCAGCAGCCAGACGCGCAAAGGTGCAGGAGTGGGAAACCATCCGAGCTCGCCTAGACGACAGTCCGCCTGCCTCCCCAAAACCCTGTCCATGCCACCTCCTCCGGCCACCTCCCACCCACTCCTTCCCTCCGCACACCTGGCCTGGCCGTGGGACGATCCTCCCCGTGGTCTTCAGTCCTCAGTTGTCCGCTCCTGCAGGTGCCGGCGTGCAGATGCCACCGCCTCCACTCGCAGTAGGGCAAGGGAGAGGGGGAAAGCGGAGGAGAGAGGGAGGGGGAGGGGAAAGAGGGATGTGGGGGAAGAGAGGAGGAGGAGGGGGTTGGAGCTGGAAGGGACAAGGGGGAGGAGGGGAAAAGGAGGAGAAGGGCGTAGGGGAGAGGCAGGGGAGAGGTGGGCGGCCCGGACAGAGTAAAGGGAGAAGGGGAGGTCGGGGAGAGGGAGAGAGTGAGGAGAGAGGGGTGTGGAGAGTTCAGGGCAGGGCGGAGGGAGAGGAACAGGACAGAGGATGGGAGAAAAGGGTAAAGGTCTGTGAGAGGGACAGGATGGGGAAGGGTAGGAAGGCGGGGGGAGGGTAAGGCAAGGGAAGG
>NW_006434373.1:1007445-1017259 GCF_000325575.1 Pteropus alecto
GGGGGGAGGGGCGGGGTCGGGAAGAGTACCTCAGAGGGAGCGCGTGACAGGGAGGCGGAGGGGCGCCGCTCCAGCCCAGCCCTCCCCTCTTTCCTTTGCCTGTTCTGAGACACACCCCCCGACCCCACCCGGTCAACCGAGAGCAGCAGGTCTGGGGTCGTGCCAAGGGGCGGGGCTCCTGTCCCTACGCCTGGGGTCCGTCCAACCCCGAGCACAGACCGTGCGACCATAGGGGTACGGGCTGAAATGGGGTTCTGCTCCAGACCCTCTCCGACCTCCACTCCACATCCCGGGGCTCACCTGAAAAACGGGGGTTCCCACCCGTTCCCTAGAGAGACCCGGTGAGAGTCGGTCAGAAGGGAGATTGTACGTCCTCTCTGAAGCCCGGGACCCACGCTGGGACCCCCCCAGCTGCCCTCGATCTTTCTCTGCACTAGGCGACTTCCCAGGAGGAGGAGCCTGCGCTTCGCCCTCACCTGTGCGGGGGTCAGGCCACTGTCCTCGAGACCAAAGGAGGCGGCGCCTGCATGGATCAGATCGCCACTACACATAGGTCAAAAACTGGGAAATCAGGGCTCCGCCTTCAATTAGGACCACCGCTGCCCATTTTCAAGTCCTAGGGCCGGAGGTGGGCAGGAACTCACTGCACCCTCGATATTTATGCCAGAGTGTCCCTGAGCCAGAAGCGCGAAGGGCCCTATGCCGCGAAGCCGGCTGCTCCAGTACCTAATTTTGGAATACATTTGCAAGAAAAGGTAAAAAAGACCCTGCCTTTTAATTTTTGTGTCTTCCAAGGTTCCAGGTAAATAGAAGTTCTTGAGTAGAACTAAAAACAAAGCAAATAAAACAAACAAAACAACAACAAAACTGAATTGGTACAGAAATACTAAAACATGCAAATGTTAACCTAGACAAAAACTTCATTTTAATTGGAACTTTAAAATGTCTGCATTTAGTGGGTAAAAATAGGCAGCACGTTTGAATAAAATAAAAACGGACTTCTGCCAAGAGGGAAATAAATATAAACCCAAAAGGCAACTCTAAGTACAGGATACACCACCTCGAAGTGTCACAGTGCTGCTTAAGCCCCGCCCAGGGGATGCGCCCACACTGACCTGGAGGGAGAATGCCCCTGCACTGACAGGACCGCAGGACCGACCTCCTCAAAGTGCGGGCCCCACCCGCCTCCCAGCGTCTCCTGGGGGCTTGTGGGAAATCAGGGCGTGCTCCCCGGCGCCCGGATGTGCACACTGGGCTTCTCTGCAGACTGGCCCAGGCTCTCACTGCCTGGGTTGCTGTGTCTACAGGCACCATGCTCTCCTGCGGTGGGTGTGACCTGAGCGAACAGAACCAGCAGGATTCACTGGAGAAGGGGAGGCGCGCGCAGCGCTGGGCTGGAGAAGAAGTGGGGCGATTTGAGGGGGGACAGAAAATTAAATGGAAGGGGATCCCCTCAGCCCAATAGTTTCTCTCACAGAAGGAGCCGAGGAGAGAGGAGGGTCTCGTTACTGAAAATGACCCGAAGAATCTATGAGAAAAAGGTCAGAATGGGCCAACGTGGTGTTCCTTACCTGTGTTTTTAAAGACCAACACCCCATTTCCCATGACAGCATCAAAGACCCTCTGGTAACAGAGACTCTCTCCAACAGGCTATATCAAATATCATTTAACTGAGCAATAAAAATCCAAAGAGAGGCAGCCCGTGAGGCGGGCCCTGGAGGAGCTCTCTGCAGGATGTGCAAACAGATAGCTCCACTGGTGCAGAAAATGGGAAATGGCCAGTGACCGGAGCCACGACCCCATCAGGAGACTGTGTGCAGGCTACAGGCTCAAATCCCACAAGCAGCATAGATTCGAAACTGAAATGCATTCTATCACAATGTGAAGATTCTCACCCAAGGTCCTGAATAATCATCTCAGTCATACACCCCAGAAACTGGCAGAGAACTGACAGGCAGCTCCCTGGGAACCAACAAATCAACAGACTCAGTGCGTTTTCCTTCTCTACAAACCCTTACTACTTTAGGACATGGTCACCAACACAGTGAAAACACAAAGATTTCTGTGCTGGTCAGAAGATGTTAGAGCTAATTCTAAGGTTGAGGTAACTGAAGAAGAAATGAATCTCCCCTGTAACAAAAGCCCAGCTCAGCTTATCACTGTCCTGAGGAGCGCCCTGCTGGTGTCTGGCTTGTTATGGCCAGACTTACCCTTTATGACTCTGTGGCTTTCACAGCTACTGAAGCCCCAAGTGAGGCACAAGGAAGTTACCATCACAAAGGGGGTTCTAAAAAGTGCACTGGAGGAGCAGAAACCTAAAGAATAATTCACATGAAGGTATCATATGCTTGCAGTGAAGAGCCCACATTTAGGGTCTTGGCACATGCATGTTCTGAGCTCTGTCCTGAGAGGTGGAAATTGCGGTTTGCCTGCTGCAGGTTCCACATCGATCTCAGAAACTTATAGCAAGCACGTTGCATTTAGTAGCATGTGGAAGGTTGTGAGAAGGGGTATCTGTGGTCCCTTATGGTTGGAGTCCTTCAAAGTCATCCCCATTTGGTCACCCTGCACAGTAAGCAGTTTAAGAAGGTTCATCTGCCTTCCAAATTTTTCCCAACTTCTCTGACTTAGTGTTTGTAACTAAAGTTACAAAGTGTTTCAAACTTTACCATTTAAGAGTCAATCCTTTATGTAAAGCGTTCCCCTGAAAGTAGTCTATAGTAAAAGAAGTAATAATACCTTAACTGGTAAACACCTCCCTGCTCTTTGTATGAGCCGAAGGAAAAAAGGTGACAGGATACTGTTCCTCCCCTCGGGAAACCTGAAGCGCCTCAGTGCCTCAGAATCTGCCCTGCCATGCTGGGATCAGGGTGACAAACTGAGACACCCTGGAAGCAAGTTAAGGGTCCTTGTTGTCTGGAGTGCTGAGGTGCCCTGAGGGGCCATCCCTTCAGGAGGGGGCGCCTCTTACCCCATCCCTAGGGCTTCAGCCTGGCAGGGGAAGAGAGGGGGAGGACAAGGTTACCTTGGCCTCTTCTCCAGTCCTCTAAATTGGCCACAATCCTACCTCGGACTCTGACAGCAGCTGACACCCCTCCCTCACTTGTTCCTCCTGAATGACAGCACCAGGGGCCTGGGGTTAATTGCTGCACTGCTGGCCAGCTCCTGCCCCATGGTTCCTCCCAGAGGGGTCTTAGCCCCACAGTGGGAACACTCCTGCAAGTCTGCTTCTGGAAACAAACGACCAGGGCTGGCCTGGCTGCCCACAGCCCCAGCGCCACCCTGTGCCCCCAGAATGCTGGCTTAGCAAGGTGCATGAGGTGGGGCTCTGAGCCCTCCCCCATTTGTTCAGGGGTTTGTTCAGGCGGTAACATGGTCCCAGGCTCCATGCTGGACACTGGGCATTCACAGGGGACAAAGCATAGTGTCCAGTTTCATGGAGCTTACCTCCCAGTACCAAATCAGGCTGTGAACACAGATGAGGCAGAGGAAGAAGATAAGATGGGACCCCAGGTGGTAGTGGGTCCTCGGGGCTGTCCCAGTGGAGCGGGAAACAAAAGCCTGATTTGGGTGGGCTGAGAGAGGATGTCAGGCAAGAGAGCAAATACAGACACCTTTGGAAGACTTTTTTAAAAGGGGAGCTGAGGAATGTGTCAGCAGCTGACACATTCTTGTATCAGATGGGCTCTCTGGTGCTGACAAGGATAACTCAGTGATAATTCAGCACTGATGCCACAGCAGAGAAAGGGAGGGATTGCTTACCTACCTACCACAGATGACCTCTCTCCGTTAGGAGAAAAACTGATTTCTGAAGAAATCGTGCAGCCGTGAGAGATGGGTTGAATTCTAATTTTTAGCTTTCAGTTTCACGAGCACTCTACTTTCTCAATCAGGTCTGTATGTCAACGAGGTGCCCTCCCAGGCTCGGTGTCTCAAGGAGGACTTGCGCTCCAAGGAGGACCAGGTGGAAGCCAGGGTGAGTAAGCATCCGGGGTGTGGGGATGTGAGCCGAACTGTAACTTGCCTCCAGCTAAACACCCACCCACCCTCTGCTATTCATGCCCTCACACGGACCCTGCAGGCACAGCCTCTGTGCTCGCCCCGCCTGCCCTAAAGCTGGACTAAATATCCCAATGGCTCCTCACAAACAGAATGTTACAGGTTGAGTTGTGTCCCCTCAAAAAGAGATGTTGAGATCCTAACCTCCAGTGTCTCAGAATGTGACCTTATTGGAGACAGGGTCTTTACAGAGGCAATTAAACTCAGATAAGGTCATTAAGGTGGGCACCTAACCCAGTATGACTGGTGTCCTTATAAAAATGGGGAATTTGGACACAGACATGCATTTGTGGGAGAGTGCCATGTGAAGATGAAGATACAGATGGGCGATGTGTCTACAAGTCAAGGAACGCCAAGGATTGTCACCTACATCAGAAGCTGGGGCAGAGGCCTGGGACAGATTCTCCGAAGGAAGCAACCTGCCAACAACTTGATCTGGAACTTCTGCCTCTAAGGCTGTGAGATAATCAGTTCTTGTTGTTTAAACCGCGCAGGTTATGGTGCTTCGTTACAGCCACCCCAGGAAACGAGTACAGTGAGTAAGCAGGTAGCTTGTTTTATGTCGTTGTTCTATCTAGTGCTTGTAGAAGACACAGATTTATTTCCAAGCAGGGGAGCCGTTTCTGGGCTGCCTGATTATTCTTTTACAGTGTGCTTTCCGCATAGTAGTTGTCTCCTCTTAGCTGTCATAAGACAACCTGTAAGTGCTGACAGCAATAGCAAGTTCTCAGTTTTAATGTCACTGGTCAATATTTTAACCTTCATTTGCCTCTAATTACATATATTTTTTGCTTAACTAGTTTATAAAGATTGAGGAATTATAATTATTCATAAATGAAACAAAATCTTAGCTAATTAAAGCATCATGTTTATTATGATATTTAATACTTATATTTTGAGACTATATTAGGTCTTTTGAAAATTCCAAAGGTATTAAAACTATCTGAGATTCTCAAGAGGACATGTTTATTCCTAGTTATCTTAAAACTCTTTCCTTTTCTTTGAATTTTATAAAAAACAAGTAAATAAGAGCAGTGATGAGTGAATTTTTCTCAAATTATGACTTTGTGTAACTAATTTTAAAAGATAATATATAATATACATTCAGGAATCCATATTTTTCATTAAAGTTTTAACAAATGCATTAGGACAGTGCCTGTCAGCAGGCCCCTAGGGTGCAAGGCATGGCCATTCTAAGGTTTCTAGGGTTTTGTGATTCCCCGCATCTTGCTGATGGGTCAATAAAGCAAACAAAATGATGTAAGGATAGAGACAAGGTGCCTTGAATAATGTGCTGTGGGTGTTGAGGATAAATTCCTCTGGATATCAAGCAGCAAGATCAACCATCTTTAGCCATGACATCTATCCACTGATTATGGGGTTTGATATCTTTGGTAAGTAAGAAATTCTTCATCTGATTCATATACGATGGGTTTCTCGGATTTCTCTCAAGCTTCTGTCAGGCTTGATCAAGACTCATAAATGTATCTCAATGTTTAGTGAGAAAGTTGCTCTCTGATTACATGTTTCTGAGTGATTCTAGAAACTCTTTGAATAATAAAAATGTACAAAGGTAAGCATTTTCCCTGGGGAAGTTAATATGATTATAAAATTTTAGTGGTATCCCCTTAGTGTAAGAAAGAAATTGAGAAAATCTATTTCCAAGATTTTCCATGAAAGAGGAAACTTAATAGTGTATAGATGTTTTTCAAGCCGGAATATGGATGGCGTTGGCTGTTTACACCTGCCAAGCCGTATGCCAGTGTGTATTCACTAGGCTCATCCCAGTTTGCCAGGGTTAGTATGGTCACATGTTCAGGTCACCAGAAGCAGGTGAGGATACTGGACGATAACAATGCACCGGCGGCACTGGACCCTGGATTCACCTGTGGCATTTACTTCCTGGTGCAGGCCTGGCATTTTGTAGAGCTCTATGTTGGCTACTGAGGTTTGGTCTGTGACAGCAAAGGTCACCCACTGTGCATGTTACTCAGCACTTGCTGTGTGCTTGCCTCATGGCATTCTAGGGTTGGAGAAAAAGTCCCAATTTTAGAATTGTGCACAGTGAAGTCTGAGGCCTGACCATGGTCCCTGAGGTGGCAAAACTTGAGCTGAACACAGCCAGCTTTCAAGGAGACAGCTCTGGCCCAGGCCCAGGGGAGATGTTTGTGAGGCTTCTCAACCTGGCTCCACCTAATTGCGTCAGGAACTGGGACCGAGCTTCAGGTTTTGTTGGTGGTGAGGGGAGGGGGGCGGGAGGGAATTTGACGTTAATTTTCAGACTGGACAAAGAGCTGGAGAGGGTGGAAACAGCCAGTGGGCAGGGAGGGATATGGCCACCAGAGCAAGAGAGGTACAGGGCTAGGGGTGGGGGCAAAGCCTTAGGCCCTCTAGAGCCAGAAAGGTGTTCTCGGGCATTGAGCAGCACCCAGGATCCAACTGGGTGGAAAGTGGTGGTTCACAGAACTCACTTGCTCTCCATTGTGATGGAGTTGGGTATGACCAGCAGAGCCTAGTAGGGCCTGGGGGCCTGGAGTTTGGACAAGTGGAGAGAAGGGAGAAAAATCTAGATGGAAAGGGGAAGCTTAGACCCAGGAAGGTGGCTGCAGGTAAGGATCTCTGGCAGGATGATCAAGGAGTGTGGATTTGGGGATGGGCAGTGTGTTAAGAAATCTGATATTGAGTTTCCAGTTCTGTGTGGGCCCCTCAACTCACAGCCGGGCAGGGGGACCCAGGGAGTCAGCGGGGGCAACGAGGGGGCAGAAACCACCCCACCCCACACATTTTCCCACAGTATGTTTTCCACTTTATCCCAAACAGAAATACACTTTGAGAGTGTTTTTCCCTGGAGCTTCCATTAGCGGAAATTTAAGTCCAACTTCTCTAATTTTTTTATTTATAAAGAATCTAAACCAGACATTTTTTCTTCTTTATTGCAAGCAGATTCAAGTCTCCTGCTTATATGATCCACAGAAAAGTCCAACATAATTAATATTAACTCATACTTTATCTACAGAAATAAAAGTTAAAAACAGCATACAAAATAAACTTTACAGAAATGTAAGATTTGGTTGAATTCACAATTTAATTTTTCAAAGCAAGTTAAATTAATGAATTATTATCAATTAAACCATGACTGGAGGCTGATTTATTATCTTAAACGCACCTACCGTATTCAATAATTTAAAAATAAATTCCAGTATTCATGATGATGACAACTATAGATACCATTCATGTTAAATACATTTTTAAAGATTCTCTTTTATTACATTACATAATCAATGGACATTTTAAATGGCGATGCAGACACATGTAATTTTAAGTCAGAGACAATATATGCATATTAAAATTCTGTATATTTTGATAAGGTAAAAAATAAAGCTATATAAACTGACCTTTAGATTTTTTTTTCTGCAAAAGTAGGATCACATTTTAATAATACTTCCAACAGATCTTCATTAAAGCTTTTTTTATACACAATATCAGAATGATTCTCATTCCCACCCACCTACTCTCTGGCTTAAAAAAAAAAAAAAAAAAGAGCATTTTCCAACAGACATTTTTCCTGTTTTTAACATATAAATGGGAAACTGCCAAAAGAAATGTAGAATGCAAGAAACTGCATATCAAATTGTTATATTGCGTTGTCAAATAAATAATATTAATTTTAAGATAAAGTGGAAGTGGTTGCATTAGGTTATTACTAATCAGTGCAAAATAGATGAACTTAGTGTCTTTAAAGAAAAGGGTCAGAAAACTTCCTTTAGTTTGCACTGAACATTTGGTTGATGCCCAGCAATTTAAGAATAGTTATAACAGTATGGTGAGACATTTTTGTTGTTAAAGCCACAAAATCTCACCAGGCCAAACTACAATTCTATAAACCTGTTATTAAAGAACCTGGTTGTTTTGGGCCACCTTCCCTAGTCCAGGCACTGCCACCACCAGGTCTTGCAGGGCCATGCCCTTCTGGGTGTTGTCTGGTCTGCGTTCCCCCTATCACATCAGATGCACAGGAATGGGTCGATTTGGGTTCCAGTAAGAGTTGCCAAGAGAACTCTTCTCCTAGTTGCCCTGTGGCGGAGGGCTACCCTGTGCTCCTGGACGCATATAAAGATGCTACAGTTGGGAGGGTCCAGGTGCTGCTTTCTGCCACTTGTCCTAAGGGTGGAGCTTTGGGGAGGTATGTTGGGGGGCGGCTGGACTTCCTGAAAAGGAGGAGCTTAGGCCAGGGCGCTGTTGTGTGGGTCATCAGCAGCTCTGTTTCAAACCCTGGGGCTGCCCTGCAGTCTCCGGCATCCTTCCTGGACACTAGGCATGGAGGTCGAAGGAGCCTTATCTTCTTGGAGGCTCCTTGAAATGTCCCCTTAGGAAGGAGGCCGGGATACTTGGGGCCTAGGGAATGTGTGCGTGTGTGTACTTGCATGTGTGCATGAGAGCTGGCACACATGCACATGTGTGGCCGAGAGTGGACATGGAGCTAAAAGCAAGAGAATGCAATTGTGGTCAGGACCACTCGTTCTTTATAGATGACTTAACTGTTGGAATGGAGTGTGGATTAGGAACCAGATATTCAGACCAAAATAGGAAATTATGAGTTAATAATTTATTAACATGTGCAGTTGTGAATAAGATTTTCAAAACTAAGAAAAATGCTTAAAGTTGACATTACTTGCTTTAAAGTAAGTTTAAAGTAAGTTTAGGCAAGTAAATACTAACTACTTACTCTAAGGTGAAAAATCACACTAATACCTGAGTATCTGAATATCAGAGACTTTTCTGAAATGTCATTTCAGTGGGGTTCTTTTCTTCCTCCTTATATTTTTTTAATCTCATGCCCCTTACCTATTTCAAATTATCAGGCACAGTCCTTCATTTCCCAAACAATTAAAAAAAATCATTTTGGAGTGAGTAAAGTTTTAGTGACTTTCACAATGAGACTTAAATTATCAGAGGTAAATGGTAACTGTTGATACAGGTGGAAAAAAGATACTGAGCCATCAAGCAAAAAGCTTCTGTTTTAAGGCTGAAGGATGGAAATTAAAAACGAAACAAAAAGCAGATTAAATTGCTGTGAAGAATAAGCATAGCAAATTATCATACTCTAAATATGCCTTTCAACTAATCATTGCCACCAGAAACATCAAAAAAAAAAAAGGTATAGAGAATAAAATCAACCCTGAAAATTCATTAGACACTAAAACATTCAGCCAAAACTTTCAGCAGAATTTGAAGTGGCCAACTTCATAAACTTAAAAAATAAAAGCTTTAAAAACATACTTTAAAAATTAGATATGATATGTTAACAAATAAATGAATAAAAGAGATATAAATAGCTATGAAAATACTTCAGTGCAAAGGCAATTTTAAGATTTCTAAAAAAATACGTTACAAAGAATTTGTTAACTAAACATACAGATAATCTGTCCCCCCTACAGGAATTACATTTATACCCATATTAGGCTCTTAAAAATGGCTGTAAAAAGGTACACACCATTATTTGCAGGGTCTGTCATGGACTAGAAGGGGCAACGGCTGCCACCACATACAGAACATGGGGACATGAGTGATAGGAGGACAGGGTGGGGACTGCAGGGCATGGCAAGGAGGACACTCAGGACGGAAATGGCACCCTCCTCATTCTCTGTCTTACTCTGACCCAAACATTCATTATCTTAGTCTTTGGTATGGTGTTTATATTTCACCTTAATTTATCCCAACTATTTTGTGTTTATTGTTCTTGGTGTTCATTCCC
>NW_006434373.1:1017540-1020539 GCF_000325575.1 Pteropus alecto
ATGAGACTTAAATTATCAGAGGTAAATGGTAACTGTTGATACAGGTGGAAAAAAGATACTGAGCCATCAAGCAAAAAGCTTCTGTTTTAAGGCTGAAGGATGGAAATTAAAAACGAAACAAAAAGCAGATTAAATTGCTGTGAAGAATAAGCATAGCAAATTATCATACTCTAAATATGCCTTTCAACTAATCATTGCCACCAGAAACATCAAAAAAAAAGGTATAGAGAATAAAATCAACCCTGAAAATTCATTAGACACTAAAACATTCAGCCAAAACTTTCAGCAGAATTTGAAGTGGCCAACTTCATAAACTTAAAAAATAAAAGCTTTAAAAACATACTTTAAAAATTAGATATGATATGTTAACAAATAAATGAATAAAAGAGATATAAATAGCTATGAAAATACTTCAGTGCAAAGGCAATTTTAAGATTTCTAAAAAAATACGTTACAAAGAATTTGTTAACTAAACATACAGATAATCTGTCCCCCCTACAGGAATTACATTTATACCCATATTAGGCTCTTAAAAATGGCTGTAAAAAGGTACACACCATTATTTGCAGGGTCTGTCATGGACTAGAAGGGCCAACGGCTGCCACCACATACAGAACATGGGGACATGAGTGATAGGAGGACAGGGTGGGGACTGCAGGGCATGGCAAGGAGGACGCTCAGGACGGAAATGGCACCCTCCTCATTCTCGGTCTTACTCTGACCCAAACATTCATTATCTTAGTCTTTGGTATGGTGTTTATATTTCACCTTAATTTATCCCAACTATTTTGTGTTTATTGTTCTTGGTGTTAATTCACCCCCTACTTCAACTAAATATTTCAGGTGAAACATTATACAATCAAATTGTGAAATTTGAACTTCCAAAAGTATCTAACATCAAGCATCTCTGAAGTAGACTCTGTGTTCACTTACTAATGTCCCCAGATTCCACAGCATGAAATCTGGCAGTGGACAAGGTACCTGCTTTTAGTTTAGCTTCTGGGTGACACTTTTCTAAAAAGGCATCTGTTTTAACATCTGAAGTTTGAATCTCAAACTGAAATGTCTTCTTCACGGACCATTAAGGCTATGTCAAATAGGTTATATCTAGAAATATAAATACCAGTACAGAAAAGTAACAGGAACTTTACAGTACAGCAGCCTTCTGATGGTTTACCCATCCCAAAGAGAACACTGGACAGCACGCTAAGACAAAGCAGAGATCTAACAGAAACCTCAGTGCAAGGTTTGGTCAGTTATGTGGGCAGCAGCAGTCTGGGATGGCGATATTGCTTTTTAAAACTCACAGGCCATCTCGCTGTTAGACACTTGTTGGCCTGAAATAGATTTTGGAAGATGAACACCGCCCCTAGAGGCCACCTCTAGATGAGGATGTTGAAAGGAGGTCTGACCATCACAGCCAGATATCTGTCCTGCATACCCCAAACTACCACCCTTCCCCTAAGACCAACGAAATAAACATTTCCCAACAATAGTAAACTGAAAAGCTTTATCCTTGGGAGTGTGAAGATAAATATCTCAAAACTTGTACTAGGAAAGGTTAAATGAACACTATTACCTACCTATTCCTCCCATGTGAATACTCTTCCCCTCCCCGCCCCCCCTCCACAGAGGCAGTTAGGAGACAGGAAAAGAGGAGACAAGAAAACACTCAAAGATACCGCAAAACATACAGGGGTAACATCTCCCTCAGAGAAATGAACTTTGAATCAGGCACAAGCCTAAAAATCAGCTTCAGTATGTGGAGGGTTCTGAACAAAAGCAACGGCATGGTCTGCGACTCTAACAGGGAATGGATACATGGTTATTTGTGTGTCTGTGCCAAAAGCAGAAATATCAGAGGGCTCTGGAGAAAGCGCAGAGCCCTGACCCATCTGTCCCACGGTGAGGGCGAGTCACGTCTGTGCTTAAATGGCGGTTGGTGGGTGTGACTGCCTCCCACTTGAAGCTGGACTGCCAATCTCCAAGCAGAGGTCCCCCTCAGGCGATGCATGTGGCGGAGATGACGGAGGGCGCAGACACAGAGCCTCTCTGCACAGTCGAATGCACCAGAACCTGTGCACGTCCAACTCAATGCACGAGGCTACCAGACTTGCAAGAAATGACAACAAAGTGCTCGATCAACTGCCAGGAAGGTCCTGTTGCCCCTTCCTCCTCCTTCGGGGGCAGAGGAAAAGCACATATGTGCACAACACACACACTCGAGGTGTGGTTCTTAAAGGCTTAAACTGGTGGTGATCTGTTCGCCAGGTGTCTCCCCACAGGGCCCATGGCAGTAGGGTCTCCAACTGGGATGGCGATGGTTGTTTGAGACACCGACTATGGGAGGGAGGACCGAGCACTCCTTGCTCTCTGGGCACGGTAATGTCATCTGTTTAGAGCAGAAGCTTGGCCGCATGGCCAAGAGGGTGGGGCTGTGCAGAGAGGCAAGACAGCTGACTTTTGAGAGGTGCTCCTGACTCCGTGTGCACATGCTCTGTCAGAGAACAGAAGAGACAGTCAGTCCCAGGACCCTCCATGAGAATCGCATTAACACCGATCTGATGCAACCACTGCCGTCACTGCCTTAGTCATGGACTCCCACTGCGGGACATCGGTCGGATGATGTCCATCCCATCTGAACCATGACACAGAGGCAATATGTCAACTGTGCTCTGGCTAAGAATGTCTCCCCCTGTTTCCATCATCAGGTAAAGACAATGTTCATAAATATGCAAAGGTGCCAGAGACTAAATTTGATTCCTAAACACGGGAGCACTAAACCATCCCTCCAGACACCAGGGTCCACATCATACTGACTGGCCAGCTTACTGTCTCCAGCCCACGCTTATCTCTATTTGCACAGACAAATGCAGCCTGTGTGGTTTCTTATTAACAGCCCAAGGAGACTGGTGACATGTCCTCGACATTGTTGAATTTAATGGGCAGGGAGGGAATGAGGGGGAGTCACAGAGGAGAAATAACCACTCCAAGCATTC
>NW_006434373.1:1020579-1062274 GCF_000325575.1 Pteropus alecto
TCGGAAGGCTTTGTGAATGTGGTCGCATTTCCTCTCCCTGTTTTTCAGGCAGACACGACTCCATGTTCCCGCTGATGGACAACAATGCCTCTGTACCAGACATTTGCCTGGGCCAGTGTTCACTCCAAACCACACGATGTTCCATTTTTTATTTCCAAATACAGTCTTTCCTGATACACCTTTTAGGAGAAGCTATTTCCACCACCAAGGATGAGGAATGAGATTCGTTCTGGCACACTGAACACCGAACACACCAGGCGAGGACACCACAGAAGTGCATGTGGAACCATGTTCACCATGGCATATATATGTAGGGGGTTGTGCACATCCACACCTGTGCATGTGTGTATGTACAATACTCAACTGTATGCAGTCCAGGCACTCTCAGGCAGGTCACTTACCTGGGACAGAAATATACATGTGTGCATAAAAAAAGTGTGTGTGTGTGTTTTAAAATGAATCTCTGTTATTAAAAATAGCACAGCACAGCAAAACTTTGGAGGAAAAATGAACAGTTTGAAAGGATCACAGCACACCCAGAAAGCCTGCCAGGTGGCATGGTGGACGCTGTTACCTATCCGTGGGCTAATCACGTCTCGGCCCCGGCAAGAAGTCCTTCAGAAGTGGCCTGTCCGTGCTCGGCGCGGCATCGACCGCTGTTTTGAGTTTCGAGCTCTTCTGTAAGGCGAGGAAAAACACTGAGATGGCTGCCACATCAGGAACCGAGAGAGCTCTCCCGGACAGCCAAGGGCAAAATCCAGCCGTGCACCGGGAATGTGGGGGCCAGTGCCCATGAGGGCCACTCACCAGGCCCCTCTGAGTGCAAAAGGCATGTCAGATTGACATGGAAGTCTGTGCTAAACTCGGGGCAGCAGGAGGGGCACAGGCCTCTCAGTGTGGGCACCTTCCAGAGGCTCTGCTGGGGGAAGGAAATGATCTTCCTAACAGTGCCCTTCACATGAAAAAGGCTGAGGGATGAAGCCGATGCCCAGAGGGAGGGCCAGGCACGAGAGCAGGGTCTCAGCTGGAAGGGCCGCCTGACCAGCCTGCTCCCAGCGCAGCAAAGGCCAGACTCTGCCAGGAGCACAGGAAGTGCTTCCAGAACCCTGAAGCCAAAAATCCTGCCACACTCACCTGAAAGCTTCTTGAGTGCCAATTTACTAGACAGCTGCCTACACCCCACCCCGAGAACACCAACGAGGTACAGCGTGCCTGCCCGTCCTCGTCCCTCTGTCTCTTTATCCCTCCCTTTCCTTCTGTTTCTCCTTCTCCCTCGGCCCTGTCCCTGTTCCTCTGTCCCCGTCCCTGTCCTTCAGCTCTGTCTCTAATTAAACAGAAGTCCCGTCCAAGACTAGCATCCTAATGATTCAAGGTGCCTCGGCACTGCACGTCAACGGTGCTGGGCGTCTGAACACTAGGATTTTCCAGTCAAACCATCATTAGTTTCACAGTAAAAGGAAGAAAGGATTTTAAAAGGTGAAGAACCTCAAGGTCTGAGTTGCAGAATGTCTTCTGGGGAGGAGGAGGATGAGCTACACAAGAGGTGGCATTGTTGCCCTTTGCAAGGATGGAATTATATATAATTCAATTATATATAAAAATTATTACAGGGATATATATGCATATATATACACACACACACATATATATATATGATGTTTTGCTTTTTAGTAGAATAGATGAAAAGAAAAAAACCCATCCATTTGAAGTACAGTATTTTCACATCAGGACTAGGTCAATGTTCATTCCTCCAAAGTTTTGCAAAAGTCCAGGTAGTTTTACGGCAACATGAGCGTTCGCCTTGTGCGTGCCAGGGACATGCTGGCTACGGGGGCTCTGTGTGAAGGTGTGGGTGTGGGGGTACCTGTTTGTCAGGCCCCGTGTGACTGTGGATCCCATAGAATGCTCAGTGACAACCTTCTCCAAGCAGCAAGAGTATGGCTTCTGCAAAGGTTCAGAAGCAAATCAACTCTTAATAAACCACATCAATAATTAGAGTGTTTATTTTTAGCCCAGAGCTGGCGCGATGGAATCAATTTCATAAGCGCGTCCTATGACTTATTAAAGTGTTCCTAATAATTCCATCCTAAATGTGTTCAAGCATGTAAATAGCAATATAAAGTTATGTAATTTATTCTAAAAAATTCTGATGGCATCAGATTGGAAACGTTTTGATTGTCAATAATTACTTGAACTGAAAAAATGTACTATCCTGTTAGTTAAAAAATAGTGTTTAAAATGCATAGAAGATGAACTGTTCTTTAAAGAAAAAAAAAAGCCTTTTTCTTGCTTTAAGGCATTTTCCTATTAAAAAAACTGCATTGGTAAAACAGTAATACCAAATGTGTTTTCAAAGTATCATTAATTTTGAAGCACACATAAGTGCAGTATTTAGGTACATGCACATACAACTGAAAAACAGATAGAAAATATTCTCTAGACAATGCTTTGCCCCTGAAGTCTTGGCTCTGGATGAAAAAGCTTTGATCTCAGGCAGCTGCCACGGAGGAATGCTGTGTAAATGGCTCTATATGGCTGAGAAATAGGCCACTACAACCATTTAAAGCAAAGTAGAAAACACTTCCTTAAAACAATCAGATGAAAAAATTTTTAAAGAATTTGGTAAAACATTTGACCCAAAACACATCTCTCCTAGCTTTGTCCACAGTCCAAGTGAATCACCAGAGTCTTTTCTTTTCTGAAGCGCTTTTGCAAGGCCCTGCTCATACTTCACTGTGGAGGCCTCAGTTTCCCCGTCTACAGAATGGATTTACAGAGGCGAACGGAGTAACAAGGTCTTGCTACCCATCCTCTACGGGCTGCAGAGAGAAAGACGGCACTGAGGCAACTTTGGTCACCCAGGGGCACGTGTGCCTTAGGAACTGCCACACTCACACCTTCACTTTCGTGTGTAGGAACCACAAGTTTAAAGTGGCGCAGCTCGACACTCTCAGCTGGGCCTGAGTGAAGACGTAGCTGCCCCCTTGAAGGTGGGATGTGATACTTCCAATGGATGCTGAGAGAGAAACACTGGTTAGTGGCATTGATAGAAAACACAGCTCACATGTCCTTTCCACATCTCAAGATACAAGTTATCCCAATATTTCCTGGTGTGGTGGTGGTTATAACAAACATAGGAGACATAAACACCAGAGTGTGTGTTTGATAGCTCTTGATTATTAAAAGTCAGCCCTGTGTTGTCTTGTGACTATAATCCCAAACATGCAAAAAGACAGAAAAGCATCACCTGGTTCCTTCAGAAACTCAGACTGCTGGAAGTCTGAGAAAGCATAAAGATGGTGGACTGCTCAACAGAAAGGCACTGGTTCTTAGTCTGCCAGTCCCAGAAGGTTCAGGAGAGGCCGTGCATATCATTAGACAAGGTGGTAGTGGTTATTTTGACAAAGAGGTTGGAAAATAGAAAGGAATGAGGAAAGGAAAAGAGAAACGAGAACAGACTGTGAGTCTGGTTACATGCCAACAACGTCCCACATACATCAATGCTGCTGCACTACGCAAACTTGTGGCAGGCCAAGACTGCACAACGCGAGTCACATCCGTAATGGTCTCGGCCTCTCTGTCCAGGAACTCTCACTTCCTGGAAGGTAGTGTGCACCTCCCACTCCTGCTGCCACCAAAGGGAAAGGTTCAAAGCCCTGATAACTTTAAACAATTTGTAGTGAAATTGGATGTGTACACTCTCACTAATCTCTCCCCGAGTTTGTGTCAGCACTGACTTTACGAACATGGCAGGTGCAGAAAGGAGAGAATCACTAGGAACTGGTTGCACTGGCGTCAACATTTTAAATTAGCACCAGAGTTCTGAGAAAGCTCACCAGCTCGGATCCCGTTCAATTGTTGGGATTGGTGGAAGTAGGGCGAATGTAGTACCCGCACCATTTCCACTCCAAACCCAGTGGAGGGCTACCTGTTTTCCATCCCTAATAAAGGCCAACAGCTCTTGGAGATCGAGACCACTGGGGCCATCTTAGCTTTCTGGAGTGCCTCTCCACGGCTCCCAGAATGTATGACTTGTCCTCTTCTGCTTCACACTCTCCCTCCCATACTGTCACCTGCACACCACCTGTGCTCTAGGAGGGAGACATGCAACCTGCAGGAACAGCTCCTGCTGTGGCTTCCACCCTCTCACCAGGATCCTTCTTTCTCCCTACGGAGGCTCTCCACCTCCATGGGAAAATCACAAGGGTGAGGGGATGGAGAGTGTGCTCTCCCCGATATCACAGGGGTGAAGGGATGGGGAGCATGCTCCTCCCTGAGATCACAGGGGTGAGGGGATAGGGAATGTGTCCTCCCTGGGAACTCTGGGAAGGGCCAGAGTGGTCTCAGGAAGCTCTGAGTAACACCTACTGGTGTCCTATGCCAGTTTGTGCATTTTGCATATCTCATTTCTTACCTGAATCCAGAATTCAGCTTGTTGGCCTCAATATGGGAGTGTGGAAAATAAGTAGCCCTACTAATTACCAGAATTTCCCAATATAAATGCTAAAGTTTTGAGCCAAATTCACCATCCCTAAAAATAATGCAATTTTACCTTCAAAGTAATGATTAATTAAAAAAACTTTTAGATTTACACAAAATAATTTGTCTTGATATTGGCATAATCTTTCTTAATCTTTTTCTCATTTAGACTGACTAGCTGTTCAGGTCTAAACATTGGTCACCTTAAATTTTACCTAAATTAATGTTTAAAATCACATATCGTGAAATTCCTTAGTAATGCTTAGACTGATGACATTTCCAGCCCAAATCTTTACACTACACTTTATGATGGTTATTTCCCACTCTGAATCTGGGGAGCTACAGTGCACCATGCCCCTACTAGAAGCATCTGGGTACCTGGACTCTCTCTGTGGCGCTGGGCCACAGCTGCCTGCACAGGACTTTCTTGAGAACATCAGGAAGGAGGCTGACGGTGATGAGCAGGATGATGGTCAGCCAGGCAGGGCCATTGGACAACATCTTTATGAACACATAGTACATCCTTTGATAATTGAGGAATGGCCTGGAGTGTTGAGGGAAAGAAGAAAAACAACACGATGACAGGTCAGGAGTCATCAGGAGAAACACTGAAATCCTGCTGTTTTCTCTACTGGCATAAAAACCCATTTATTCTGGCCGTTTTAACTTTTAGCACTGATAGTCAGTGGACAAGCCGTTTAGCCTGCCTGCTTCGAATTCATTGTGTAAACAATGGGATGTAGAACTTCCCCTATAATGCTGAGGTGTTATGAATGGGAAAAGCAGGAAGGAATTCCATGAAGTCATCCCAACGGCAAAATAAGTCCCTGAAGTTTGGTTTCAGAACAACAAAAAAGATTTGAAAAGATTAAAATAGGTGATGTTTTTGGTACCTCAGAATCACAATGGCTATTAACATGAAGATATGCAAATGTTCTGATAAGCCGAGCTAGTTAACTACCTCAAGTTTATGCCGTAAAAAAATTTAATTTCTCTATAAAAATACAGGAGATGAAATTACTTACCTACCAGGCAAATTTATAATTCAAAGAAAATATCTATATTGGGTTCCATGAAAGAAGTTGAAAAGGATGCAGCAATTAATGATATGATGCTGAACTTGAATTGGTTTTACGATTCCTAAACCCCAAAGCCCAGGGGCTAGTCGGGAAGTCTTCAGGATGAAATCTTCCTCTTACACAGCCATAGCTTTGGAAAGTTCACTAGAACTTCAGGGATTTTTAGCTTGGGACAGGGTTGTTGGAAACCCACCCAAACCTTCTCTAGTTCTCAAAAGAACACGTAATGCATGGCTTTGGTCACTAGAGGGCAGTAATGGAATGAGAGGTTGGGATCGTATCAGCAACTGCCAACAGGGGGACAAGATTGATTAGGGAGGCTTTCTCTCTGTTTTCAGGGGCTGCCTGTTTCCTAGGGGTTGTGCTCAATATTTGAAATGAAAAATGAAGAGGACATTGCTTCCGGCCTCATATCTGGCCAGGCCTAGGACGAAGCCAGCATGTCCAGTTGAAGGAGGTGCTCGCCCTCAGGTTGTGGCCCCTGGAGCCTCCTCACTTGCCTCTCCCTAGTCCCAGCCCTGCTAAGGAAAAGCCCTGCCTTACAGGGGAGGCGGAGATGTAAACAGGAGAAGTACAGAACAGTATGGTATGTGCTGTGACAAGAGAATGAATAAATGCTTCAGGGATGAGGTGGAACTGCCCCGCCTGTAAAGTGGTTTGAGGGAAGCATTATTAAAGAGGGCAATGAGCTGCCAGGTTTTGAAGGATGAATAAGAGCTCACCCACCGGATAGTCTAATTGGAAAGGACACTCTCAGTAGAAGGAACTGCATGGGCAAAAACACGCTTGTGATAGTATAACAGATGCTGAATGCAACCACTTCTTGCCCTCATCAGGACTGAGTTAAATCAACATTGCTTCTTGACAGCTTTATCGCAACAGTTTCTAAACCGGTTGTCCTGTTTGCTTTCCACTCACAAGTTATTTTCAACACAGCCGCCACAGTGATCTTTCTAAAAGAGCCATCGGGCTCTGCTGCCACCCGTTTAAAGTCCTTGATGACGTCCCGCTGTTATCAGGCTGGGGTTGAGGTCCTACGGGGTCTCTAGGTCCTACGGGGTCTCTAAGCCCAGCGCGGCCTGCCCCTACTTACTTCCTCAGTTGGACCTAGGCCACTCTCCAGTCACCGTGGACTTCCTTCCGCCTGCCAGGGCTCTGCTTCAGGGCTTTTTCATGTGCAGCCCGCCAAGGCCGGCTCTACTGGCCATTAGGTCCATCTTAACATTTGTAGTGTGTAGAGAATGCAGTTGTGGAGAAGACTAAATGAGACGTACCCTGTTGAATACTTCACTCCTGCCTCATTCTAGAAAGGATTTAATAAGTGTGACCTATGATGATGATGGTGGTGATTTCCTCCCAGGTTTTAGTTTAAATAATAACTTTTTTTTGGAGAAGCCTTCTCTGACCTTCAATTTGAAATAGGTCCCTTGCTATAACATCCATTCTATGACTTACTTGTCACAGCCAGATTAGTTGTTATCTAGCCTGTCTCCCCCACTGAAAATATGAGGTCAAAGGAGGAGGGACCACACTTGCCTCATTCTCCCTGAGGTTCCCCAGGCCCTGGCACAATGCCTTGCACACAGCAGGCATTCAGTGAATACCTGCACACAGGAATGAAGTTGTACAGAAAGTGCATTTTGAGCTCATGATGAAAGATACTGCAGGAATATGAAGGTAATAAGGATTACATAATATTTATCAAATTCATACCAGATAATTCCTCCCCAGAGGAGGGAAAAGACGATGTAAAATAGCAGTGACCCCCAGATAACAAAATGGTTTATCCAAGTCCAGTAGTGTGTGTCTAACGCCAGCTGAAAGAAAGAAAAAGGTAATTAATATGGTATTATCTAAGCATATCAGTGCGAGCCATGCCAGCTAAGAGAGAAAGCCAGAAAATAATGAAGCAAACAAACAAACAAACCACCATCACCTTAATTTTAGCTAAAATGCCCATGTGAAACTGCTTAGGAAAAATAAACCGTTATTCTTCCAATGGAGACAAAGAATGTGTGATGTCACGGTCCTCGCAATCACCACATTCCTAGTAAGTCTCACCCAGACCCTGGGGAAACTCGCTCTAGAAGTGTTTCCCAAAAGGAAGGCCTCGGGGGTGACAGCTTAAGTAGTAATGTTGGCTACATTACTACTAAGGAAACCAGTTTTGGATTTTCTCTGTGTCACTTTTTAAGACTTGAGTTGAGAGGTTTTGGGGACTTTCATAGTGATATCCCATATAGAATTTGACTTTTAATAAAAGCTGAATTTTTCATAAAACATTTATTTGTTTCAGTTACAGTATATTTTGATTACATAATGGCTGCTTGCCAATTAAAAGAATTCTAATCTGAATCCTCTTATAAAGAAAAAGATCATTTCTTTATCCATCTTCTGTGTAATTCTGGAAGTTTGCATATTGGGTTGCCGAGTGGGCTGAGTTTGTGCTCATTTAAATGGCGGGAAGATGACCCCTGAGTGGGCCCAGGAGCTCACCCGAGCTGTGTGCAAGTGCGGATTTGTAATTTGGTATGTATTTATAATTTAGAGGTGGGGAGACCTACACATTCAGGAATTAACTGTGGTTGGAAGAAGAAACATCAGTGTGAGAGAATTTACCTTTAGGGTGACAGTAAATACCATCACAGTGAACACCAGCGTCCCGAAGGTCCAGTTTCCAAATATCTGTGGGGACAAACAGTCCAAGCAGTCTCTTGTGAATATGTTATTTTTCCCCTTTCGCATTCAAAACAAGGGTGTTAGAGAATACATCTCATTGTTCTTGTGTGCCAACCCTTCAAACCCTAAACATACAGGGACTATGTCTTGTTACTACAAAGAGGAGACAGCAGTAAACACCCTGAGGCACTCGAGACCCCCTGGCTTTTTGGCACCATCCCCAGGGCCAGGGCAGTGATCGGTGGTGGGAACAGATGCTTTCCTACACTGACTGTCCTGTCACCCATGATATAGACCCTGCACTACACTCGCAACAAACATCAGTCCTAACATCACAAGCCGAGAGCAAAAATACCGAAGAGCTGCTATCACAATACGCACGATGCTAACTGTGTGTGTGTGTGTGTGTGTGTGTGTTTTATGTAGAAGAGACATTTACCCAATTACTTAGCTCTACACCCTCTGCACGTTCAAGAATAAACTCAGAAGAGTTTGTGTCTGTTCTCTTTTGAACTCAACTCAAACATCTGCCTGCTCTGGAAGAAAAGTAACTGCTAGAACATTTTGCTAGTAGCAACGAGAATCACATCATGTATGGGCGACATCTTGGGTGGGACTTTCCTTGAGAAAAAAATCACAGAAAAGGGAGAAACGAAGACAGACAAGACAGAGCTGCACGAAGGCCCCCGGCAGCCATTCTGATGGTCAGAACCACATACAGGTCAACAGCCCTGCGGAAGAGGCCATGGGAGGCGGGAGCACAGGGCACGGCTTCGGGGCAGCCCAGAGGGCTCGGGCAGGATGCAGGAGAACCGCCAGTGGTGGAAGCACACGAGTGGAATCATGAAAACAACACATTTTTCTATTACAGACAAAGACACAAGCAAAATAAAACACCTACTACTTGAGACTTTTTTCTCTTACGGGAAAAAATATCAGTCTGTAGACGATTTTATTCTATAAGACTAAATTTCTTCAAGATGTCTACACTAAGAATTGACCTATTCTGGTTTTTCAGATTCTGTGAACCATGCCTCTCAGAAAACATTCCTGTACATCTTTCTAAAAGAAAACAAGGCTTTATTTCACAAAGAATTAAAGACCTGAAATACAAATGGCTTTCCTTCATAGTTAATTTTTAATCAAAGAAACATGCCTACACATAACTCAGTTTCGGTGAATGTGTAGGCTACCCGTCTTGTGTTATATTTAGAGAGGTAAGAACTACTGGTGGAATTCTAGAAGAAAAACTGTTAGGACTCTGTAGTAAACACAGACTTTTAAAAAACCCCAATCAGCATCTCTTTTTCACTTTATTCTTTACTTCATCATCATGATCAAAACTGGGCTTTAATCATGCAGATCCACATATACCAGTGGCTCTCAACAGGGCATGGGGGTGGAGGGTGGGGTGGTGGTGGTGGTGATTCTGTCCCCAGGGGACACTTACAATGTTTGGAGACATTTTTGGTTGTCACAACAGGAAGAGAGGTGTTATTGGCATATAGCAGGCAGAGGCCAGGGGGCTGCTAATTGCAACTCCACAACCAAGAACTCTCTGGCCCCAAATGGCAATGGTGGTCAGGTTGGGAAATTCTCAAAGAAAGTGTTCTCTCTTCAATGCTTAACTTTGGGGGCAGGAAAATTTTCCGAATTTGGTTGTAGTTTAGCAGCAGCTCACAAAAATTCCTGGCCCGCAGAGTGTTGGAAAACAAAGAGACTGTTTTGTTTTTCGTTGGAAGCTGATGTTTTTAGCCTAAAGTGAAGGGTGAATTTGTGGTGAGGTGAGGGGCAGCTATGAGTTCCAAGTGGGCACCGTCAGAGGAACCTAGCTGGAAGGCTCCACCTCGCCTGGCTCTCCACTCCCTCACACTCCAGGCCCGCATGTTTGCCACCCTTGCCTGGCAGGAAATGCGGAAATTATTTTAAAAAGTGTTAGATAATGGCAAAATGTGAAAATGGAGTATGCATAGCAGAGTGGCAGCATCACAAATCAGGGACAAACTTTCAGTCCTTTGAGTGGCTTCTCTGTTTCTCTCTCTCCCTAAGGGTAGCAGGGCTTCCCCAAGGGCACTGCTGAGTTTCCGCAGATTTGGTGGGTTATGGTAGACCTGAGGTCACAGATCAGGCCTAGTCCCAATGCCTAATCCAGTAAAACACAAGGACTCAGTTGTAATTTTTACAGGTGAATGGCAATAAAGCACAACGCTGCTGAGTTTCTGCAGATTTGGTGGGTTATAGTAGACCTGAGATCACAGATCAGGCCTCCCAATGCCTAGTCCGGTAAAACACAAGGGCTCAGCTGTAATTTTTACAGGTGAATGGCAATAAAGCACAACTATCTTGAACCCAGAACTGAGAATTTTGGTCAGAACCTTGGGCAGTGCTGATGAATCTGCACTAGCTTTACCTACCACCCCCTCTCCCACTCCCGCAACCTATTTCTGGCTCATTGGGGCAGACAAATATGGTACCAGCTCTAAGTTCCCCTTAATTTTTAAATTTGTTTTTAGGAAGCCCTCAGGCTAATTGTTAATAGTCAAATTATTATTAAAATTGTTTGCCATTATTTATATGGATTTTGGGAGTGGGAGGTGGGATGGTTCACTGGGACACTAATCCCCTTTCTCAGAGGGACCATCTTTCTTCTAAGTGACGTCATTCCTCAGTGAAGCCCTGCGTCTGATTTCCTAACCCAACAGTCTCTTCAATGAGAATGTCACTAACTTTACAGCCTCATTCGGATGATCATCAGAATTTGGTAGAATGTCTCTGGAGCGTGGTGCTCCACCAGATCTAAGTTTAATCCTTTCTCCTCATGCTTCTCCCTCTCTCTTCTGAGGATGAATATTTTGCCGGAAATTTTTCTGCTTATTAGAGAATTAAGATTCAGGCCAATTTGATTTTTATGTGTAAAAATATTCAGTGACAAATATGACTTGCATTGTCTCAAAATCACGGTCACAAGAAACACCTACTACATTCCCTTCATGTATTGGTTCCATACTTCCACCAAGTCCACTGGCATAATTTGCTCTTGCCACACTGGCCACTGCTCCTATTTCGGCTATCGAGATGTTTGCTTCCCTTCTATTATAACATGCTCCAAACTTTCAGGTGTTCATCTAGGAATAGCCTGCTGTTCGACAAAGATAATTATCGTCTTAGTATTCTTATTTGAGAAATAATTATGGCTTATGATGTCTGTGCAGAAAATGCTCCATAAGTGAATTTCTCTTTTTGCAAAAGTTATCGATGATTCTGTTATTCCTCAATACTACATGTGATCTATAAACAATCCCATAGAATGATTTAAGTCTTTAAAAAAAAGTGGTCCTCACATACTGACCATCAACAGAACAGGGCATCTAAATTGTCTCACCAAGAAGATGCATTCTCATTTGGAAGGCACACAATCAGAAAGTGAAGAGCATGTGATTTCCAAACTGCCTACTACCTTAGAACCAAGGATATCATCAGTTGTTGGGACCACCCCTTATTTACTCATATTTTGTAGGTTTATCTGAATTACTGCAGAACCGGTCCATGATACCATTTTTAATTTTGTAAGTGATATAATGCTTTTATCCCCCGAACAAGAATTTAAGAATCACCAAGCCAGAATGAGAGAGGTTCTTTCTGAACATGCAAAGGCACAATTGAGGATGTAGAGTTTGAATACCAGACACTGCTATGGAGTGGCCTTGAGTCATCCCAATTTCCTAGAGCAACTGTCCTCCTAATGATACGGGATGACACTGTCCACACTATCCCTCACAGACTTGTCACTCATAATTAGGGATGGTATGAGCATTATTCATCCTGCTCTTACAACTCTAAGTCTTTAGATTATTTAACTTCTATAGAGTGTTAGCGAATGGAGCAAATTTCATCTCTCAAGTGCATAACTATAGACAAACACCTCACATTAAATATCTTATTTGGCACCAACTGTCCCATGGGCTGGTTCATAATATCGCCATGTGTCTCAGAAGCTTTTCATATGACAAGATGTACATTATGTGTGTTGAATGTTTGTCATGTCAGGCCAGCAAGCAGAGTGAGGGCTCTCAAAACTCTTGGCCAATGAGCAAAAAGGCATCCACTGGGTTTTTCTTAGCTGGAGTAGTGCAGGCCAATTTGTATTTTCTCTGTCTTGGTCTTTTTCTGTCACTGTTTCAAATTCTAATGAATAGTTTTGTCCAATAACAGATGAACAAAGGCATGCAAGTAGTAATTGTGGAAGGCATAAAAGCATCGCAGGAAAGCATCATCCTAGAAATTAGTATTTGGGTTCTGTGGAGACTCAGGACACCCTTAAGGAAACAGGGAATAGGAGATAAACAAGGAATTGGTAAATCCTTGGATCATATGAAGGGTTTCAAAATGCCACTATACCCACAGCAACATGAGGAGTGGCTGGGTAGACATTTGGTTGGAGACACATCAGGGCTGCAGGGATTTGAGAAGGAGGAGGAGACGTGGCCCAAGCATCGCATCGGGAAGGCTTCACTACAGGTGTGTACTCCAAAGCCACACCGTGCCGATCAACCGGCACTCCCATTTCCGGGTGACCGGGTCAAGCATGCCTTTTTATGTGTATCCTTTTCCCCACTTAAGCAATCTTTTAATGGTACTTCTTGAGAAGTACTCACTATTTTATTATGTAATACTGAGATTAAAACAATTAAGAACGAGCATGGAATAAAATAAATACCATAAAATTTTCAAACATCCCAGATATGAGTTCTAATTACCTGACCTTGTACAAATTCTTTAATCTGTCTGAACTTCAGATCCCTTGACTTAACACCATGAAAATGTCCAACTGAAAGGGCGATTGCAGTGAGGGAAGATTTGTGACAGTAAACTGCAAACGAAGTGCCAGATGAATGGCACCAATTTCAGTATTGTCACGATCCTGGAATTTTAGTCCTCAGGACATAACATCTTAGTTCTTTTTAAGATACATGCAAGATGCTTACTTAAAGCCTGACCTGTTAAGGAAATCTTTTTTTTTAACACCTACAGCACCTGGACTTCTTAAGTGGCCTCCAATCCAAGTACTAACCAGGCCCGACCCTGCTTAGCTTCCAAGATCAGATGAGATTGGGCATGTTCAGGGTGGCATGGCCGTAGACTAGGAAATCTTATAAAAGAAATATAAGAATGATAAGACAGCTCTATTTAACTACATTTATGGCCTGGTGGCGTCCAGAAATTATTTAATTAAAATAAGTGTAGACAAAGAATAAATTCTAGAAAAATGTAGTTTGTAAAAGAATGAAATAAGATTTTTAAAAATTCTCGAGATCAATTTAGTGAAAATTAATTTTAGTTATAATGAAAGATAACAGCACCTTTTAGTAATGAGAAATAAGAAACAAATAAATTTGGATAAACAAACAGCACAGGACTTGTAGCAAGACTTTCCCACTTCATTCCAACTTTTTGAAGGGATAAACACAAAGGAAAACAAAATGGGGAAAAGAAGTGTTCTGTCAAATAGGAAATGAAATATACTTCTAGTCATAAGTTATCTTTCTTTTATATTAACAGTAGTGTTTATTTATGGCCAGGTTAAAAACTGTGACATTTAAGTAGAGAACAATTCCGAAGTATACTCCATGTCTTTCACAATTCTCCCAGGTTGCACAGGTTTGCCACATTCAAAGCAATGTCCCCAGTAGGCCTCACATGCCTATGTACATTGCCTCTTATTTAAGGTAAAGGGCAGTTCAAACAAGTCAATTTAAAAAAAATTACTGACTTAACTGGCAATCCTGACACAGAAATTCAGAGAGAAAACACCAAGTACAAATGATCAAATGTACACAGACTTCTCTAATACAACTTTAATTCTACAGGAAGGAGAAGGTAGTGGCAGCTAACAGTATTTCTACTGACAAAGCACACAGAGGAAGTCACATTTGAAAATATTTTCAAGAAATATTTTATTTAGAATGCACTTCAAAAACATAGAGAGGACACACCCACAATTGTCTTACCATGTGTGTGTTGGTAGTCATTATCTGAGAGTGGGAAGGAAAGCAAGTTGCAAAAAGAAAAAAGCAGATACAAATAAAACAAACCCTAGAAATTATGCAAACAACCAGAGAGCTGATGTCTATTAGAAACTATCAATCTACTCATTGCAAAGGAAACGAATACTTAAGTGCATGTGAAAAAATGCTAAAATGTGTTAAATACAAAATTAATTCCCATATTAGGTAAGACATACCGGGATGATCTAACTGAACCACTAGATAAATAGCTATTGGTGAAATATAAGTTACAAAAATAAAATCTGAAAACTCTCAGGAAGCATATTTCTTATAGTCAGCAGAGCTACGCAGAGCAGGGCATTTACTGATGTACTGAGTGCTTTAAAGCGATTTGGTAGCTAAGTACCCAAATATCAGGAGTCCCCACAGGCTGTGCTGAATGACTGCACTGACCAACGATCGTACGTGATTTGAGGTTTATTCTCAAGTAGCCAAGTCAACAAAATCTAGTTCCATACTAACCTGTCCATTGCTGGTCACTGTTGTATTTTCAAACATGAAGTAAGCACCAAAGAAAAACACCAGAGCGTCAAATACTCCTAAGAATGTCCAGTAAATGAACACTCGCCAGCGGAGTAGAGCGTTCTTGGCGATATCTCTGTATAAAGAAAAAATGAGAACACAGTGATTGCATTCCATTAAAACCGGCCTCACTGGGTGATCCAGCCATCTCTGCTGTGCTCTGCAGTGACCATTCTTGTCCAGTAGGGGCCTCTAAGTCACTGGACAGACACTGTGAGCCTTAATCCGGTTTCCCCCAGTGGTATCGTCTGACAAAATATTCTACAATGGAATGGGGAGCGCGGCCTCAGGAATACAGTCAGAAGTACTGTAATGGCTAGGTGTAGAGCCAGAGGGAAGATAGAGTAATTGGGGGGATCGTTTCATAAACTATATAAATGTCTAACCAATGTACTGTATACTTGAAACTAATAATAAAATAAAATTTAAAAATCTTTAAAATATTCAACAAAACTGTAGGACAGTATCACAACCTGGGTACTGATATTGACACCATCCACCCATCTTACCCGGGTGATCCAGTTTTACAGACTCTCTTTGTATTCTTTCTTACAAATACATGTGGATCTAAAATTTTCTGAAATAAGTTTAATTTAAAAAGACACACACACACACACACACACACACACCAGTAACACACTGAATCTTCCAGTGATCCTGGAATATAGTTCTGAATAGCAGAAAAACATCTTCTTTTTCTTAAAAAGTACTTTTGAGCATAAAAGAATACACTGAAATCAGAGCTGTTAATTTATCGTAACACACTGAATCTTCCAGTGATCCTGGAATGTAGTTCTGAATAGCAGAAAAACATCTTTTTCTTAAAAAGTACTTTTGAGCAGAAAAGAATACACTGAAATCAGAGCTGTTAATTTATCTCCACCCCCTCCGCGCACCTCCCCCCTCCCACTGAATAGAACATATTTGGTTTTTAAAGGATAATAAAGGCCATAAATCTATGGGGGTCACAAGGGGATAGAAATTCTTATCCCTTATCTTTGCATAATTATCAGGAAGCATGGTAAAATATTAATATTTGAATGCAGCATAAACCTTCAATCTAAATTTAAAGTATACTCACTTAAATTACATTGCTTCTTGCTTAAAGACCATGGTAAAAGCAAGTGAATCAGCTGACACTGAATATTTCTGGTTTTTAAATAATTCCATGAGGGATATATTCAAATCTATGGCTATCTCATTATTCTCCAAGCTCTAAAGCAAGTGTGTTTCTGAGGCTTGGTACCTGTAGAGGGAAGGGTCCCTCTTGAGCGTGTCTATGCTGACGTGCTGCTCCATCAGGCTGTACAAGAGAATCGGGAGGGAAGTGAAACTGATGTTGTACAGTGTCAGGTAGGCGGTGTCGTACAGAGTCTGCAGGAAGGAAAAAAAATCAACTGAAAACAACACCCATGCATCCTGATAAACTTTTTTGATGTTTTGTTAAACACGTATATGTTTTAATTTGCAAAGACCTATAAATCTGAGCATTCTAAAATGTATACAAAGGCATCTTTCTACAGATTTAGAAGGACCAGAACAATTTTCAAAGCTTCATGATGTCAACTAGACAGGATTAAAATCAAGGCTGAGAGGTCTGACTGTGACACACCCCCTTAGGCCACTGCAAACTTGCAACAAAAAATGTTGCATAAAAGTTTGCAATTTTGATTGCCATCTTGAAGCTTTAATTTTCCCCAGTCCCAACTCCTTTGGTTGAAAGCAGTCGCTCACAGTCCCTTTGAGCAGGACAGGAAATCAAGAGAATGATGGAAAAGGGTACCCTGAGGGGCCCCTTCTCTCCTCTCCAGTCAGATGGCCTGCACTGCCCTACTCGGCACACTTGAATGTGTCAGAAGCCAGTGAGTGGTGAGACACCCAGGCAAGGATCTCAGATTTAGGTTCGGTCCTTTCTCATTTAGGGTCAGAAAGCCCTATACGGTTCCCCTGGGCCAGGTCAGGGGAGGCAAGTTCTGGGCACATCACTCGCTGGACTGCTAGAGAGAGCCTGCAGTCAGCAGACGCGGGCCCCTCCACGTTTCTCCTTCACCCTGCCTGCTGACAGGGTTGCTGAGGGCAGCAAGGTGGAGGGCACTTGGGCCTCCCTCGCCGTCCCGGCCTGCTCTCCCCGCATGCAGTCTACTCTCCCCCTACTGCAAGGCCATAAGACTCAGGAGAGCTTCTGACTGCTGACACCAGGACTCACCTGTTGTGAAAACCCACAGAAGAACTGGTATAAAAACTGAGGGAAAATGAAGCAGACATTCTGAAAGACAAATCACATGCCTGTTAGTTCAAGGGCACACTGTAGAAGGCATCTAATCTCCTAAGAGATTGTCCATGTGACACCGCTCTGTCTGAGGAAAGTGACCCGAAACTGTCCTACATTCTCAGAAGAGCAGAGGATGGGCTTAAAAATTCTTCTCTTATTCTAATGGTACCTACAATGTGTATGTGACCATGTTCTGGTCACTCTGAAAACAGACAACATAAAAGGAAATTTGTTAAAGAGAAATGAGGAGACAATGTAGATGTCAATATAAATAGGAAAGAATCAATCTGCATAATGAATAAGAATTATTTCAAGAAATTATAAAAGAACGCCCCTTCCTCTTCATTTTACAACTGATATCTTCTTATTGGTTCCACATTAAATTGTGTGAATATGAGTGAAGTGCTAGGATTAACCCCTTCCTTGCTGATAGTTACTTCGATTTTTACATAAGTTACCTTTTCTAGCATTGAGGCATCTGTCAAATGTGTCACTTATCATGTACATTATATGCCACTGAAACAGTGAGAGGAGCAAGGAAATGTTCCTACCTTATAAAAGAAGTATTGCACAAGCTCGGATATCCTAATGTAATAAAAATGCCCATGAACAAGTAGCATCTTCTTTAAATGCTTAAATTTCGGTATTGCATAGTCACTGTTCCTTGCAGCCTGACGACCTTCCTTTCCAATGACACCTATAAGATGGGAATAAATGTGCTGAGTACACCCTTTGCCGACACCACTCAAGTGAAAACAGGAAGAAGCAAAATAAGGTTAGATCAAACCATTACTGTGAGATTTCTCAGTCATGAATATACTAAATCACAGATGGTGTCCTAAATGTGCCATCTAAATTTTATGATCTTGCCTATGGCTGTATCACCTTCTTCTCTAGCTAAAGTAATAAATCTTGGTTAAAAAAACATTCAGGCAACCAAAAAAGAAGAGGCTTACCTATGCCCACATGGGCTTCCAGAATCATGCTGACGTCATTTGCACCATCACCAATTGCTAACGTAATTGGGTGCTCTTTTGAAAGTTTGATTAATTTAACAATCTGGAAAAGTAATAAATGGAGAATTTATCTTCTCTGTTTTATTTTTGCTCAGGTTATTCATTAACAAGGCAGAAATAAAAAAAAAAGAGTAAAGTTAAGAAAAATACATTACTTGCTTAGAGTGAATTTACTACATTCATTCTTTACATAGGATAGATAACATCTTTTTCGTATCAAAAACAAAATAAAATAAAGCAAGAGTAGGTAAGGTATGATTACAATGAGATAAGTGGAAAAAGGCTGTTAAGCAAACTGAAGATTGACACATGAAATGTACAAAGTAGTTTTCAGTTACTGCTATACTGACATATTTAATCATATAGGGGAAATATATTTAAATATATAGGAAAAAACCTGAACGTTGTATTCTATGAGAAGATATTGCTTTTCCAAACTTTTTGGTATCAAGCATCTACTTTTTAAAATAAGCTGTTCTTAATGCTATTTTAATTTTTAAATTTGTCATGTGTGCAAAATCAAATCTGACAATTCAGTGTAATTAATAATTTCCAAATATTTAGTCTATTTCTTTATAATATTTTTTTTCCCACTTATGTGTCTAAGTATAGTGGTTCAAAATATAAGGCTGAAAAGATGAGAAAAAATGTGTGGCTTGCCTTCTCTATTCAAAATGAGAGACTGAAACACAAATTAATTTGTATAAAAGTTTGCTAAACTCAGTTAAAAACTTAAAAATTTAAGTACCATGTAGAACATGAAGATCAAACATAAAATCCTTAAATTGCCATTCTGGGCATAATTATATAAGGTTTATATAGAATCAAACACAAAGAGGAAGGGCAGGGAATCAAATCATTTTTATCTTGGATAGAATGTATATAAAGTTTTGAGTCTCAGCTTGTCTTCCCTAAGAATTACCCAGATGAGAGCATATATTTTTAGTGACAATGTCACTTAACAGATTAGTGTAGCACACGTGCAATGATGCTAACAATGACCTCTTTGCACATGGTGTTCAGTATTTTACCTTAACCACTGGGTTAGTCTGAGAAGTTATGGATTTCTTTCATGAACAATTCATGAGAAATTGGTCTAGTGTATCTAGAATATGGTTTAACAAAGTTGGAAATGTAGGTTTACTGATATCAGAAAGATACCAATGTTCACATATGTACTCCAGAACGCTTTAAAAAATGTTTTAAAAAATACTTCTGTTTCCAAAAGAACATGGTACAGTGGGTACAATATGAGTTTGGGGTTTGACACACTAGAAGCCAAATTCTGACTCATTTTCCAAGTGTATCCTGTTAAACAAGTTGTCCCAACTTTTTACATCTTAGTTACTTCATTTGTAAAATGAGCATAATGTCCATCATCTAACAGGGTTATTCTGAAGGTTAAATGGGTTCATATCTATATCTGTAACTAGTAGACAGTAGGTGCTCAATAATGCTATTTGCTACCTCTTTCATCTTTAGTATAGATTCCTATAAATGATTATACTTTTGTGATACGGTTTTATTTTTACAAGAGAAGTCAGATGGCAATCTCTCTTCTGGTCTTTGCACCAAAAGCGTCATCCATTTGATTCAGTCAACTCTTAACTAATCACAAGCAAAATAAGATCCAAGTTTTAAATTTCTATTATTTTGCTTTTAAAAAGGTGGCACCTTGCTAGATTAAAAAAAAAAAAAATCAGTGGTTATGTTAATTAATTAATGGTTTTCAATATTTAAATATCCCTCGAGCACTAGCTAATTACAAGGGACAGGAGCGTGGACCTGGGCTTTCTGCAGAGGCGCCATCCGGCAGCAGAGCACGGCACTGCAGTTCCGGCAAATCTCAAGGAAGAGTTCTCTGTAGTTGCTGGAACTTCCATCTTCTCTGGGTTTCATTATTAAAGACAGCGCAGCTCCATCAATAATTAAACCGTAGTCTTGCATATCTGTTGAAAGTCTGTCAGATTATATAAATCACAGAGATTATTCAGTAATTACATTTATAGACATTAGAAAACTATATAATTTTTTTAGATATCTATAGATGCTACAAATCCATGAGCAAGGGATTAAAAAACTAGTACAGTAGTTGTCCTTATCAACAGGGATATGTCCAAGACTCCCAGTGGATGTCTGAACCCGCAGACAGTACCAAACCCTACATATGCTATGTTTTTCTGATACATACATACGACAAAGTGTAAGTTATACATTAGGCACAATAAGAGATTAACAATAACTAATAATAAAATAGAACAATTATAGTAACATACTGTAACAGACCAAAAGTTGTATATATATGGTCTCTTTCTCTCGTGGATCTGCTGGACAAAGGGATGATTCATGTCCCAGGCGGGACAGAGCAGAACAGTGTGAAATTTCATCATGCTACTCAGAACAGTACACATTTAAAACTTATGAATTATTTATTTCTGGGATTTTCCATTTTTATTTTCTGACCATGGTTGACCATGGGTAACTGAAATTGCAAAAAGCCAAAGGAGGGAGACCACTGTATTTCTTGTTTTATCAATACTGTCTTTAGAGTACTAGATGTAACACTTTTGACTATATTTTAAAATTGTGTTTTAATTAAATATTCTCCTTTCACTTAGGCAAAGCAAGTGATTCATACGCAGGTCCAATACTTCTCAACAATAGGAGAGCATTTATCTTGGAGTCTAAAGGGGTCAGCCTTTATTGGTAAACTTCCTGGTCATATTGGTCAACCTCGGTCTTTATCTTTACATCTAATATCTCCCTGATATTCTGCCTGAATGATCTGAGTTGGGAAGAACAGTCATAATTCTCTTTGCTGGGTTTCAAAGTTACAAACAAATATCTCTAATCTCCAAAAGGAATTCTGCAGATCAGGTGAAGGGGAATATATTTGTACTACTTATGAATAGTTTAAAATTTGCAGATGGTTAGAGAGCTGCTTGTGCTTTACCTACGTTAGTGAAAGTCTAAAAAGAATCAAATAAAATCTAATCTTAGATCACACATCTTATGCATTTAACACCAGCCAGGACAGCATTGATAAAATATATCAGAATAAATCGCTGAATATTCTTGGGATAAAACAAAACAAAACACAACTCTTGGGCATATACTGTCTTGTCTTAACAGACAAACAACCATGCATTAATATTTCCCTCCCTGGTCTGGCAGATGCCCCGAGGAGGTCTTAGAAAGAGATGAGAATTACACCATTCACAATATTTTGTAAATTGATCAAGTCTTCCTGCATCCTTTAGCCAGCAGTTTGAAACACACACACACACACACACACACACACACACACACACACACACACACACACACCCCTTTCTTATGGATACACTCTTGTGCTAAAAGATACGTTATAATTCCTAAGAAGAAACAGCTTTGATTATGTTTCCTGTGATCACTCCAACCACGCTGATGCTGTTACTGATGCAGGAGGACAGAACCACATTCCCAGCAAGGGTACTGAGGCTCCATCCTTGTAAATGGAGGTCACTTCAATCCTTCTGAAAACATCTTTTGCAGTGCGGAAGGAGGGTGTTGCCTACCCTGAGAGGTTGTCCCTGGTTAAGCTGCCACTATAGCGTAGGACAGTTTTACTGAGCTCAAACAGGACGTCATGTAAACTCTGTTCCTCAATTTTCTTGGTGGTCAGCTCGAGCAACTGTGTGTTTCTCCTGAAGAGTTTGCACGCATAGCAGGTGGCTGCCGCTGTCTCCATTTTGTCCCCAGTAAGAACCCAGACTTTGATCCCTGCCTTCTGCAGAGCTTCTATGGTGTCAGCAGCTTTTTCCTGGAGCCTAAGGAAAGCAAAAACAAAACACAATGAACGTCACGGCTGACAAAGGCAAAAAAAATAAATAAATAAACAATTTCAGAAACTTGTGATCTAGTAAAATATCTCAGCCCCTCAAAATTAAAACCATACTACTGGCTCATGATCTCACGATAAAGTGCCTGAATCTGCTTTTAAAATGTATTAAGTTTTTACAAAAAAAAAAAAAAAAACAAAAAAACCTTCCTAATGTCAAATAGATAAACATTGATAAAATATTAAGAAGTAAATGGTTGTCTTGCATAATTGCCATATGTCAGCACTGCAGTTTTCTATCTAGCTGGGACTCACTAACTGGAGAGTATTTTAGGCAATTATAAGAAGTACTATATAACCAACAACAACAAAAAAGTCTTACTCAGGGAAAAATAAGATCTGCAAAGGAGGTGATCAGTAATAGTCATTATCTTTTCTTTTGGCATAAACTGTTCAAATTTTGCCACTTATCAAATTGGAGCCCACGTTTCTCTAAATAATGTAAAACACTAATAATGCTAGTTGTGATTCTATGACTGGCTAACATGCATCATAGGCTTACCATGTGTTAGATGCTGCATGAAGAATTTCGTGTGTGACATTCCATTTTTACAACCAACTTAAGGAGCATGGACTTTATTATCACCCCACTTTACGTGTGGAAAACCCAAACCTTGCAGAGGTTACAAATCATGTCAGGATAACCAGCTCTCTTGACATGGGTTAGGCTGTCCCACTATCCGTGGAAGTCTGGCATCAAAACCATGCTTGCCTCATTTGGGAGGCCTGACATTTTTTCAAGTTTTTAGAGTCTTAGGGTTTGATAGGCATGTGGAATAATGTAGTGTGTCTCTGACAAGCACTGAATAAAAGGAATGGATTCATCTTCTAACTGGGATAATTTGATTAGATTCTAGGATAAACCTCCTAGGTAGAAGTCTGGAGATTACACAACAGTATTCTAGAGATAGAAAAATACATCTCTAATTTCATCATTTTTTCTTTTTGAAAGAGGAAACTGAGGTTGAGAGGGGTCTGCGAAGATGCTGACTAGAGATGCTAAAGTAATCAAATATCATCACTTCGAAGGCATTGATCCCCACATACTCCCCCCCTCCACCAGGTAACCTACTTTCAATATTCCAATGTCTCAACTCCCCACCAAGTTGATCTGCTCCCACAACCCTCTTGAGGGGCCCCCTGCACATTGGTTTGGCCTGCTCAGTTCCCTGCATCTGCAAAAGCCTCCCCATCACTTCCTTCAAGAACCAGGTCCGACTCTTCCCCAGACAAACACCACCCTACTAAACAACTCTCTCCTTCCTAACACACAATCCCATTCTATGACTATGGTTTCATGTTCTAAACCAGTCCGGTGCATGTTATGCTTCTTATGTTTATACTTGTTATAATATAATATATCTGAACTGAATGAAGGAAGAAACTAAAAAAAAAAAAAAAAAACACACCAAAAAAACGGAAACTTCTTACATTGCCCAACATGCTTTTGAGATTGAGAACTCAGTAAATGTTTGTTAAAGACACTGGGAAAATGTATGTTTCCAGCTAAGAATTTAAATTTTGGAGTAATATATAGATTTTAAAGACTTTCAAACTTTATGGGAAATAAACTCTCAGTCAATTTTCTAAAATTTCTGTTTTATTCTTTTAAATTGGGATATTTTTTTCTTTTCCATTCCTTCAAAGTAAACTGTAATTCATTTTTCTCACTCAGCTCTCAAGACAACAGAGTGGACAGATGACCATATCTTAATGCACTTAGCCTTAAAAAACTTTTAGTCTTTATAGAATTATGAAGTTTTGAAGTTCTTTCTTTGGAGGCATTTGAAAATCTGTAATCGGTAATTTTATTAGCTATTATTATTATATTATTCTTTATATTGAAATATTCTACTTGATTATTTTAAATTTCTTCAGTGAGTAGTGACAAATACATTGAGTATGTTAGGATCTAGAATGTTATACCTTGTGTTTGAAAAGAACTAATAACAAATTTAGGAATCAGTTATTGATTTTATGCTAAAGGATATTTAAAAAAAAAAACCCTATCTCTCAACTATTCATAATGTGATGTAAAAATGCTGACTACTTCTGGTTTCTTCTGGGAAAGTGTGAATTTCAGGCATCTCATTCTTGGGCAGCCATGAGGTCCCCGTGATATTACTTCACGGCATGGAGTCAGACAGCTTGTCTCCTCCTCTGTGTAAACACATCCTCGTTTGGTATGGCTGACACATTTCCTCCTGAAGCAGCCCCACACAGCCCATGCTGCCACACTGCATCATGCTTTGTTTCTGGAGACAAGGCATAGTGTTCACTTTACCGATCCTCAACAGCGGTAGCGCCAAGCAGAATAAGGTCTTTCTCTATCTGCTCATAGGCTTCTGCTAACTTCTTTTCTCGATCTTGAAGTGCCACCTTAGCAGCCTGCAGCAGTTTACAAATGCCTTCATATTCTTCTTGGATGAGCCTTTTGTAGGCAACGCACAAAGTCCGAAGCCCCTCCTGTGGGATACAATGCATTTCATGTGAATTCAAGTGTTGCTGTGCCAAAATATTATTTTTCAATGGTTTTCTTAATAGCTCCTTTCTCTAATTAGAATGACTAATCAAATAATTATAAGCCAACCAACATTAAATATAATCATTATATATCATAAAATTTTCAAACTAGTAGAAGGGGAATCAATAATAAAATCAAGGCCATCGGAAGTTAAGACTGTTCTTTTCTTTTGACAAATGAAGAGTTAAACTTTTTTTTAGGATAGTCATTTGCAATTTTATGGTGAATTGCAAGTGGTATTTCTAAAGTAACATGTTTTACATGGGAGTTTGTGATATACTTTAATCTTATTTAGCACTCGCTGGAGGAAAATTGGGCTAGGTTAGTAGTATGGGCTTAACATACTACAAAGTCTTACAAACCTATTTGGTCCACAGGAGAGTGAAATAACCTAAGAATAACAGATTCTCTACTGTGATGCTAATAACAAATTCTCTACTGTGATCTCTGTGTCACCACACACACAGAAGCATAATACCAGCCAGTGAAGCACAAGTAAGCTGGACTCTCAGAGCCTCAAGGGGCCACACATGGAGCATTTTCATTCTGTCAATGTGTTAGTTTGGGGTTTTAGTTGACTGGTGTGTGCCCCCTCCTTCCTCACTGTCTGCCGGGATGGCTGCAAGGAGATGGTCTTCTGCCCCCTTGAAGAAAACGTTATCAGCTTTCCAGGAGCTGAGAGAAGGCTCATGGCATAATCGGAAAGAAATGAGCACCTTTCCCTTATGAGACGCAGGTAGACAGAATGCTTGAAGCAACCTCTAATGTCAGAAAGCAAAGTTATTAAAAAGAGTTGAAAGAAAAGTTTAAATAGTTATATTTATAAGGGAAAGGGACCACATGATTAAGAGACGTAACATGGATTGGAAATCCACTCAGCTTGTACCCACTTCTGCAGAAGCTTCTAGGTTAGCAGACATAATGCGATGATGATATGCTAAACAGAAACGCTGAGTTTTAAAGTCTGGACTTTTCTGAGGTCCAAGCAGCAGTTGTTTAGACAGAACACACTGAATTCCAGTGTTAGTCCCATGAACTTCCTTTGTTCGAATATGACTTTCCTCTGAAAGAATGGGAGAGATGGACAGGAGAACTTGGGGCAAGAGAACATCTTCTCTCCTGTTCTGAGCAGAGATCCCAGGGTTCCATGATGAAAATGCTCTGTCTAGAGCCTATGCTATTTGACTCATGTGGCTATCAGTGCAGCCAGTGTCACACAGCCATCTGGTCACAGTGGAACGAGGCCTTATTTCAGATGCTATTTTGAAGTGACTTGTGGATTGGGGGGGTAACCTCATACACCCTCTATTAAAATGGACTACATCTGTAAATGGACTTCATTCTGTATGTGTACACTCAAGTGCTTCAAAGAAGTCCTTCATCTTCCACATCAACAGGCTTCTGACCTCTATGGGTAGCGGAAGTTAGTGACTTATTTTCATGATCCCAAACATAAAAGGTTTAATAATCTTAAACCTGCAGCTTATATATTGATTCCCACTGGTTCAATGACAGCTACTTTGTTTGACCAGTAGGTGTTACTAGCCATTTTAATAAGAATTTAAAGCCAAAAGATTTGCACATGACAGCAATACTAAACAAAGTTTAAAATTGTAGTAGCTGCTTCAGGCATGTGTGGTCTCAGGATAAAAAGGATGCCTCTTGGATAAGAGAAAATTTTAATGCTGTAATATCTCAAGTAAAGTGGGGGCAATGTGTCTAGGAGGAGCCACGCATCACTGGCTTAGAGTCTGATGTGGACAGGGGAGGGTGGTCCTGGGTCAGAGATGCACAGCCCGTCCCACACCTACGGCAGACCTTGAAAAGCGGGAGCTGGAGCCATGGGATGGGGGTGTCAAAAGCTCAGATCTGCTGGCCAACTGAACAGTGTTGCTGAAGTTATAGAACAGACTAAGCTACATGCATGCTTCAGAACGAGATGCGAGGAGAAAACCAAGCAGGGGGAGTCACAACGAGAAGCATAAATGCTAAGTGATTTTTGAAACGAATCGCTAAAAATCCTTCAGCATAAAAATCTATTTTTTTTTTACTACAATCACCACAAATGTGCTTATAATTCGAATCTCCAAAACATCAACCAACCAACCTAGCTCCACCTCAAAATAAAAACATGCCGAAGGTCTGCTGAGTGAACGTGCTGGAAGGTGGTGCCCAGGCCAAGAATGCCTCTGTGTGCAAGTCCGTGTTGTGCACACATGGCCCGTTCTGACTTCTAAGTGTGTCTCTCAGGGAAAAGAACACGGCGTTCTCAGTCAGGAGTCTTTCCTTCCTGATGAGACAGTAAGTGTGACGCTCGTCCCCTCAGCCCGGCATCTCACCACAGCATTGCGTTCCACTCTGGATCGGATCTGATCAACTTTGCCTTCTATTACTCGAGGAAATATGGAGGAATCCGCTCCTTTGCAAAACAGATAAATTTCTCCTATAAAATGAAGGAAAAAAAAGATATTCGATTTAATCACAGTATGGGGAAGATAAATTATTTTTCAAATTATGCTATTATTAAGAAATGAAGACACGGATACCAGCACTGAGACGGTTGTAAAGGAGATTTTGATAGATCAGTTAACAAATAAGTCAGGAAAATATTAAATTACAGATTACCCCAAAGCCTCAGTTTAGTCCTACAACTCTAGAAATCTCATATGAAAGGAAAAAAACTGGCTCCTGGTGTCCTTCTTCCTGTCACATCTACCTTCTCTCTTGTTAGGATAGGAGTGAGGAATAAAATGACCCTGGGACCAGGAAGGGGAGTAAAAAAACTAAGCATGTGGCTGACCCCAAGTGGGGAAAAATTTGCTGAAATACTGGGAGGTGAACATCAAACCCTGTTAGAATGCGATACATCTCGACAAAGAACATGATATCCAGGTCGTCCTTTGCATCAGTAAGAGTTATAACAAATGTCTGTTTTATAATTTTTGCCCCACACCTCAAGCAATGTCTCAATTACTTTGCAGATATTTGTACTGCAGATGCATACTTCTCTTCTCTCAAGATAAAAAGATTTTCTCTTCTAGATAAGTAGAGGAAACTCTCTAGTATATGACAAAGGGGAAATTAAAGAGACGGAAGGCACCAGCTCTGAAACATCAAGCCCTTGGCACAGGGAGGCTCCTCCTCTTTCAGCAAAAGACCTTTTTTCTGGCCTGCAAAGCCATGAGGCACTTTGCCAGGTGGGTTTGTTTATATCGGGCTCATGGAAATCCCGTGGCAGTTTGTCATAGGGACTGCAGGGCTGGGAGAAGGGGCATGGCTACTGCGACCCACGATGTATTCTTAATTTGTCTCTAGACAGAAAGCTCGAATGCTGAGCTCCCTGACTCAGGGCTGATCCCTAAAAACCCTAGACCGTGATGGCCCTCAGAAGTACATCCTGGAAACCAAATCGAGAGGCACCAAGAGAAGCAGGGTATTGTTCCACTGCAGCCAACTCCCCAGGTGGAGCGGGTCAGGAGGGGCACACTCCTGAGGCAATGGCTAGTGAGACCATACCAGTTGGTCTGCACCAGGAACCTAAACAAGGGCTGGGGAACTCAGCTATGGAATGCGGAAGCCCCTTGGTTTATTTCCTTGATCCCAGAAAGAACTAACTCCTCTGACATACACAGAGTGAAAACATTTAAAACACAACACAAGTGATGCTCATACAAGTCCTGAAATTAAACCAAGGGTAACGTCAACCTATGGCCAGAAAGAATGGAGTCTAGTGATGTCCGTATCGTCAGCATACAAAGCTGAGCTGTGGCTAAGCAAAGGTTGAGAAAGAACTGGGAGCACAGCCCAGCCCCATTGAGCAGGAATCTACCAGAGCAGGAAGTATGATCCCCAGAAGACGCCTACGTGACCGCACAGGTGTGTGACCTGGGGTTCTTAGTCATATACCAAGCAGCCTGATGTCAGAATCCATTTCCGACTACCAGACATTTTTTCTAGCCAATGCTCCTAAGTCATCAGATACAGTTTAGAAGAACTATAGTCCAGACAAAGTAATGATACATTCTTGAACAATAACACTTTTTTTTTCCCTAAGAAAATCATGGATGACTCATGGTAATGGCTTGTAAATGGCTTAAGTTCCCCACTGTTTCAACTTGTCAGTTCCTCTATACCAACTTTAGACGTGGAACAAGTTCAGCCTTACGACTTGGGTGAGGAGATCCTTCGACATAAAAATATCCAGAGTATAAGGCAACATTTAATATGCAAAGGACTAGAGCCGGCAGTATTTGGTACCAGTTAGATCCTGCTTTTCTAGTTTTGTAAACAAGCAAAAAGTTACTAACCCAGAGTGGTGGCCAGATGAATGATGTGATAGTAACTAAAAGCAGCACACAGGTGACGTGATCCTAACCTACAGCAGCGCCCACAGGTGACATGATCCTAACCTACAGCAGCGCCCACAGGTAATATTATTGAAATCTATTGAGCATTCTGTGGGCTCAAGGCCCAGCTCTGATGACTGTAGCGCTGAAGAGCTCTTGGAAAGAAACACGAGTTGTTAACTGGCTGCAGTGGCTTATGGTCTCCATTCTCCCCTAACACAATCAACCCTCTGTTGGGTTATAAAACTAGTGCAATTAGTGTCATCTCTGGAGATGTGTTATAACTTAGAGAAAAACTTGTTGAATTAAATATTCAAACTTCTCTTAAAATTAATTGATGCAGTGGCTGGTTTAGATGGCATGGCAGTTTCCCTTGTAAGCCCGCAGTTCCTCAAAGATGTCTTCAGAAAAAAAAAATGTAGGCATCTCGTGGATGGGATATTCTAGTGATGTGAATGTCTTGGGCATAAATTCTTAATGTGATCTAGCTCCCTTTCAAGCTTTTGTGATGCCCTTTTTGATGGTAATGGAGGTTGTGTAAGAAGATTCCAGTATCTGTGACCACGGCAGTTCAAGAGAATGCACGGCCGGGCAGAAAGCTGTGGATAACAGACGCATCACTTCCTTAGACTGTGATTGTTACTGCAGACTCAGGAACTTTCTCTAAGCATGATTTAGCTCCTAGACTTCACTTTCGTAAGGGGAGAAAAATCATAAAACAAAAGGCATTAAATTTCCACAATTCTGACCTCTGTGGGTAGGCATTCCACAATTTAATGCCTTTCTTCTGTAATTTCAAATGGCTTAAATTCTCAGGAGAGTTCTTCATTAGTGTGCAGTGGGGTAACCTTCTGCACTTAGGCTAGCGTTAGCATATCTGAATTTGCTTCAAACATCATAGGGTGTATGCTTCCCGTGTCTTGCTGACCCTATTGGCAAAATGTTTCCGTGTGTATGCGCAGCATTTATTATAAGTTATTTTATGTCCCATGACACTCAGTGCAAGTTTTGCCGGTGGAGCCTGCTCTTGTCTACCGTTTTTGATAACTTGGTTTAGAGGGGTTGAAAGCCTACAGATAAGAAAACCAGTTCTGAGACACGTGGTCTCAACCCCTTGGAAAATGATGCACAGAGTGCTGCTGAAAGATAGGCCTACAGCAACCTCACAATGCCTTCAATGGTCTTAGAAAACAAGGTATTGCTGGTTCCATCAGAAAAAAAGCCAGAATAGCTCTACTTAATTCTCTCAACATGAGTGTTAGATATTGGCTGATGTAAAATTTCCCAACATGCCCTCAGATCACTATTTTAAGCCGAGTCTGTTTAGTTTCAGGGTAGTGGCTGCATTTGATTGCTCACCAGATAACTTTCCAAAAACGATAAACACAGCCTGGTATTGCCTAGTTTCCAGAAACAAAAAATAAGATCCCACATCTTGATAAAATGCCATTTTCAAATTGCATTAGTAAACTGAATTTAGCAGTATTTATTGAGCACTCAGTAGTAGTGGTGACTATAAGTTCAGCATTTAGGACACTTTCAGTCTCACTAGGCCGGAAGAAGAACCAGCAGCTCGTATGACTGAGGCAAGCAGGAAAGGCTTCCTAACCAGTTGGCTGTTGAGCTGTCTTTGGAAAAGTACAGACAAGCAAGAGGACCTCCTTGTGGAAAAGACCCAAACAGGCAGAGGGCCTTACAGGTGGAAAAGTCCACACCAGCTATAGGGACTCCAGGTGAAAAAGTCCTCGCCAGGTAGAGGACCTCTACATGGAGAAGTCCATGCAGTGCCCATTTGGGGGTGGCCTGGGATTGAAAGCTGGGAAGGCTGTTCAGGGACTCAATGCAAAGATCCCGGGGAGTGGCTGCCTGATACAGGACAGGAGCCCACAAGGCCCCAGCAGGGACAGTGAGCACACGAGGATCTTAAGAAGACCAACATGATAGCAGGACAATAGAAAGGGGGAGACTGCAGATGAGAGGCCTTGGAAGCAGGTGCTGTGTATAAAGACTGAAAAGAGGGAAATAAAGAGACACTGTGGAGACAGACTTTGCAGGATTTGCAGTCAAGAGGAAGACCAAAGGTAACTCAGCCCGCCAGCCTAAGGTCCCTGGGGGAGAAACAGGAGCGTGAAGAGCTGAGGAGTGATGTCACCTATAGTGGGTGTGAGGAGTTGTGCGGCTCATAGTGGGCATGAAGAGTTATGTGACCTGTAGTTGGTTCATCTATGTTTTTTTAAAAAGGAGACTAAATGGTTAAATTTGTAAAGCTCCTATAGAATGTAAGCATCAAATTAAAACACAATCACAATGTATACTTAAGGAAATCAAAAGAAAAAGAAATTTCTACCTGTAGTGGATCTTACAATTACACTCATTCTCCTCCTTACTGAGTCAAAACTCAAAATTTCCAGCAATTCGAACCTGAAAAAGAGATTAAAAACTGTTTTAATACCCATCTGGTTCTGTACGTCATGAAATCTGGGTGTTTATCAGTCTTTCCACAGCAGGATGCCTGGGGTAGTCCTCTCCCCAACCCATACACAGTCCTTAAAAAAAATCAGCTGCACCCACATCCTACCCCCATCTCACCCTGAAGGGCACCATGGTCGAGCAGCCCTTTCAAGGAAAAATCTAGAGGCTGGATAGTTTCCACACACATGAGGAAAAAGTCTGGATTCACGTGATTTGGTGATTCTGCTCCTCGCTGCTGGCAAGAGAGCCCCACAGGGGACAGACAGAGGAATAAAAATTCACCACTAAGACCTTCGCCTAGGACATCCACTCCCCATCCATCCCTCTGGTGCTCATGGAGTTTGTGCATCAAACAAACTATATTTCTTATGTGCTGATTCACTCTCCTAAATTCTGTGGAACACAGACCCACAGGTCGTAGCAGAGTTTTTGATCCCTGAGAATGAACCAGTGTCCTTCATATTGATAAAAATCATTAAAAAGGCAAAGAAGACTGATATTTAATCAGCATGTGCAGTCTTATTATCAGAAGATTCATGATTTCTGTCTGGCATTTGAAATATTGAAAATAGTTTAGCCACTCATGACACTATCTCTGAAAACACCTTAGGGTCTAGAGACCCTAGCTGGCAGCTCAGGGGTGACTCTGTCTCCACTCACAGCCTGGTGAAGGGGTTCAGAATATGCCTCCCCAAGATGTGCCACTTTGGCATTTGGATTACTTTGAACTGAAGACAACTGAGATCCTGTGGGCTCCTGAGAAACTTTTATGTCTCCCTTAAAGAATTTAAATTAGGGGCCTTGACTATAATAAGAGTTATCACCAGAGATAACATTTTATGACCTAGCTATATGGCAGGACAAACATAATTATTGAACAACTGCTCCTCTTATCATCCTGCAATGACCTTTTGCCCCTCTGAAGCCTCAGGGTTCTTACCCCATCCTTAGATCAGAATGTCACATGTATTTCGTTTTCTCTCTCTGTCCTCTGAACCTCTTATGCATGTGGGGTCTCTTACTCTCTCATGTACATAGAATTCTCATACATACATATGTAATTAAATTTGGTCACTTTTCTCTCGTTAATATGTCTCATTTCTATTTGATTATTAGACCAGCCGAAATAACCTTGAGGGCAGAGGGAAGTTTCTTCCTCCCCCGCACTGGTAAGAGGTTCCCTGTGAATTCCTCAGCAGCACTGTGTTATAATTTTAGTAGTGATCCCACCTGCCTTTTCAGTTGGAAACCAAAAGCTAATAGCAATATGTCATTCTACCTCCCAGGGGTGCCCTCATGGCTCCCAGGAAGCCCCCAGACCCGCAGGGAGTAGCCCCGCTACGCTAATCTAGGACCGAGCAGCCGGGTCCGGATTCGAGGGCTTCACCACTCCTACTAACTGGAGTTTATTTTTCCTAAGAACGAAATTTTAAAATCTAGTTTTCTTGAAGCCATCACCACTAAGTCTTGTTCTTTACCACCTGTGTTTACCTGTATCCATTATTGCTCATTGAATATTTATGTTATTTATCAAGGAGAGATGGACCACCCAATCTTCTGAGTCAAAACACAAGGTATACCATTTATCCCTGGGACCAGTAATTTTGGACAGACAGTCCCTACAAATTGAGAGCGTGTGGGCACTGAGATTTGAAAAGTGAAACCATCCAATGTCCAGCTGGTTATCCCAAGCATACTTCCTCATACTGTTTTCCACAGGACACTGGGCTCCATGACCTGGGAGCTGGCGCTGTGAATTCAGGAGTCCATGAAGAAGGTGCTTCCTTCTTCCCCTTCATGAAGAGTGAGGGAATCACCAAGGGAGTGTTAGAATATACTAGAAACTTTGAGAACTCTTAGAGTAAAACTTGATTTTAGGTGGCTTAACCAAAAACTTATTTGATGATGCAACATCATCTAACCAGCTTCTCTAAATGTCCAACTCTTAAATTTTCCAGATGTTTTGGTGACATTCTTGGGATTATTACTGAGAAGAAAAGGGAATGAGTTATGGGAGGAGTACACAGAATTTCATTTTCCCTCCATGAAAAAACCTTATAAAAATAATTTTTTATATTTACCATCTCAATTGAACATACAGTAGTATCTTACCTTTCAATGTCATTGTCCCTATTTAATATCTCCATATAATTGTCCTTTAGCCTTAGGTACGTAAAACCAAGTCTGCAAAGAAGGCAAATCTAGTGGTTAATTTTGAATTCCGATATTCCTCTTTCACAGAATATTTGTTTTACATTTTGGTAAAGTTTTCTTTTCAAAAAAAGAAACAATTTGGAAAAAACAGGTGTAACAAACTGAATTATAAATTTAGTAAATTATAATACTGAATTTATTCACCATCTCAAAAAATTCTCCAAGAATCAGCAGATTTCCTGACTTTAGCCCAGCCTCCTGAGAACCACAGCGATGAAGTGTATTCTTATTGGTCGGTATTAACGGGTTTCAGGGAGACAGCAGCGGGTCTGTGGATTGGTCCCCCTGTCTGTACTGACCCATTTTAATTTACTGATCAGTGGGATTGTATAGTAGAGGTTACATGTCTAAATCAGAAGGCTCATGAGAGACTATCTATCTCCAGTCCGACTCTCATTTTACTGATGAGGTCACTACAGCCCAGAGCAGGCAGCCAGTCAACAAAACGTCTGCAGAACATTTAATCTATAACACCCTTCTCCATTAGCACGCACGTAAGGTGCTGTGCAGGCATGTGCTGGGGGTGCAAGGAGGAAAAGGACATGGCTCCTGGACTCAAGGAGCTTAAGGATAACGGGAGGTGGACACATAACATTTTAATATAGCATGTAGCCATAATGGTACGAAGGCACCATGGAGCCACAGGGACAAGGTGTCTACCTGACCCAGACAGGAGCTGGTACGGCAGCTGAAGGAAAGGTTTCTTGAAAAGTGAGTCTAGAATGACACTCAGGAACAGCCTGTCCTAACTTCTGATAGCTATGATTGAATGTGAATGTGGTTTAGTTTCTGAGCACCTGTTTTCCAAGAAGAGAGAAATCTAGCTTTGAGAAATTGCCCCTATGTATGTGTGAATTTATACATTTAATAAAGGTCTGTAGTGATACAATTTACATACTTGATGTCACTATTCAAATTACATGGGAATCACATGTTAGCTTAATCAACAATAAAAACTGTTCTAATTAGATGAGAGGTGTTCAATGCCTACTTATCAATGGCAGCAAAGAGTGGAGGTTAGTGCCTTTAGTATTAAATTAGAATCATAAGGTCTGAGAATTGGAAAAAAAAATTCCCTGACTTGAAATTATGCCACATATCTGGAATATTTAAAGTATTTTTCCAAGTTTGCTTAAAATGTCCTATATCATGAGGCAGCAAGAACTTCCAATAAAAAGATCTTGAAGGAAGGGGCAAGAAGCATACAGATTTAATATGATAGGAGACAAAAAAAGAGAAGCTAACAGTAAGAAAACTCCAGCACCCCAGGTTAATCCCATTCCATGTGTGTGACCTTGGGAAAGTGGCTTGACATCTCTGGGCATCAATTCTTTAGGATGGATGAAAAGGACCTGTCCTAAGGGTATCTAAGATTGTTTGCATTTTTAAAAGGCTGTGATGATCTGGAGTGGCTTCTAACTTATCGTAGAGGTGAGGAGAAAAACTACTCACATAAGACAGAGTGATAACGACTCTGGCAGCTGAGAAGATGCTGCATCTAACACTGACAGCAGGTTGTGTTCAGGACGGACGCCCCTCCCAATGTGGGAGTTGAGGAAATACTGAGCACACAGGCAGAACCTGCTCAGCAACCCCTTAGCAAACATCTCAGGCACAAGGGGCTGATCCAGGATTCTTCCAGTAGGTGTCCATGGTTGGATTGAAAAAGACTGGGAAACCAGATTGGCACACCCCTCTCATCTGATCCCAGACCCGCGTGCAGTCAAGAGACGTACCTCTGGACACCCTCGACTAAGGCCACCTCATCAGGTGAGGACGATATGTACACACAGGATTTCCCTGAGTCTGGTGACTTTCTGGGCCCATCCACATCATCGTCATCTTTCACCTGGATGGTGTGGCACAGACAGATGGCCCGGAAAAACAGTTCTTCTCGCTCCTATAAAAATGTAGTACAAAAACCCACACATCCATGGCATGTCAACTTAAAGCAGAAGGAAAATCAACAGATGACAGTAAACAATAAAGCAGGACATGCAACTTTTAAGGGTTAGGAAGTATTAGATTTGCCTTTGGTGGTCAGGAGGTGGAGTGTAACTGTGGCTTTTATTCATTCTTGAGCACCTCTACAGTAATCACGATTAAGACCAATTTGGGCTATGAAAACTGAAAGGAAATGAATGTTTAGTGAGGTGAAGCGATGAGTTCAAGGTCACAAGAGGGTGGTGGGGCAAACCTCAGACCAGCTGAGACAGTGTTGCTGGGCCTCTGGGAGGCTGGATCCCCTCAGGATTCCGGAAAGCTTTCCCAGGGGTCCTGGGATGACACCATGGCTGAGGGGGGCCAAGAAAGGCTGGACTTGTATCACATGTGCCAGAGGGAGGGAGTTCTAGCAGGTGGCGGGAGGGTACGATGCCTGTGGAACACCTTATGCTCCTCCCCTCTGAGGCGGAGGTGAAATGGCAGTTTCTGTATCAAAATCACCTGAAGTACACATAACAGAGGGCACAGGGCACTTGGTTATAAAAAGTTGTCATGACACAGCCCACTAAGGCAGGCTATCCTTCGTACCCTAGGTGACCCCACACAAGGCTCTGCAGTCACCAAGTTTTCCAGAATGGTCTCCTGTATGACCAGTGATGAGGGTCACAGCCCACTCTTGGGATGCTGAGATCTGGAGCCACAGCACTTGGTGTGCATGTGTGTGTGTGTGCATCTACATGTGTGCATGTGAATCTGTGCACGCACCTGAGGATGTGTGTGCATGGGGTGTATCATGTGAATATGTGGGGCATGTATCTGTGAATGTGCATGCCTGTGTGCACACGTATGTGCATGCAGGCTTACATGTGTGTGCGTGTGTGTACATGTGTGAGCACATGCATATACGGTATGCAGGTCACTTTGCTCACAGCCCACTGTTTGCCTTGCTTGTCCACATTTTTAAAGTTGTTCCTAACACAATGTGACCAGCCAGATTCACCGGCAGGAAATGGTGGCATCTCACCATTCTTCTCACTCAAGTCGCTAGAAGATTTCATGTCTTTTCTGGATCCCAGAACAAGAGGTGGCACTAGGCTATCTTGTGAACTGGGACCCTCGGACAGTGGGGCAGTGTTGGCCCCTGAAAGGAAAACATCTGCTGGGAGAGCCACCGCCTACCCTCCCGCTGACGCCTGGGGAAGAGTCGATCATGTCGATGCCAGAAGCGCTGGGGAGGACCTGCCCGTTGCAGACGACGTGGGGCACGTAGACGTGGCCCTCGATGCAGCACTCCTTGAACTCCATGTTGTTCTCCGTGAGGGTGCCAGTCTTGTCCGTGAAGACGTACTCCACCTACAGACACAAGGCTTGGCTGGGTGGTGCTGGCCAGGAATTTGCTCGGCCTTCTCAGAGAGGGAGAGGAAGCAGTTTGCTGCCTCAGACCCCAGGGCGGCCGTGTTTCCTATCACTGTTTTCCATATGAAAGGGACTTCGACTGGTTTTATGCCAAACAAACTCCTTTCACCAGGCTAAACTATGAGCATGGTGGACCATCCATCCTCCCCGACAGAGCCTGGCTCAGGAGATGGAGGGGAGGCCTTTGTCTCACCAGAAGAACGGTGGTTTTACTTTCCTCTGGATGTGAAGCTCAGAGAATATAGCCTCGCAGTCACCTTCCTGTGGGTGGAAACACTGGGAGGAGCCAGCCTTCCATTTGTTGGAAAGATAAGTGATTGACCTGAATCTTATGTAACAAAAAAATCAAGAATATATATAGGATAAACTTTTCTATAAGGTCTGGGAGGTCAAAAATCACAACATCATTTAAGGTTTAGAAGATACAATTCAAACAAATAAAAGAACAGAACAAATTTCAGACTATAAAATTGTTAAAACTATGCTAGTTTTAATCCCTAAATTTAAATAAACTCAGGTTACGTATTCCTTATGGATAACCGATGGGAGGTGGGAAATTCCGGAACCCGTATAACATGGCGAGGGGAGGCATGTGCTTTCAGCTGTCAGAGACCCCGCAGGACTGAGGGGCGAGGATGTTGGGGAAGTGTTGAGCTCAGTGCCCCCAACACACATCTCCAGGACACAGGAAGCAGGTAGAGATTAAAATGATAATAAAGTACTAAAGTGTGGGAAGCAGAAAACCCATAATAAAACCAGCTATGTGTTTTTTTAGTGTGTCTTTTCACTTAGATCTCTCAGCAAAATGTTCTCTTTTGTCATAAATCCCACAGCAGAAGATGCCTTTTCCATGAGTGCTTGGTTCTAACAAGCAAATTACAAGTACAAAGTAGTGCCCTATGAATTTTTTTGTTAAACAACTTGCCATCTAAACGCTTACCTGACGCTCTGCTGAGCCTCTCCCTATGACCTGGCAAATCAGTAACATGAATAAAGTCTGAATTCGTGATTACTTCCTGCCACAGCCAGTTATGTTGTCTGAAGTGAACGAAACCTGACTTTTTTCAAAGTGAGTCTCTACCATAATAATGAATATTTCATAATGTCTCCTACTTTAAAACAAGCCTTTCCACAAACCTCTGGAGCTCTTGTGTTATAGTCATTCAGACTAGACTTAGTCTGAATCAGAAGAATTTGATGCACTGAATACTGTTCTCATTTTTTGTTGTTATAGGAAAAAATTATTTCCTTCATGAATTTCTCAGGAATACACAAAATATACCATGTATTATTGCAAAGAATATAAAATTCACAGAGGTAAAACTATTCTGGTACTGAACAACCAAATTATGATTTACGCATTGCTGACTGAGACAGTACTTCACCACGAGGCATGTGGGATGTCCTAGAGGAATGCATTGAAAGTCAAATCCGTCAACAAGCAAAATATTATCTTTTAGTAACAAATATTCTCAACCCTAGGGGATGAAAGCAGTATGTATCTACCAGAGTCTAACCATCTATTTACAGATTGCTGTTTTGGGGCCACGAGGGAGCAGATTTCAGCTACTAGTCTGGAATATCTCTGTCTGCAAAAATACATCTCAAAATTTCTTCCCGTTAAAAAAAAATAATCAATTGGTGTTTACCAAATGCCCTTTCCTGCAACATAAAAGCTGGGAAAAGTTTAGATTGGGGTGGCAAGAAGGGTCCCACTGAAGGCCAGAGGATCGAGGCAAGGTCAGGGGACAGGCCTCTCCCTAGCTCTCTTTTCCAAGGGAGAGGTTGAGTATGGGGTCAGATAGACCAGGGTGAGCCCAGGCTTTGCCCCTCATCCAGGTGATCTGGATGGCAAACAACTCCTACATGTGGCAGTTCCATTAGACACTGTGGTGGGCGCTTCAACCCCATTATCTCATTCAATCCCCACTACATTCTGGCAAAACAGGCACCTATTATTATGCCCATTTTACAGACTGAGCTTGAGATGCAGAGAGCTCCGGCCACCTGGCCCAAGCCATGCAGCTGTGGAGCAGGATTTCAATATAGATATTGTGAACTCTGCAATATAGTAGACTAAGACTATGGAATTCCCTGAGGTCGCACTTTGCTCATCTTTAAAAGGAGGATAACTAGCTCACTGTGAGAACTGAGAAGTAAATCAAGCTCCAAAGTCGAGTGCAATTCCTATGAAATACGTGCTCAATAAACGTTAGCTCATTTTTACCTTTTCGCCCCAACTCACAGCATTAAAACCCAGAACGAGTACCACTTCAGCCACGGATGAGCTTATATCAACCACAGTTAATGTAATTAACTTTGTATAACTTGTAAATACAAAAGCGCTACCATCATACAAACAAAGCTAAAAAAAAAAAGACTTTGCTGTTCTTGTTCACCAGGTAAAGGTTACATCTCTCTGCATGAATTAAAATGAAAAAGTTGTTATTTCTCCATCCTGATGATTTGCCTGCATGATACGAATCATTTAGAACCTAGATACCTAGGAACATAAAATGGAGGAACTCGATCGTCAACAGATTATGAAAGACAATTCAGGAGACACTGACCTGTCCTAACTCTTCGTTTAAGTCCGAGGTGTTAACCAGAGGCCCTTCCCCCATTTCCTCGTCAAACATTTCTTCATCCCAGGTGATGAAATACGAGCCAAGGAACTTCTGCATCTCCACCGTGACGTACATGGACACGGGAATGATGTAGTTAAACAAAACCATGAAGGCCAGGAAGTCTGTGAACGCCCTGAGAAACTGAGAGGACACTGTGATTGCCCGCACCCGCGCACCAACATCACCACCATTGAAAACTTAGGCATAAATTACACAAGTGCAATTTCGAAATACAATTATTTCAAATCCAAAGATGAAGTTTATTTGGGGATGGCGGCAGCCATCAGGTTACTTGCCTGTCACCTGATTTTAGTGCCATGACAGGCCTCAGGCCAGGAGCAGACCTGCACACCTGTGCTGTGGTGCGGTAAAGAGTAAGTCGCCTGTTAGACAGTCACACTCTCAGGGACAGGAGGCCTTCTTGACTGAGAGCCAGTAGGAAACTTTATATTTTGAGACTGACAAATGACAAATAACAACCTGATTTGGTAATAACCTAAAGATGCCAAAAAATATCATTCTGGTACAAATGATTTTTCAGTATAGTTTTGTCCTTATTTCCTAGCCATTTAGTTTTATGGGAGGCCCAACTGAACACAGGAAAGAAGTGTGAATGTCATCTGGATTTGCACGAACCCCATTCTGGACTCACTGGACCCTAGTCTAGATTTGTATTCAGCTCAGGTCTGCACTAAGTAGATACTGGTCCGGATTTGCAAACACTCTGTACCGAGTAGACACTGGTCTGGATTTGCACATGGCTCACGTCTGGACTCTGGACCCAGCCAGAAAACTGTACTGTTTCTTCTGTTTTGTTTTGTTTGTTTGTTTGTTTTTTACGCCTACAGCACCTGATCTTCCTAGGTGGTCTCTCATCCAAGTACTAACCAGGCCTGGGCCTACTTAGCTTCCGAGATCAGACCGGATTGGGCTTGTTCGGGGTGACATGGCCATAGACAAAACTGTACCGTTTTAAGTAGAGGAGTTTCAATCAAACTATGTTAACATGCTGGTTGGGGAAAAATACTTTTGATAAACATGGGCAACTGAATGGAAATCCCCCTAAGGAAAACTGAAAGCAATTCTTACCCTAATTTCCATATAATTGAGATTCCTTTATTCCATATACTTACCATTTATCTCACATCATTAATGAGCACTGAGCATGCTCTAAATGTGGGACACTGCGCTGGGTTCCAGAAACACCAAAAGCATTTAAGGTGTACCCTTATGAATTTACTATGGGAACAAATATCTTTCCAGACTTGTATATTCAAATACTCCAAAACAGGCAAGAGCAACCGGTGTCTACAGCTAGAGGCAATTACTACCTCCGATATCAATGAATGCATCTCATACAAAGATTTAACCAATCACAACTTCATCATGTTCTCATACCACATTTTCACAATGACGGCCTACAGAGCATTCAATCGCTAGAAAGGAAATCACTTTCCATACCAGGTTCCTCTGTCTTTCTGATTCGGTTTTCTGATTATACCATGGCTCATCTCGGAATGGTTCACTCTGCCATACATATTTCAGGACAGTATTTATCAGTGCTTTACTGATTAGAATGCAGAGGTACACAATAAGGAATACATTCATTGACCTAAAACACAAGACAATGATGGTTACTTAATTTTTGCTCCCCAAAGAATCTAGAGCTGTGCATCATATGGCAAGATGAAGAAGCAGACTAGAAATAGCCCAGCAACAACTTTTAAAGAATTCTCTCCCAATTAATTGACACAGTACAGATAAAAGTGCAAGCTTAGCTCTATCCAAGTCCACTCTGTGGTCACTGGTGTGTGATTCTAGAGGCCACAAAGAGCTAAGTAAAGGAAAAGTTCTGTAAGCAGGAGAGAGAATTCTATATAACCGCATTACTGACGAGAGTTTCTACACTGGCTAGAAGTCTATCATTTAAGGAACATCCAGAAATCAATTTCTTCTAGCATTAAGCATCAACCTATGAGTTTCAAATTTAGGAAGGAGAGAAGGAAGTGAACACTAAGGAAAATGCCCTCTGTGTAAGAATAGCGCTGAATCCTTAGCTAATCAATGTCTTAGCAGATCTTATGAAGAAGGTGTTACTTTCTAATATCTATTTATGAAACCTATTTTTCAGTGTAGACATCTGGAAACAAAGCATTCCTG
>NW_006434373.1:1062296-1094095 GCF_000325575.1 Pteropus alecto
CTCCATCTCCACATATGGGCAGGGACCAAGGATCGCATTTCAAGATCGACTTACAAAGAGTGGGCAGAACATACCCTAACAGTCTACTCCCTAAATTTCTAAGTATCATAGAGCTCTTTATTAAATAACTCATAACTGCTCAGTGGCTTATTTCAAGTCAAGGATACACTTAAACAAGAGGCAAAGATGAGAAAATTCTGGCCCACATTTTCTTACAAATTAAACTCTCTCCTTGACTTATTATTATTAGGATTTTACTATTTAATAAAAGGAAGACTGTTCTGTCTGCTAATGCTTTCCTCAGTAAAACGTGGTATTCAACACCCCAAAGCTAAATGTGACCCTATTATGACTTTTTCATAAAATGGTGGGAGGAGTTGTTTGGCATCTGCAAATGACTTCTAACTAGGACACTGGGGTGTCCACATGAGGGAGCCTACAAAAGTGAGCTGGAGGAATGTGGCCACAAAGTAAGACAGTTGATCTAAATAATCAGCTCTACTATCTATCTACATATCATGAAGGAACTATTAATAAGGCCAAGAGGAAAATGTTTTCATATCTACAGTGGTTTGTGATAGTTTTAAGTCACAGGTTTTTGCATACTTCAAACAATGAGGTACTGAACCTTACTTTTCTACAGCAGATCGTTTCTGGGATTTTGATTGATAATTTAATGCCATCTTGGTTTCCATGCCCGTGTAAATAGCAACACCTATAAAGCAAAAAATTAACTGTCAGAACAATTAATTGTCAGAACAATTAATTACTGTATGAATTCTTTCATGGATTAACTTTATGTCTCTGAGTCAAAATTATAGGCATTTAATATGCAAGCAATATTCTCAGATGCCATTACTTTATGGATTGTGGTTATACATCAATATTGGTTTTCTTAGTGAGGCAGAATTATCACTGCCATGAAGCCACAGTACCTCAAAGCACAAAAGAGGCTTTCATGGTACCACTATGGATTTTAACTACTTAATGTACCTTTAATTTTAGAGGCTGTTATTAATAATTCACTAATTAAAACACTTACCAAATATTTTCTCGGTGTTCTTTAGCGTGGCTCCTCTAAGAAGCAAGTTTTCCGATCCTAATGGCCTGCAAAGATAAGAATGACCAGAAACAAGGCAATAGAGAAATCAGAGGGAGACCTGCTACGAGGTGGAAATCAATTCATTTGCCTAAGAGGATTCATTTTATGAGGAAATTGTCTAAATATAGATTTGCTTATATTTAGATTAGAAAATTTAGCCTGGGTCCATGTAAAAGTGTGTAGCCTTTGCCTGTGGGAGGATAAGAACCTGCCCTGCTTCAAGAAATCTGCAGAATTCTAGCTTTGCGAGCATCTGCTACTCGGTACAGCACCTGTTAGGAACACAGGCTTCCGGCCCCACCCCAGACATGCTGAGCCAGATCTGAAGATTTCAACAATATTCCATTAGCGGTCGCTCATGAGGGCGGTGGGCTGACAAGTGGGGTCCCTGCACCAGTGCCATCAGCAGCACCTGGAAACTTATCCGAAGTGTCACCTTGACAGACTGAACCAGAAACCCACTCCTAACAGGCCTCAAGTTTGAGGACTGCTGGACTGGCAGAACCCCAAATGTTCTGGGAAATTGAAAGGGTTGGTGTCTGTGACTCATGTGGATTTGGCTGTTTCTATCACATCCTCAGGGAATCTCAGTGCATCTCACGTACTATAGTCATACTTTAAAAATGAAGGCTGGGACACTCTGTGTACATTTATAAACACTGGCTGTCAAGTCCACAAAGACCCTCTGAATGTAGGTGGCCCATACTTCTGGAACAATCCATGCATTGCTACTTTTGGGGGGAACAGGAAACAGACAAAAAGTTTTTAAATCATTCATGTAAGAACAAGCATTGCCCTAAGCATTCAACACTCAATAGAGAGCAAAAGACAAAATCTCTGCCTTTAAGGGATTCATGTTCTAGTAGTTCTCTTTGTTTATGGAGTAATAATTTATTCTCATTTCCCAAGAGTAAAAGAAAAATAAGAAGCAGAATTCAACTTTACAAATTTGCTATTTTTGGCATTCTAATGATTTTCTTTGGAAGGGAAAAGGAAAGAGTTGAAAGTATTTACTAAAGTTTGCTTTTTTCTGTCTGTGTATTATGGGATGTTGAGAACCTACTGAATGCTACAAACTTAAGCTTTGTTCAGTACATTTAGCTGATACAGCTTAGGACTGTGCCCAGCTAAAGATGAGAAAGAGGGGTGCTGCTCAGGGCAGGGAGTTGCTGGGGACACACCTGACCTGACGTGTCTGCCCGGGGCTGTCCAACGGTCTCGACACTCATCCCTCAGCCTGACAGCCATGAATGACGGAGCTCCCGGGGCCGCACAATTGCTGTCTGGTTGTGTTATAAGTACTGTCAGCCTCTGTGAGCAGCACTCCTACCATAATTCATGTCGAATGTGTTTACGAAAACAAATGGCCCCTTTAAAAAAAAAGTGGCTCTGGGAAGTCTAAAAATAATTTACTTAAAAAAGTACATTGCTTCTAGTTTGGACAGGAAGACAAAGAAATATCACCCTGAATGGATTAAGAACTTGGACATATAATTTATAACGGTCCACACTATGAATTTATAAACATCTTTAAATACCCAAATAGTAAACAGCTGAACAGTATAAATATTCAAAAAGCAACACTAGAATTTCTATCAAAATACAAACTATATTAATAATTATCTTCCCAAGCTGCTCAACATTAAACTTTGTCTAAATATAAAGCGTGGAAAGCCTTCAATGTTTACTTTTTTGGATTCATCCCATCAGCAATATGAATAAATCTAAATCTATTTACTCATTCAAACACTAATTCTCACAAGACACAGAAATACAGGTTATTTCTCCAAAGTAACTAGGAATTACTTGCTGACTAATATGTATTTAGGAAAGACCATGGCAATACCTCCACAAATTCTGAAAAGCACCTATAGCTGATGGATAATGATAACAAAATCATATTCGGAAGTCCACAATTTCCTGAAAATAAATCATTTCAGGAGCCTTACAAGGAGACAAGCCGTAGGGACTTATATTTCAGTAACTATTTTGCAGCAATTTCTCATTAAGTTTATTTCTACTTCTGGGAAACTGTGGTTTTTTGTTTTGTTTTGTTGTCTGTTTATTTTTAACAAACAAAGTAATATCAGGATATTGGCAATTTGGAGACTGATTAAATTGGAAGAAAAAGTCTCTGACAGTGGGTTTACAAAAAAAGTCAACTTCGAAACCTGCTTAAAGTCAATTTCCTATAGATCTTGAATACTTTGGCAGCAAAGAACTACTGGGATCTTGAAACAATGTGCAGATAAAACATCTGGAGGTCCAGGGAAGCAGATGCAGCACAGACCCAGGGAGCTGTGGGCCGGATGATAGTACATCACACTTGTCCTGACCACTTGCTGGTTTTGGGGCACTGCTACCTCAGGGCCTCAGAGTTAGATATCTGATGGGATACGATGAAAATATTCCTTGTCAACACTGCCTGGGTGTGACCAAACTGAGATTGCTATAATGATGAGGGTGAGCACACCTACCTGTGACCTACACCGGTCACAGCCAATGCCTGGGCAACAGGTTCCTATGTCCCTAGGTGGATGTGAGCCTATAACAGGCCCTTGTGAGGCACATCCCCTTAAATCTAGATGAAATCTAGAGCCGAAAATGTGTCCCAGTAATAATTATGAGTAGATTCATACATTCCAACAAAATGGACTCCAAGTCTGAAATCTTTCAACTTCATAGTTGAAGACATACTAGTCTATAAATTATGAAAGAGTATTTCTAATGGGGGAAACCACATCCTCTACTTTGCCTTGGAACCGTTAGATGGGCTTGTGACATTTCTCTGCTGTGAGAAGACCCGCAGCAACATCTTGTGAGAGAACATTTTCCATGAACGTCATTAGTTTGTTAACATGTACAGCTGTATACACAAGAGAAACCAAAAAATGCTACAACCTAGACCTCTGGTCAAGTTGAATTCTACTTTCAAAACCCAACAGAACAGCAACAATGAAAATCTCTTATCGGTAAAAAAAATTCACTTTTAATTTAATAATTAAGAGATAAAAATGGCCAAAAGTGTCTGAAAGAAGCACATCACCTCACCTCACCACGGGGTCATTCTGATCATTGTAAACATTTATGCGGCCCACAAACCTGGCAACAGAAAAGTCAGGTTATTGGCATGACAACAATGGGAGAGGCAGACAGGAAGTGCCCTGTCCTACACACCCACCTTCCTGTTTCTAAGGAAGAAGGAGATGCGTGCTCACAACCTGGGATTCTTTATTCAAGAGCATGTTAGTATGTGGCTAAACCACTCTACCTTCCTTCCTCTTTCTTCCTTTACTTTCTGTTCTTAGCAACCCATGACCTAAATGATTTTCCTTAAAATCACTTCCTCAAAATACAGAAAATTATTTTTCTTCAATAAATTTAGGCCCATTAAACCACTTCAAAAGTTTGAATAGATAGCTATAGAATTAAATGTTGCTGGATTGTGAAAATACATAAGTAACATCTTTTGGACTCAGTCTTAACTTTTAAGCAGGTATTTACAATCTCTTCCAAAAGCAACCATGCAGCTAGATTATTTGGGGTGGACAGCAAGAACAATGTTTAGGGGATAAAGAGATAGTCCTGGGGAACACAGATCTGGCTTACTTGTAGAGGTCGGGCTGGGGCTGCTCACACTCAATGGTAGCGTGGAGGCCATCTATATCTTCTTCAGTATGAAATCCCTTTGTGTCTTGAACTGCATAATGTGTCTACAGATTGACAAGAAATGTGAATTCACAACAATATAAGCAACACAAATCTAGCAGCCACTGCCTCTAATCCTAAGCAACACTGACATCTAATTTTTTTGTGCATAGAAATAAGCCTGGTTACAAAACTTGGTTAGCATAGAGAGAAGCTGTATAATAGTTTGAAAATGTTAAAAAGTTATAGATTTATAGGTTACTACTGTCATTCCTATAGCTATTAGGTGCCAGAAAGTTCTCCCATTCTTACCTCGTATCCTCAACTTAAAACTAATAGCAATGCTGAGAATTCTTCTTCAGAACTGGATACTTCGATTTATCTATCATGATTGTAACTATCAACTAGGAAACAAATTTATTCCTTTTTGTTTCTACAACGCCCTATCGTTTATAGAAAACTGGCATCAGCATCACGAACTGCCCTTGCCGACACTGGTTAGGGAGTGTAAGCTTTCTGCATAGCTACTCATTTGGCCTCAACCCACGGGCTCCTCAAGCCTGAGTGTTCATCAGGATCCCATCCAGGGCCTGTAGGGCACTGACCCCTGGGTCCCACCTGGGATCATGTTAGAAATGCAATTCTCAGGCTCCAGTCCAGAGTTTCTGATGCTGCGAGTCTGGGGTGGGGGCCTGAGAACTGCATTTCTAACATGATCCCAGGTGATGCCTATGCTACTAGTCTGGGACCCCATTCAGAGAACACTGGCCCAGATGATATCGGTAACCATGAACAGCTCAGCTTGCCTTGGGAGATAAGAGGAAAGAAACACTCGTGCATGAGGGCCTAGTGAAGGAGAACACATCTCTAAGTCTCCTCTTATCTTTGCTGTTGGACAAGTTAAGTGTGTAATAAATCAAAACAAATAGATATAATCACAGTAGCAGCAGCAGTAGCATTTATAACATTTTGGGGGCATTTATTGTGTAGCGAGCACTTTGGGAAATGTTCTAATTATACCCTCACAAGAGTTCCTGGAAGAGGAAAGGTTTGCCCACATTTTACAGATGCGAAATGTCTGCTCACAGCCACATGAGCAACGAATGTGGCTAGTGCAGGAGTCTCACTCTCTCACTCTCCTTTTAAGGAAAGGCCCCGGATCGATCTAGCCCCCAAGCCAAACCAAATACACAGTAACGACTTCAGAGGGCACACATTTAAGATGCTGAGCACGACACAAGAAAGGTTGAAATGGAACATGAATTCTAATATCTGCCAGTTCTGGACTAAGGAGACTGCCATAAAATTTCACCCTGAAAAAAGTGATCCACCTGGAGGCCTCCAGCATCTGTTCACTAGCGATGCTGGGATGTGTGTGAGCAGCGACATCCCTCCCATGGGACAGAGTGCAGAGGGCAGCCCACTGCCAACAATGAGAGTGTGTGTGGCTCTATTTATTTTGATTTATTACATACTTTATTTGAGAGAAAGATAAGAGGAGATTGAGAGATGTTTACTGTCAGGAAGGACGGGAACATAACCTCCCCACACTCCAGAGACCAGCAGCAGGTTACAATGAACACCTGACAACCAACCCAGGGATTTCCATTCCCAGAATTACTGTTGCTTACAATTATGCCAGCATGTTAACTCTCTTGGGACATGCTACATAGAAAATGTGAAAATAAATGCCGAAAAAAGACCCACAAGGACTTTATACAATGACATCATGAATTATCCATTAAAGATGAGCATATCTTTTAATGTTTTTGCAAAGAAAATTTCTCTTTCCCGTTCTAGAAATTGCCTATATCCACAGGTATTGCTCGAGCACCGTTTCAGAGTTGCAGTCTTGTTAGCTAATGCCTTAGAAATGGTTGAATCCACTGAGACATGCTCACTTTTAGAAAATCCTTGGAAGCTTCAGATTTTTTAAATAATGAAAACCTTAAAATTAAGAGTGATATATTCTATTCTTTCATGATTGTTAATTAAATTTTTGTATCAGCTACCAGTACAGAATTCCATATAGAATGTCAGAAATTAATTATAATTTCAGATATGAAATTATTTTAACAAAAAGACACTCATTGAAGTAACAGTGAAGCAAAATCTGGATGAATGTGTGACTTTTCACATCATTCCAGGGTAGGAAAGACACTAATTATGACTAGTAAAATGAAAACTTCCAAAATTCCAACAATCTATTCATTACATCTTTAATTTGTTACATCCACTAAATGACACAGCTAAGTAATATGAAGTTATTTCTGTTAACCCAAGATGGTTGGCTGGTACAGATATTAAGGATGGAAAGAGAAAAGTAGAACACAGAGGGAACGAAGCAAAAGTCAAAAAACAATTTGGCTGCAAACTCCCTGGGTTTTCACTGTAACCACTGAAAATACTGAGTTTCCAAACAAAATACAGTTTTTGGTCACACAAATAAGGCCCTGTACAGAGTCTCCAATAAAGGCAAGTTACTTTGTGACTCGATTCTCCATCTAAGCTGGCAGTTGTCACGTGGCAGGTCCCATCTCCACGGCTGCTGGAGAGAAAGATCAAGTCACAGGGGAAGGTCTCGTCCTCCTTGACCATGACGATGTCCCCAACCTGCAAGACAGACAGACAGCACCATTAACTGAACCGTGCCTCTGTGCAGCGGGGCATTTTTTTTCCTTAAAGTGTCAGTTGATACTGACGGATGCCATTATGGTGTTTATTTATAGGAGGGTATGTGGATGCTAATGTGACTCTAGAGAAAGATCATTTCCCAGGCATTCTGCCCAAATGGAGGACAGACCAAGTGAGGTTTCAAAGTACCAATTTTAGATCCGTGAAGCATCAAAGTGCATTATGATTGAATATTTTGCAATGGAAACACAGACAAACATCTATAACAAGGTTATCTTTGATTCAGTCCAAGCAGGATGAATTCAAGTGTTTCATTAAACATGTCTGAGTGGAAATTATTACTGCAGGGAAGCATTGATCTAAAACCAGGTGTTCTATAAACCAGCTATGAGAGTTCTAAGAGCAGGGCAAACAACAGAACCAAGACACTGTCCAGATCACTCAATAATGACTAAGAACAAAGCAGAAGTGGCAATCACATTGCAAAAACTAAAGTAAAAATGAATCACAGAATATTTGTCATATGGATTCTTAAGTAAGATGCAAACACCACAGTTTCTGTATCATCACCAAAGAAAGCATCTAAACAACCTCACAGAAAGGCCCTTTTTCTCTGATCGTGACTTTAGACTGTGTGTCTGGAAGGTAAATGACCATTAAAACCCCACAAATCGGGATGATAGTGGGTTCGAAAACTTTCCAGTCACTTGGATGGTCTTGCTGTTACGTGCAAGGTACTCCCAGAATCAGGATATCACCATACTTCTGTCCATACAAGTGGGGTTTCCTGTTATACCCCCATTTATGGTCCCAGGTGAGTGTCTGGGAACTTAAAATTGGAGGATTATTCCCCAAATAGACTGTTGGGTTTAGTGAAATTCCTACCAGAATCCCAGCAAAGATTTTTATAGATATAGATAGGCTTATTCTAAAATTTATGTGGAAAGGTGCAGGCCTTAGAATAGCTACTACAATCTTGAACAAGAAGAATGAAGTAGGGGAGTGACTCTGATGATAGAAAGGCTTACTCTGCAGCAGCAGTAGTGCTGGTACTGGGGAGAGACCAATGGAACAGAACAGAGAACCCTGAAATTGACCCATACAAATACGCTTACTGACTTTTGACAACGGTACGAAAACAGTTCAATGGAGGAGGGATAGCCTTTCCAACAAACAGAAGAGCAATTGGACAGTTATAGGCAACAAACGAACCTCGCACCTTATATAAAAATTCAAACTGGATCATGAACTTATGTGAAACTATAAACCTTTTAGAAAAAAACATAGGAGGAAATCTTTGGGTTCTGGAAAGATAGTCAACATAATTAGCCATTACGAAAATGCAAATTTAAACCACACTAAACAATACCAGAATGACGAAAATGAAAAACAGTGCCAACACCAAATGCTGGTGAGAATGTAGAGAAACAATCGTTCATACATTTCCGATGGGAATATAAAATGGTACAGTGTTCTGAGAAATTGTTTGGCGAATTTTTTTAAAACTAAAAATGGATTTACTATATGACCCAGCAATTCAACTGTTGAGTTTTTATGCTAGGGAAATAGAAACTTTATTCACATAAAAACTCGTACACGAATGTTCACGGCAGCGTTATTCATAATAGCCCCAAACTAAAAAATACCTAAATGTCCTTCAGCTGATGAATGTAAGCAAATTCTGGTCTACTCCACACCATGGACTCACAAATAAAAAGAAGGAGCGGTACTGATGCACACAGCTGGGGACAAATCATGGGAATTAGACTGAGTGATAAAAATCCTAAAAGGTTTCATAATTCCATTTATGTAATGACATTCTTGTAACAACAAAATTAAAGATTTCTTTTCTGATAGCCCCGAGCACCCTCTGAAGGCCTGAGCCATTACGGCCATTGAAAGACAGTGCCTAGAGTTGCAAGGACAGCCTGATTTTTCTTCCTTGTCTCACATAGTCGATTTAGAATCCTCTAGTCAGAATAGGTTGGATACACAGCAGACATTACCCACAGGAGATCAAGGCATTAAATATTCAATTTTGTGCTAGTAGATACTGTTTGGTTCCATTTTTAAAGAAAAGAGGTCTGAAGGAGCCTGTTAACACGTGTGTGGGGTCTCCCAGCCCCTCACCTCCCTGACCCCGTGGCCAATAGGAAAATATCGCTGGTCTAGACTAACTGAGAGGAAGCTCATTCAGAAGTACTAAAACACCTGGACAATAAGATTTATAAAGCAAAAAAAAGGTTTAAAAATTTAAAAATACATATGATAGTGTGTCTAATACACATGATAACTGAAGCTAGGTTAACAAAGACAGATCCCATGCTGGTGACATGTTAACAGGCTCCCTGGAGGTCCGGGTGTCCTGGACCTGTCCTTCTCCCAAGACATCTATCAGTCCCCAGGCTGACAGGGTTACCCTTCTTCACGGCATCAGGGATGTGTCCGGAACCAGAGGCCCACTTTTCTGACACTGTACACAAGGGCTGGCAACACTCCCTTACTGCAACCTCCTTATGGCCCCACCATGATTTCTGGCCAGGAAAGCAGCCCAGGGAAACAGTAAAGCTGCCAGAAAGGAGGGAAGGTGTGGGAGGGGGGGCGGGAAGAGGTACCAGCAGGATGACAAGGACAAGAGGAAGCGACAGGGAGATGGTTAGGCTCCGTCCCTAGGCTCACAGCTAAACATTACTCCATTACTGTAAAAATCATTCTTATCATTTGTACACATATAGGTGCTTCTAAATGGCTAGTGTAGGTTTGAAGGTAATTCACTTAAATAATTTAAACACACATTTAAAGATAATAATAACACATCAGTTACACTTGATAATTCATTGGAAAAAAATTGAAATGCAACCTTCAGTTTCCATAAATTTCCAACTAGCAGAGTTTATATTAATGTAATTTTACCTTGTTCTAAAACAGGTTTGCTAAAATTGTTTAGAGCTTTCTGTCTTGACTAGTTAGTATAATCTCATAAACAGTCTGGTTGGGGTGCTGATAGGGGGGAGGTTGTCTGTAGGGACAGAACAGGAGGTATATGGGAAACTTCTATTCCTTCCGCTCAATGTTGCTGTAAGTCTAAACCTGCTCTAAAAATAAAATTTATTAAAACTTTAAAAGTAAATAAATAAAAATAAAAATAAAAGATAGTGTTAGGAGTTTGCCTGAAGTGAGAAGTATTTGAGGAAGAGGTTGGGCCTATATCCAATTAAAAAACAATTACAGACAATTGTTTTGCCAAAGAGAATAAAACTGTTACACTGCTTTTGTTCTGTAATTGTTACTGGTTTTAAGCCAGTTAAATGTGTCAGTTATTACTTACTCTCAGCTTTCGGCTCTGCTTCCGAACCAGCTTGCCATGCTGGATGAAATGAACAGGGCACTGGTTCATGGCATTGTCTGCTTTATGGCGTAGCCAGTCTTCATAGCCCTAAAAAATAAATTAAGAAAGAATCTCATGCAATGGAACAAGAGAACTGTGGAGGGTCCACCAGCTCTGAGCCGATCCTTCTGGACGTCGCTCTGATGGGCAGTGACTATGGGTAAAGCATTAGCAGCCTCAGCCTCTTGGACAAGCAAGGTGGCCAGGAGACTTGAAAACTCCGGTGTTCCCAGCCGCATGCATGAGAAGGGCTAACCATAGTAAAACTGCCCATGAGAAGGATTAGCCACAGCAAAACCAGAAGTCACCTTTTATTCTTCTTTTCCTAACACCCAGCACCTACCCACCGGCAAGTCCTGATGCTTTTCCCTCAATAGATCCTAAATCCTCCACTTCTCCATGTCCCCTGGCCCACCCTTCCGTGGGCTTCCAGAAGGCCAGATCTCCTTGTGTTCTCACACTTGAATTGAACAGGGACACAACTAGCCCTGCCACTGCTGGGAGCCCCAACTCCACACCTTTTATGGCGGCTTCTCAAACTTTCTGCTGTTAGGACATGTGCAGAACGGCCGTTCTCAAGTCCACTATGGTGACTACACCAAGCTGCTCACTGCCAGGGCCATGGCCTGGGGTCCTGGAGGGGCCAAGACCTGCTTATGGCCTGAGGTCTGGGGGAGGAGTCTTCTGGTTCCCCTTCCTCTGGACTCAGGCCCTCGCTTCAAACTGTTTCCCTGGTTTGAGTGTATCAGAGGGGACCCACTACCAGCACCCTGCTGGCCCACAGTGCACATGTATGTATGTGTATGTACATATATGTGCAGAATTTCTCTTGTTCAGCATTACCATCTCTAGGACCTACAAAAAGGCTTAGTACATAGCAGAAGCTCAATAAATATCTGTAGACTAAATAAAGGATATGAGTAAAGTGGGAAATTAGAAAAGAAAAATATTTTCTAACAATCTGCTTGGATTTTGTTCCACCCTATTTTTCTGGGTCTTCTGCCTGATCTTCTTTCCACTCTGCAACTCAGTGCAGGAGGAAATTTCGAAAACAAAATCAAGGCATAAATAAAAGAATCAAAAGCAACTTTTCAAAATTAGTTTTTACCTTTTATATTACAAAACAAATTATATTCTTTGTGGACAAAAAAATACATATACCACTACCAAAAAAAAAAAAAAGAAAGAAACTAAAAAGTCCTAATCCTATCACTTGATAAAAACTGTTAATATGTAAAATATCAACATATAACTATAATTATATACAAATATAATTCTAGTCCATGGGGGAGTATTTTTTCAACATTAAGATCGTACTGTACATACTACTTTGTACCCTTAAAATGTCATAGACATTTTTCCATGGTGATTTGGGATTGCTTAAAAGTTTTGTAGTTATAGATATACTTTGATAAACATCTTCACAATTGTATTTTTGTGTATGTCCATGATATACATTTAGTATAGATTGCTAAAAAGAAAATGTCTGAGTCAAAAGATAAACAAGGCTTTTAGGCTTTTAATATGAACTAATCAAAATTCCTCAAGAAACTTGTCACCAATTATATTTCTAATAGCTGATCTTAACTACCTCGAAAAGCACAAGACAGCCTCTCTCTCTCTCTCTCGCTCTCTCGCTCTCTCTCTCTATATATATACATATATATATCTTCTGACTATGATTTTTTATTGGATATGGCAGCCCAGATTCTTAGCAGAGTAAGGTGCTGATTCGCTTTGTGACACCCATGCAAACCTTACAGTTCCCCATGCACATGTGCATTTTATTAACTGTAACAAACATTGGAAGTTACCAATATTAGCTGTTCCTATGTCAACTCAGACACTGGCTCAAGCATTGGAAAAGCAGCCTGCTCTAATTCTCTAACAACTCTGCTAAATCCTTCTGGTCTTAAACAGACAGAATTTCAAATTTTTTTTTCAAATTTCAAATTCTTTCCTCAATAGGAGAAAACATATACTTTCCATCAAAGAGTATGGTGTTTTCTAAATTGATTAACACACCTTTAGAGCTGGGTTTCTTTGGATGTAAAAGTGCATCTGAGTTAAGGATCATGAATTACATCTTCTCTGTAATATTTCCCAGCACATGAAAGGGAAAATCAGATGCCTGAAGAGCTGTTTACATCTCCAGATGTGGCTACACATCTGTACCCATGAGCTGTCATGTGATGGAAATTTTCTGGAACTAGATAGTGGTGATGGCTGAAGCACTAAACTGGCTAAATGGATAGTGGAAATGACTGAGATGTATTCTTCTTACTGTTAGTCACTGGCTTTATTCATCAGAAAGAACGGAAAGAACAATTTTATCCACATTGAGTCAGGAGTGAGCATGCTGTATTATGAAGCCACATTGGAGACCCTCTGTAGGTAGCAAATCATTGCAGTTAAGATGGTTGAGGACAAAGGTTAAGCAACTCACCTAAAATCAGACAACATCTCTGGTTGATTCCATAGTTTCCTCCTCAAACTCACAGGGCACCAAATTAGCAAGTAAATTATATGATCTTTATTCTTTTAACCCAAGTATAAATCTAAAACAGTTACAAAAATGAATTTCTTGAACTTAGGTAAATTTTCTATGACCTAGCTAAAACAAACCAGATTGCTTTGGATAAGAGGCGACATCATATAACGAAGATAATGACCTTCTTCCTTTGTAAAATTCTTACCTGTTTGATAGCTGTGACGGTAATGACAAAGAACAGTGGAAGTCCACTCGTTACTGGACTTGTGGGTGTATCAATAATCAACTGAAATTAAAAGAGAATTGTGGAACCATTTTTAAAAACATATTAGTGACTTTAGACAGATTGGTTAGCCCTGTTACACCACCATCCAACATTTGCTTTTACTTATTTTAAATTGCTTTATTGTTACCCCACTTTATCTCACCATTAGAGATAAATTAAATAAAAAGTAAATCACCCAATTTCACTATGAAGCTGAGGGCGGTTCTCTTTTATTAAGGGACATGTGTAAGGAAATGATACTGGCAGTGGCAAAGACACAAGTCTAATACCAGAATACATTTATTCAATTTACTACTCTTCTCTGGTACCACACTTTAATTACATCATTTGGTCAACTTAATGTTGGGGAAAATTTGAAAGTCTTTCAACTGTATTTTGTAAAATGGAAAAAAAATTAGATTGTTATTCTTAAAACACAGCTGACATATTGTTCCCTAATTCATCCCTCACTGTGGTATTCATTCACTCACTCTCTCTTTTTTTTTTTTCTCTTCCTCTTTTTCTTAATGTTTTCTCTGGTTCGTCTACGCATACTTAGGAAGAAGAAAAGAGCAATAATGTTTAGCTTGGCTGATGAATTTTTCCTAAAAATTAGGCAGCTCCTGATCTCCCCTCTAGTGCTGGCAGGTGGCCAGAACCAACTCAAAAGCAGAGTGCTCATGTGTATGTTTTAGCTTATAGGTCTCTCTGAACCAGTACACTTGCCCTGAAGGAAATAAAAGAAGGAACTATAGATAAGGAGCACCAAGTCCTTGTTCCTTCTTACTAGCAAACCATAGTTAATCACTTGAGAATAAAGTGTCACCTATTTAGATTTACATTTGAGGTGATAGAAAAAAGATGACCAGCCTTACCTGTACCAGAAATATGATAAGAAAATAAAAGTTGGCTATTCTTCTGAATTGTTCAAATAAGTTCTTGGGTATAAAGTTCCAAAATGTGTACTATATAAAAAAAAAAACAAAAAGGTGTCATTTTGATCACAATTTACTTTTTATGTTATTCTACTGCATGATCTCAAAGTATAAAATGTTCAGTTTTAGATATAGAACTCATAATTCAAAATTTAAAGTGTTTATAGACATTTTATCAATTTGTTGACCACAAAGACAAACTTCTAACAGAGAACGTGTACCTCAAAAGTAGCATATGTGTTACCAAATTTCAGATAATTCAAGGTAGTACCTTAATAGTTTTATTATTAAAATGTCTTTCATAAAATATAAACCTAAGATTGTTAACTCAAAAAATATATATTTAGCATTTTTCCTTGGTTGTAATTTCTTTGTAAGTTGTGTGTGTGTGTGTGTGTGTGTGTGTGTGTGTGTGTGTGTGACAGTGTGACTAGATGGTGACAGAAAGCTAAAACAGAAGTCAATGTTACCAGATGGTCTTGATTCAGTCTGGAGCCGGTTCCTACATAGGGAAGTTTCTGTGTCAGCACCACACACACGAGAGGGAGAGGGGATGGAGAGGTAAGCAGGGAAAATGGTTCTGTCGCCACTTATTCTCCAAACTTTTCATTTTTGCCTCAGAAAGACAGTTTTCTTAACTTCTGTGTTAAAAACAACAATGCCCCAGATGTCATGGATCTGCAGTAAACACTGAGCTTAGAAATTAGTTTTAAAATTCTATCTGAAAGCTTTTGACTTTAATGAGGACAGTCTGCTGAAGAGTAAGAACATGCTCTGCCCAGTCTATAAGGTGACCCTAGCCTTCTTGCTGTAAAATGAATGGTACCTACATCAGCTCCTATCAGGGGAGTGTGCTGGTATCGCAGCTCTAGACAGTAGTTATCAAGCTCTCATACCAAGAGCTCCTTTAGTGCCAGAATCTCAAACACAAGTTATTGAAAGATGAATATAATACCTAAAGCCTGGCATGGTCTTGAAGTAATCAACATATTCTGAATCTGGTTTTTACATCTATTTCACAGTACATCACAGTTAAAAAGTAAATAAACTTCTTTGCCTTAAGTTTCCAACTATTTAGAGAGTATACAGGGAATTTCCATTTTATATTCTAATTTATATTCGCAAGTTCATAACGAAGTTCCTCAATGAGCAGAAAAACAAAGGAGTGGTTCCCCGCCATCTCCTGACAACTATGGGCATACTTTCAGTTCTCTTTTCAGGGTGGCCCCATAAATTACCTTTAAAAATCTCTAAATAAAAAATAAATTAATTAATTAGTTAATATTTTTTCAAGTATAAATTGATAGTTTTGAAATAATCAAGGGGATGTGAAGTACACTGTACTTAGTACAGCATAGAAAATATAGTCAATAATATTGTAATAACTATGTATGGTAGCAGGTGGGTACTAGACTAATGGGAAGGGAGGGCTCAATTCATTAATTATATAAATGTCTAATGACTATGCTGTAAAAGGTACTTCAAATTCCAACTTATTTAAAATTGATTTATACTTAAATACCTTTTATTCGATGGTAATGGTTGCTTCTAGAGAAATGAAGAATTAAGAGGAAAAAACCAGGTCTCTAGAGGTTTAGAAAAAAAATTAATTTCCTAGGTCCCAAATTTACCCCACCGTACCCATCTAAACACCTTTATCTTCCATATATCATTTCATACCAATCCTTTATGGAATATATGCTTTGGAAATATCTTCTCTTAGTGACTTGTCTTTTAATTCTCTTAACAGTATCTTTTGAAGAGCAGAAATTTTTAAATTAAAAAAGTTCAACTTATTAGTTTTACCTTTCACGGTTAGTGTTATTGGTGTCGTATCAGAATACTCATTATCCAACCAAGGTCACCTAGATTTTCTCCTATGCTATCATCTAGGACATTTACAGTTGTGCACTTTACATTTAGGTATATGATCAATCCATTTATAGTTAATTTTGTGAAAAGTGTAAGATCAGTGTCTAGATTCTTTTTTTTTTTTTTTTTGAGTCCTAATCTTAGGTGTAATGAAGGTCATGTACAAAATAACTTTTTATATATGTATGCAACTTAACAATAAATCTGTCCTACCTGACATAACGTGAAAATGAAGAGTAAACTTTGCCACAATTACATAGCTAACTGCATTCCCTATGCCGTGCTCCCCATCCCTGTGGCAATCTACCGACTACTAATTTGTGCTTCTTTAACCCTTTATCTCATTCTCCCAAACTCACCCCCAATCCTCTGGCCATCATCAGATTGTCCTCTATATTTGTGAGTCTGTTTTTGATTAGTTTGTTTTTTTGTTCCTTAGATTCTGCATGTAAGTGAAATCATATGGTATTTATCTTTCTTTGTCTGACATTTCACTCAGCATAACAACCTCTAGGTCCAACCATGTCTTTGCAAATGGAAAGATTTCATTTTTTTAATGTCTGAGTAATATTTCATTGTATATATGAACCATAACTTCTTTATCCAGTCATCTGTTGATGGGTATTTAGATTGCTTCCATATCTTGGCTATTGTAAATTGTGCTGCCATGAACATAGGTGTGCATAGATCTTTACAGATTATTGTTTTGGTTTTCTTTGGATAAATACCCAGAAGTGCAATTGCTGAGTCAAAAGGTATTTCCATTTTAAATTTTTTGAGAAATCTCCAGACTGTTTTCCATAGCGGCTGTACCAATTTACAATCCCACCAACAATGTGTGAGGGTTCCCTTTTCTCCACATCCTTGCCAACATTTGTTCTTTGATTTATTGATGATAGCCATTCTGACAGGTGTGAGGTGATATCTCATTGTGGTTTTAATTTGCATTTCTCTGATAATTAGTGCTCTTGAGCAAGTGTTCGGGTCTTCTGCTCATTTTTTAATTAGATTGTTTTTTTGTTGTTGAGTTTGACAAATTCTTTATATATTTTGGATATTAATCTCTTACCAGATGTATCATAAGCAAATATCTTCACCCATTCAGTCAGTTGTCTTCATTTTGTTGATGGTTTCTTTTGCTGTGCAAAAACTTTTTAGTTTGTTGTAATGCCATTTGTTTATTTTTTTTCTTTTGTTTCCTTTGTCTGAGAAGATATATCTGAAAGAAGTTACTAGTAGCAACATCAGAGAGATTACTGCCTATGTTTTCTTCTAGAAGTTTTATGGTTTCGGGTCTTACATTTAAGTCTTTAATCCATTTTGAGTCTATTCTTGTATAAGGTATAAAAAGGTGGTCCAGTTTCTTTTCTTTTCTTTTTCTTTTTTGCATGTATCTGTCCAATTTTCCTAGCACCATTTATTGAAGAGACTGTCTTTACCCCATTTTATATTTTTGCCTCTTTTGTCATATATTAAGTGAGCGTATAGGCGTGAATTTATTTCTGGGCTCTATATTCTATTCATTTGATCAATGTGTCTGTTTTATGCCAGTACCATTCTGTTTTGATTACTGTACCCTTGTAGTATAGTTTGATATCAGGTGGTATGACACCTCCAATTTTGTTCTTTTTTTCTTTCTTTTTTTTGCATGTGGACGTATATTGCTCTTGCACCATTCGTAGAAAGCCTTTCATTTCTCCATTGCATTGTTTTTGTTCCTTTGTCAAAAATCAGTTGACTATATTTATGTGGATCTATGTCTGGGCTCTTTATTCTGTTCCATTGATCTATTTGTCTGTTTTTTTCACTGATACTACACTGTCTTCATTACTATAACTTTATAGAAAATATGAAGTGGGATAGTGTCAGTCCTCCAACTATGTTATTCAATATTGCGATGGGTTCTGGGTTTTTTTTCATCTCCATATAAACTTTAGAATCAGTTTGTTGATATCTACAAAATAACTTGATGGGATTTTGATTAGGATTGTGTTGAATCTATAGATTAACTTGGAAAGAACTGACATCCTAACAACATTGAGTCTTCTCATCCATGAACATAGAATATTTCTCCATTTACTTAAAACTTCTTTGATTTCTTTCAACAAAGTTGTATAGCTTTCCTCATATAGCTCTTGTACATATTTTGTAGATTTACACTTAAGTATGAGTAAGTATATATTGCTTTTCTTTTTGGTGCTAATGTAAATGGTGCTGTATTTTTAATTTTGAATTCTGGTCTGCCAGGGAACCAGCACAAATCTGGAATTTAAAATCAGTTAAATGGTTTCTTTATTCTAATCAGGCATGGAAGACCCATGCTGCAGCTTTGACAGTAAGCTTTGTAATTTCCACAGCTTACTGTCATTTTTCCTTGAACTGGTACACTGATTGTTAATGTGGTCAAAAGAGGGTTATTAATTACTGATGATGTATAATAAGAAAATTGAAAACCCAGTGAGATACTTTAAATATTCATGACTGCACTGATATACCAGTAACATACGGATAAAGTACAATAAAATAATCATTTTATTACATGTATAAGAGGTGGAAAACTGATAATAGTGGGCCAATTGTACATTTATCATCTTTGTTAAAGGGTAATGATCTAAATATTTGCTTAGACATGTGGGTCATAATGTAATATAATGCTTTGTGTATTACAAAGTTTACTGTAATACTCTGACCTATATTCAGCTATGAAGTCCTACCTTCTGCTGTGATACAATCAGTAGAACGATACTTTATACTGGAAATCCTAATATTGAGCCACAGGCATGGAATAAACTGGGTTTTTTTTCTTGCTATAAGGAAACTGAGAAGTCTGAGTCAACCAGAAAATCTCTCTTTACTATAACAGATATTTTAGGGAATGGCGAATTATACAAGACAATTAAACTATTCCTGGCATTTCTCTCACAACACAAAAAATTTCATACCTGAAGTCTTTGCATTTGTTCTGTGTATTGTTAGCCCTGCAATGAGAACATCTCATGAGCATCTGAGCTCAGTTTTGCTTCCTCTCTTCTCCTCTGTGTATAAGTCACCTCTGGTTCTGGGTTACTTGCCGGGAGTATGGCTCCTCACAAAGAAGAAAGCAGTCTCACTTGGTCTATCTTTAGTCATGTGGAGAAAGAAAACACCCTAAGAAAAAAGCCCTGGGCGCTGTTCTTCTTTGCCAGCTGCCAGAAAGTAATACGAGAGCATCTGGAAATTTCCCTGAGGCCTCGACTATTATGTACCTGAAATTGGGTCTAGCACCACAGCTGTGAGTGGGACAGACCTAAAAACGTGCTGGAGGTTGGTCACCGAACTGCGGAAGGCAATCAACTCACACGGAGTAGAAGTTTCTCTGTCACTTATGATTGAGAGATGAGGGTGTAAAAAATAGAAAATTATGCCCAAATTCTGAATTATTGATATAAGAAAGGAATGAGCATCACGATGGGCTGGTAAGAGAGGTAGTGCTGGCACCGCAGAGGGAGCGCTGGGCTCGGGGTCAGACGTGTGGCTAAGAATCGGCTCATTCACTTTGTTCTGAGGCTTGGTGTCTTCAGGCATAGGCTGGGTTTAATAAGTAATAGTGGCCTCATGGGGTTGTTGTTGGGCTTAAATGACATGATAAACTTGAAAGTCATTAAGAACACCGCCCGTATCCAATTGGTAGAGGTCATTTTCCCTAAACAATAATCAAAAGTAATTCAGCTTTCTCGAATGTATGGAGTGACAGTACAGTTTGAGATAACTATTTAATTTTGTAGCACCCTGGGGCAGAGCTGGAAGCCACATGAAGTTTGTGCCCAAAAGTATAATTTTTTTGTGAAACTGACGAAGCAGAGCACCTTTGTTCTCGGATCTGCCAGCAGTGGTGAGCTCAAGCAGGCCCTGGGTGGGGAGTTCTGCATGTGGTCAGAGGAAAGGAAGAGGGTCAAGCTACGAATAGTGTCTTGGTTTTCCTTCTTCTGCCAGACACCTGCCTTGTGTGTCTCCCCGCAAAAGGAAACGGAATTTGCATCAATCGCTGATCACCAATAATTGAGCTTCTGTGGCATAGGTCAGAAGTGTAACATAATTAGATTAATTAGCCTTTTCAATCCCTTTGTATAAATATGTACATGACAAATGCTTTCACAACCCTTTGATTTAATAAAATCAGACTCACTGAGAATAGGCTTCTAAGTCTTAGTTAGCAGTCTTTTCCTTTAAGGTAGAAATAAAAGTTTTCTTCCCAAGAAAACATAGCTACATTACCATAAACATAGTCTTCAAACCGGCTTGTAAATTTGTTTCACAATTTAAATTGTATTTTTCATATGTCCTGATCTGTTTTTAAACGAAAACAAAAACACGCTCTAGGTTTCCACTCCAGTTGATCTAAATCAATGCCACTGTCCACTGGCTTAGATTCTAAGTCCTCATATTTCTGAGGGCCTCTTCCAAACTGAATTTGGTGAGCAATAGAGGTGATGCTGTGCATCATTTTTCCTTGAACTGGTATCAAGCCATTAATCTCACCTCTTTGAGGAATAAAGATCATTCTCTACACAGATGAATTTGAGAGCACAGTCCCCTCTCCACTCTGAGCTGAGATGAAGTAGATGAGCACTTTACCCGACACTCAATCTCTCTTTTGTGGGGACAGCTTGACCCAACTCCTGAAGAAGTATTGACTTAACTCTCTTAGTTCCTACTCTAGAGCCTCCTCATATAAAAGAGTTTTCCTGAGAAGAAACGGTTTCAAAAAGGCCCCCAGGAACCTGCAAGTCCGTATCCAAACCCATTGTTACAACCTCCCCAGCACAGAGTTTCCTTTGACAAAAGCCAAGGAGGCTCTGGGGCTCCAGTTCACGTAGGGCAGCTGGGGACAGGAAGGTGCCCCCACAGGGAGAGGAACAAAAGTCCAGACAAAGGAAGAGAAAAGATGGTGAGTTGTAGAGCAAGGAGGGAAGACAAGGCATCTCAAAAACAGTGTTGGCTATTGGCTGTGGGATTACTGAAAGAAAAATAGGGAAATAATTCGCTCTAAAACTTGAATCAGGTAGCACAGCGGTCAGGAAGGGGATTTAGATATTACTACTTTCATTGCTGTCTACTGAAATGTTGACAGAGGCTTTTAGAATAAATAAAGTATCCCTCAATTTCCAGCTATATTCTATCAAATGCATCAAGAAGGCCTTTTGACACCTCCAATGAACCAGGTGTTTTGAGTTTCAGAAATTTCCTCCGTGAAGCCTTGTAAAGCACTTTCCATATCTATAGGAAGGTACTGGGGGCTGGGACTTTCAAGGCTGAGTTTGTCCCTGGAGGGAGAAACCAGCTGCACAGGGATTTGTATCGGTGGCTGAAGTGCCTTTGACAAACGTCCTACCCAGTTTAGATGTTGTGCAGTGTAGGGAGGTTTCACGTCCCATCAGCTGTATCCCGGACTACCGTCCTGACAAGTACACGCGTGGCACCCCATTTTAATGTTTTGCAGTGCACTTCCTGTTTTTTGATGCCTTTGTACTGCACAGGACTAGATTTTTAAGAAATGTTTTTGACAGAAACAAACTCACAGATACAGAGAACAAATTGATGGCTGCCAGATGGGAAGGAGGTTGCGGGGTGGGGATGGATGAAAAAGGTGAAGGGATTAAGAAGTACAAATTGCCAGTTATAAAAATAATCACAGAGATGTAGAGTACAGCATAGGGAATATAGTCAATAATATTGTAATAACTATGTATAGTGTCAGATGGGTACTAGACTTGTCGAGGTGGTCACTTTATAAGTTATATACATGTCTAATTACTGTGTTGCGCTCCTGAAACTAATATAATACTATATGTTAACTGTAGTTGAAAAATAAAAAAAATTTTTAAATATTTAAAAAAAATGTTTTGAAGATTTTTTTCTTTTTAGCCACACTAGTGGGTTGAAAGAATACATAGTTGCATAGAAATCACCTTTAGTGAGCTCTAATTAAGACTGTATAAAATTTATAAATGTCACTACTGGAAAGGCCTGTGTTTTAGATATGTCATTCCTCCTCATTTTATTTCTCCTTTCATTTATCACATCTGGGTAACCACATACTCTATTTATTTGGTTGAGATTTTGTTTATGAGCAATTTACTTACCCACATTGCGTTTTTGGCAATTAAAGCAGTTATTATTATTATTTTACATTACAATTTTAAATAAAATAATTCCACTTAAAAACTGCCTTAAAGAGCAAAGCTTTTTTGTTCTCAAATATTCTTAACAAACACGGGGCACTCTTCGATCGCTCATACAAAAATGAAGTAGGTCTACCACACACACTGATCTACCCCGGACACTCATGTGTGAATTAAGTAAGTCTATCACAGATCTACACCTCTAGTGAAGCCAGGAATAGTGGGTGCCTTCATGGGCACATGCGTGCAGGCACCCAAAGGGAAAGTTCTCATAATCTCTAAAGCTACCATTTACCTGTTTTATCAAAGCCAGCTAGTAAATTTTCCACCCTGTTCTCAAGGCCCATTTACCAGGTGATTCTCTAAATGTGTAAAATATTCACACTCTGCATTCCCACTCTCCAGTCAATGAAAACAAGGTGCATCGTTGAAACGATGACATTCTAATCACATTTCTTCCTCTCTGCATTTATTGCACCTAATTGACTCTGACATGTGCGCAGTGTTTTTGTTTACACAGACTCTTTTCACTGGTGACATCTAGCATGTCTCTATTTTATAGATAAGGAAACTCCAGCCTGGGGTGGTTCATGACTGGCACATGGCCAGACAGCAAATAAATAAGTGACAGTAGTAGGATTTGAATGTCTTAGACTTCAGTTTCAACACTATGTCCATGATATAATTAAAAGAGAAGTGAAGAAAATGTGCAGTGACATCTTGGCTAGTCTGAACAGTGTTACGGGGACAACCGGAGGGGTAATGACTGCACAAGCCCCATGTAAATTGTAACCACAGTCCTTAGTTGAGAGTAAAGAGCAGCTGTGACACTAGTTCTAGGAGCGGTGTTGCTAACTGCTGTCATAAAGTTCCCATGCTCCCCAAAGGAGTTCTGTTAGGAAATTAATAAACTCTCAGACAGAAGGTTACCTTGGAGGAGACTATTCTGTTGTCTGGGTACCTCTGTGGAATGTAGGCCTCAGCACCTGGCGGGGGCTCCCTGTGCCCCACGTAGATGGTCCGACTGTCCACCCAATTCTCTTCTCCAGCACACTGTGGAAAACAGAGTGGTGTTAATCCAAATGCCTCAGACTCTGGGTATGAAAGCTCTTCCTTGAAGTGTTGGCTTTAACACTTGTTCACATCAACAGAAATCTGTGCTGCCAACTTAGAGGATTGTGCAGGGCCACAGGGAAGAGCTGGGCCCCGCCTCCCAAGGCCAGAGTTGCCCTGATCTTATTCAGCCTTCAAACCCCTGCCCTCTCCATGGAAATGGTCTGAGCGGGCTGCCTGTGCTCCCAGTGAGAGTGGAGGGGTAGCTTTGAAGAGCTGATTGTCAGAGGAAATAACATAGTGTGAGTTCATATAAAAAACAGAAAGCAACAGCAAAACCTTCAGACTTCCAAGAGAGAAAAGACAATGATGGCTGGAAATCTGGGGAAAGGTCTTCAGTGAAAGAAGAGAGTAAAACCTCGGGTTCAGAGTAGAAGAACTATTCAATCATTTTAGGTATCTTTATCAATAAGGCTTTCCTAGAAAGAGAGAAGACCAGAGTCTGACTCATCTTTGTATTACTCAGAGTGGTGTATGCATGAGGCATAAAGTAAATATCATCTGAGTAAAAGGATCTTTTAAAAATACTCAACCAGACGGTATGCTGTCAGCACCGAAGTGCCTAAGACACTATAGCTACTGATGAGAGACTAAAATGCTTGCATAGCAGCCCCAGCATGGGGTCCCAGCCCTACCCCCTGAGACCAGCAGCTCCGGCATGTTGTCCTGAGCTTCCCTCAGACTAACAGCGTCCTGGACACCACATCTCAATTCCTGTAAAGGAACACTGAAGATATCGGCTTGTCTGGGGTACAGTAAACAATGCTGAAAAGGAGATGGAAACCTTAGTTGAAGAGAAAGGCAGTGTGATGGAACAGGAAGGATGGATGGGCCTCAGAGCCAAAATCTGGCTCAGTTGTCGCTGAGACACTCATGAGCCTCAGGCAAGCTGACATTTCTGAACTTTAACTTCATCATCCACAAGGGCAGCGACAGCACTTTACTCAGAACTGTTGAGAATAAACTGAGGCAACAAAACGTATGGCAATGCTCCCAGCCTGGTACAGCTTCCTTCTGCCATCTATCGCTGTGTCCATCTTTGTGGCTTCATCGGACCCTCATTTTTTGAAGCCAAATAGACAGGAGTAATGAGCAATCCAAGATTCTATTGTTCGAGGTTATTATAAGTCTCATATTCCTTTTTTTTTTTTTGCTTATACTATCATCGCCTTTGCTCATCTACCAGCTTCTTGAGGGATAAAAAGACTTTTCAAGTGTCTGCTACCACCACCTCGTCCTCCCCGCCAGCACATTATCCACAGTAGCTGAATGTTTGCACATTTCCTACATATCATCTTGTTAGGGCCTAGCTTTGCAGGACAGTCTAAACAAACTAAAGAATAAAGAGCAAACCGGTCTCTGTAACTCCACCCATGTTTCAGAGCTGCTCAGCAGGGGCACGGGAAATGGCACAAAATCCTTGAGACAGAACAGGCACAGCCACTGCCTGCCTCACTCTACACAAACCAGTGCTTCTTCCTTGGCATGAACTTGGCATTTGGCTCCCTCCAAGGAGCCTGCTGTTCTGTAGTAACAAAGTGATGCTGAAGGCCAGACTCGGTTCCCCAGCAAGCATGAGCCCTCCCTCCTCGGAGCCGTCTCACTACCCCATGCCCGTCCCTGCTGCCTTCCCATTCTGGGTGAAGCCACCAGTAAGGAATGTTGACTTAAAAAAAAAAAACCTGTGTAAGAGCTTCATAAATAAATCTCTGGACACGAAAGTTAAGAAAATAGAAAAATTCCCTGACTTCCCTTTATTTCTCAGAACATAGCCAAACATGTGCTTCTCATTCCTGTGGATTCAGGAAGTTACATTGAAAAAGAACATATAATAAACAAACCAGAAAAAAAGCATAAAACATAAAATTTAATACAAAAATAGAAAACCATTCTCTTAAACTTCAAAGACAGCAGTTGGCTTTCGGCCCTAGTACAGACTCTGGAAGCTCAAATCTTCCTCCAGGCCATGCTGTGGTGCCCACTGATGGGAGGGAGCTGGGGCTTCCTGGGCACTTCTGGCCAGAGACATAAAAGACTCCTGTCTCCAGGGAGGCAAAGTTAGAATGAATTTTATTAAGTCCAATTCATATTCTTGACACTGTCTAATAGATGCTTATTGCTTTTAATATAATTATTTAACACCTGAAAAATACTCAACAGTGCAGTGCCAATTTAAAGAATACAAGTCAGAACGCTACACCTGCCTGTGGGACAAAATCAGAAAATGAATTGAACATCAACATGCAATTGAATTTGCCTAAATCATCACAACGAAAAATTCATTTGGGAGTGAACCACATACTCACTACTAAATGAAAGCTAAACCCTGTATAAGGAAGCTGCCTCGATATTGCTCCCCGAGGATAAAAACAGAAGCAACAGCGCAGAAGTTTTTTTAAGGCTCCTCACTTCTACTCACAGGTTATATAACTCAATGGACTGAAATGTCAATGAAGCTACATTTCTGTCTGACTTTGCTCACTGCTTAGTCCGCATAGCAGAGCCCAAGGAGTGACAGAGAAATTACACTTTCTGAGGTCATAAAATTACCAGGTGATCTTACACGGGCACTGGCAGGCAGGAAATGTCTTTGGGTTTGGATTAAGACCAAGGTGAGCTCTGTGTGTTGTTCTCTGCACAAATGTTTAATTCTAAGAAGGCTAAAATTAAATATCCAAAAGATGTAGAGAATACAACAAACAGGACCCCCCTGGAGAATGCCTGGTATAATCACCAAGGTTATAATTATGCCTACGCAGTCGTGTGTGTGTCCTGCTGCTGACTGGCTCTGTGACTATAGACAAGTGACTCAACATTTCTGTGTCAAATTTCATCAGCGATAATGTTAAGGGATTAGTCTAGATAAGCTTTATGATTCATCCAGCTCTAAGATTCTAGTCTTCTGTACACTTAGCAATGAATACAAATTTATTAGTCCCTATTAGGCAATTTCTTAAGCTAGCCAGTCTTAAACCAAATATCAGCCACACTGTCTGTCCACTGTCACACTGGGGTGCAGACAAAAAGGAAGTTTTGCCACACGGAGCCTTAAGAATGAAGATGTGGGTCGTCATGAAATGTCCCAAAGGCAAGGAGACACCAGTCTCTCTTTCTAGGTATTCGTTTTAGGTAGTATGGGTGACACTGCCCAACAGGCCCAGTGTGACTTCTGCTCCGGATGGTTAGAGATGTTCGTCAGCAACACAGTGCTGAAACCAGGCACAGAATGGCCTTCCTCAGCTCGCAGGCATCCTAGTGACTCACTATAGCCAGTCGTCCAGAATGCATCAAGAAGGTGCCCGGCACACTCCCCGGGAGGCTGGCATCAGGTTCCAAGCCAAACTACAAATCTGAGCTATGGAAATGGGGCTGAGCACTCGATTGCCTCTAATATTCAAATTTACCTATCACCACACCTGAGTTGTTGTTCCCAGGGAGGGTGGTGGAGAGCTTCCCATGGAAAACTGGGATGACCAAACTGCCCTTGGCTTGTGAGGAACTCACGAGCACCGAGAAGCCACTACTGCCTGGTGAGTTGCCAAACTGCCAGATTGAACATGCTCTGAGGAGGGAAGACGAGAACCTAAGGAGTCTTTCGTCTTCTTATTTTTACACAAATAAAATTGTCACATACAGAAACAAGGGGGGGAAACACCAAAAAACAAAACAAACAAACAAAAAACACCAAACAAAAAAAAAAACGCCCCAAAACAACAACAATGCTTGACTGAGAAAAAATGTACCATCGACAAGACTGTCAGAGAGAGGGGTGGTCCAGGTGGGTACTGTGTTCTAGAAAGAATGCGAGAATGAGAGAAGAACCACAAATAAGGAAGCCTCTTCAAGCAGTGAGTGAGACCAGGAATGGGAAGCGGACCCCATATGTGTGCTGTGGGGCTTAGCTCTTATAATCCCAGAAATGCCAATGAATAAATAAAGATTGCTAACAATGCCGCCACCTGGAAGTACTGAAGCAAATTAATACAGGTACACAAATGTAAAAGTACCCAACAGTTTTGTCCTGATGAGCTAGAAATAAAAACTTCCACTTTTGTTCTGTAGTGTGGGAAACACAACAAACAAATAAGATCATTTTACTAACATATGCAGTATATTTATAACCAATCTGAAAAGATATTTGGTAGAGGGTATAGTTTACTTTGGCAAATTACATATAACTAATGAATTTTTAAAATCTTACTCATTGTATAAACGGATTCTTTTAAATAGAAATGGTATATTAAATCCAAAACATACGTGGATGTGACATTTGTCAACAGCTTATGTTAACACAACAAACCGTCCTTCCTCTTCTCCCGATCTTGATGAAACAATCAACCCTGAAATGGTTAAAATTAAAGTGCGTACTCAGGAAATGTGGCACCACATAGGACGGCCATGGCAGCCACCTTTCCAGAACAAGGGAGGATAGCCACAATTCCATAAAACGGGAGCCATGGAGAAAATGTCACTGTAAATCACGCTGGCACAGCTATCTGAATATCCTTCTTGCCTCCTTCCCTTAATTCTTTTTTCTAAAGATATTTTTGACATTAGGGGTTGATCCATTGCTGCCTGAAAAACAGCCTTTCTGACAGGTAGGGTGCGTGTGCTGGTGGCTGAGGAAGCGTTCAGAGCCCAAGGGGAGCATTAACTGTGGGGGAATGTTCGCTAACCCTCCCTGCATTCCTCTCTGTTCAAGTGACACTCAGGCTCAAAAGATCTACGGTGCAATGCTCCAGTTTGTGCTGAAGCGTTCGGTTAAATATTAATTCCTGCTCTCCCAAACCTCTGAAGCTGGGGCTTGGAACTGCTCACCCTCCAAATCACTTGACTGATTTTCTCTCTTTAAATAGACTTTGGTATGACCTGCCACTTGACAGAGAGTAATACCGAACCAAGAACCACCACCAAGGAGGCCTGGGTCATAGCAGGAAAATGTCATTAACAGTCGCCTAGTGAAATGGCTTAAACAGGGTTCGGTGTCAATCAGCTATTTAAAAAATGAGTGATGATACTAGTCTAGGCCACCAAGTGACCTTACCCATAACTAATAATAAAATACTAACGGGAGCAAGACAGTAATTCTGAGAGGACAGGAGAAGCTGAGGGCACTAAGGACTTTGCTGTAATTAAGCACTTAATCCTGGAAGATAAAAGGAAGGACTGAGACTCTGTTCTGAACTTTCACGTGAATCATTCCTTTGTCCAGCGTATCCACACTGTGTACATTACCTACCCCTTAGTCACTTAGTAGCCGTCTTGGTTATCAGGTCGACTATCGTGGTACTGCAGTGATTATGTTCAAGTATCCCTTATTTTGCTTAATATTATGGCCCCAAAAAGCAAGAGTAGTGATTCTGGCAATTTGAATAAGAGAAGCTATAAAGCGCTTCCTTTAAGTGAAAAGGTATGTATGTATAGGAAAATATATACTATATATACGGTTCACTACTATCCATGGTTTCAGGCTTCCACTGGAGACTTTCGAACATATGCCCCTTGGATAAGGGTGTCTACTGTATTTATTTGGCTAGTAAGAAGTGGGGGCAAAACATAGGTGGTCAGTGACTAATCCTGACCTTTCTGAGCTGGTGGCTGTAGAGTGTGGGTGAGAGCTTCACTGTTAGGTCTAGTCTGGCAGTTTTTAAAAGTAAAAGAAAATCAGACCCGAGTGAAATTAGCTTTCATAAAAGTTCTGTTAAAAAATGAATAGCATTAGGATCCTTGTGATCTGTTTCTTGTAGTGGGCACTGCCTGGAAGCCCAAGACCCTCAGCGCATCATGGACAGGCTCTGACCTCTCTGGGAGTCAAGACGGGGTCCCAGGCTCTCTGCAGAGAGCAGCAGGAAGAAGTGACCATCAAGCACTGCATCTGAGAATCTGCTTTTCCTGTGCTCCTATCGTTTAACTTGCAGAGAGGAATATTAGTTATATCTTCCCAAGACAAATTATTAACACTCTTTACAAATCTCAGTATTTCAAGGGTATTTGCATCCTATTGCTGAGGCAGACGAAAAGCAGATAATATGCCCAAATCATAAATGAGTTGTTTCAGCTATTTAATTTTAAATCTACAAACTGTAAAGATAAACAAACCTGCCTACCCATTTCAACAGTAGTGTGCTAAACCAGGCAGAAATCTCAACAGACTATTTCTATCTTGTTCCCTTTGACACATGCACAGGTAAGAAAAGATCATTGTGGGGCACAGAGACTGAACTTCAGAGAAAAAGTCCCTGAAATGTGCAAAGCCAGCATGCCTTCCTATTCATGGGAGCTCAGAATGATAAGAAAAATACTTTAAGGCTACAGGGGGAAAGGGAGCATTTCTCCTGAGCGTCTGAGCATCTTTCCTCAGGGATGGAGAGAGAGGAGCTAAATTAGGAAAGAAATGGAGTGATCTGGAGAGGCTGGACTGGTTCTGCACAGACTGGGGCAAATGAGCTGAATCGAAGAATCTTCTAAGCATTTTGTACCTCCTTCACCCAAGCACTGGCCGTGATGCCATCCTCTTCCCCTTCCAGACCCCACTTCCACAAGGTCTATGAAATCTCCCTCTCTCCCCAAGGCAGTAAGGGCACTGTGCACTGCTTCCCCAGGTGAGTGTGAACAGGGCAAGGTGAAGGAGGAGAACCTGCACATGTCCCCAAAGCACAACACTCTACCCGCGACATGTGTCACCTACAGAAGTCGACTGCACCATGCAAATATATCTAATATTGGCAGCTGCGACCCAGAGGGTTCTGCTGATTGAAAAATAAACTTATTCTCACCGCAGAGTGAATGTAGATTATAATGTAGACGAACTCATTAACTCAAAGTGCTATTTACCTCTTTCTGGGCCTTCTCTAGGACCCCAAGTCGACCAGCAGGTCTGCAGAGAGCTAAATCTACAAAGCATCACAGTTTACCCGTAGCTCAAAGGGCTCTGTTCTGGGAGGTGGAGGAGCAAGAAGAAGCCTCCTCACATCATCAGAACAGGAGAGGTGATGAGAAAGTGCTGACACCCTCTGAGGGGAATAGGGAGATGGGTGCAAGCCTTAACCTCCATGTTCCTGTGGGAATCGCAGATGTTCTGCCGAGATGCAGGTGAACTACGGATCGAGCCTTTGCCTGTGTGGTCCCAAAAGGTAGGTGAAAAGTCCCTAGGGCTCCATGGTGGAGCCGATCCCCTTCAAAAATACTTGAAAATCATATATCTAATAAGGGATTTGTCAGCGGGTTACATAAGAGACTGTCGCAACTCAATAATAAAAAGACAGATAATGAGGATTTAAGTAGACATTTCACCAAAGTTCTACAAATGGCCGATAGCACATGAAAAGATGCTTCTCATCAACAACCATTAAGGAAACAAAAATCAAACCCTGGCCAAGGGAGAGAAGCCAGACACCATGGGTCAGATACCATGTGATTCCAAGATATGAAACCTCCAGGACAGGCGAATCCACAGACACAGAAAGCAGATTTGTGGGTGCCAGCGGCTGGGGTTGGGGAGTGACTGCTAATGGGTACTGGGGTTTTTTTTCAGGGTGATGAAATGTTTTAAAATTAGATTATAGTGATGGTCTTATAACTTGGAAAATGTACTAAAAACCACTGAACTGTGCTCTTTAAACAGGAGGATTTTATGGTATATAAATTATATCTCATTAAAGCGGCCAGGTAGCTCTCTCCCTCAGATCCGTGAGGTTCTGAGCACTGCGCATCATGCGTCTCTGAGTCGGCACAGCCCTCACCTCACTTCGTTGAAGCTGCTTTTCTCACCCACGAGGCATAGCTTTTACCAGAATGAAGGGTTCTCTACATTTTAGGGAAAACAAGTAACATTTTTAAGGTTCTGTTTTCAATATAGATCATTTCTTAATGGATAAAATTGAGTTCAATGCTTTTCCAAAGGAGTATGCCCAACAGCAGAGAAACTTGAAAATTTTATACTCAAAGTACAATGGGATAAACACAGCTGAGGGCAACATTATACCCTCACATTCTGGGTGTAAAGCAAGGATAATGCCTCACTTCTAGGAGCCACACAGTTTCTATCAATTATTTTAGATGCAAATGGCCATGCTCCCCCTTGAACCGCAAAGTCCAGTAGTCAAGAGAAGAAACAGGGATTTCGCAGGTGTCTCTCTCCATCTCTCTGCCACTCCAGTAAGGGCAAGATGCTTTTGAATTTAGAATTTA
>NW_006434373.1:1094378-1110957 GCF_000325575.1 Pteropus alecto
TTTTTTTTTTGAAATTTACAGAGATTCAATGACAAAGCAATTCCTTGTTCTGGTGTCTGTTTATAGCTTTTAAAGGCAATATTTCTTGTTCAACGTGTAAGAAGACAATGTAAGGCTTAGGTGTTTCTAAAAATAGGAATTTTTCTGGCTCCCTTTTCATAAGCAGCTCCAGCATTCTCATGAAGAAGACAATGGTGACGTTGGCCCCTTTTGTCCTCCCTGCCCACGTCCCACACGTGTCTGTCGCATCGACGTGTTTTTCACTCTTGCTGTTGTAAGCTTCACTTGTGTTGATAAGATCAAAGTTCTCCGCCATGAATCACCAGCCTTTCCGGTGGCTGGTCTGGATCTCAAGGCTTCGAGGCCTCCCACAGCAAGGCCGACACCCAGAGCGCGTCCTCCCTTCTGTCCTCACTGGACACGAGCCCCTGGCATCTGTTGGCATGCAGGATGAAAACCTCACTGCACGCTTGCCATACTTAATAGTAATGACTGGTTTTTTCTTCCCAGACAAATCTGGGGTGTTTGCAAGGCCCTCAGTGGCATTTTTCTGCCACGAATGTATTTCTAACACAAAATCGTTTGGATCACAAAAGCTCAAGTGATGGTCCGCTTCATTTGGAAACAGAGGCCATCTGGGAAACATTAAATGCCAGCTGATCTAAACTGTAATTTACTGGGTCCAGAACCAAATTAAAATTTCAATTCCAACCACAAATGACCTTTAGCCAGTTTTGGACTTGGCCTGGTTCACAGAAAGAGACTCAGAGCTTCACAAAAGCATTCATGGACTGGGGGCATGCAGAGATTAGAGAAAAGGGCGACTTAGAACTCAAGAAATCGTAGAGACCGGGAGCTGCTTGGTGGCTGAGAAGCACTGAAGACTGACTCCCAGTTCTTGTGAAATGCAACAGGAGCAAAAACAACACTGATGTCATCCAACTCGCCCTATGTTTTTGACAAAAGTAAGTTTCCAGATGAAGCAGCTAGGAAGAAGCCAATGTCTTTATCGCTACTTTGATGTGAAAATGGCAGGAAAGTGACCAAATGGACTGGGTTTTCCCAGTTTCCCACTGTGGCTCTGAGGGACTCACTTACAATGCGCTTTATCACTGCATTTGCAGAAATGGAGACGGTACCACCTTTGTTGCGGGTTATCGGGAGAGCTCTAAAGCCTTGGCACAGAGAAGGCAGCTTTCTGTTAAACTCTGTAGGTAAATTACCTGTCACCACCTATTCTGTGTGTACTTCAGAGGCTCGGCTCACCCAGAACTCCAGGGACAAGGGTGGGATTCACCGCGTGCTGGCTCTGGGCCTGGGGTGGGACACCGATGGGAAAGAATGGGGTAGCGTCCTTTCTAGGAGGGGCAGCACCGAACCTAGCTCAGGAGACAGATGAGCCTGTGCAGGTGATGCGTTCCCAAGTCACAAGTCAGGGCACCAGAGCCTGTCAGCAAGAATCAATAACTGAAATCTAAGCAGACATTAAAAAGTGGGGGAGAAGATGGGCCAAAATGAGTGACCAGGAGCTAAAACCAGAGATTCTAAGAGGGAAGACAAGGTTTACAAGTGTTGAGAGGCCTCCAGGAAGAACCATGCAATGAAGTATTAAAATTTGAGGCTGCTCCCCTGCTCTAGGGGTCAGAGGGAATTCAGCTGGGTCCCAGCCACAGGGGAAAGCCCGGCATGGAGGCCATAGTGCCCAACGCCAGCCCTGTCATCAATGAAGCAGGCCACTGCTGCCCAACCCTGTTGGCTCCTCCCCCAAAGAGAAAAGGGGAGGGAATCGTTAATCACTGATGATATAATTGCTATCCTCTGTGAGCCAGAGGCTAAGGCCTCCTAGAGCCCATAGTGCATCATTGTGTGCCTATGTCCCCAAGGGCTTCAGAAGGGGAAACGGTGGTCTGTGGCTCAGCAGTCCCCGTGCTGGAGGTCAGCAGCAATGTGCTGGCACCAGGGCCATGGACTCTGGTGACACTTTATAAAGAAAGGAAAGGCATGGAGACAGAGACTGGGTTCCAAAGACGACGAGAAAGTGGGGTGGGCAGACGGTTGAGGCCCTGTCCTAATCTTACATCTGTGTCCCCACTCGCTAACCTGTACCAAAAGCTGTTTGCTTTTCTCCAGACATCCCCCTGGTAACACCCTACTCATTTGCAGAAACGGAGACATTACTGCCTTTGTCAGAAATATATCCTGGTGTGTCCCCAGCTCTTAAAATTGCAATGCAAGCTCAGTAGCTTCTCAGTAGTAAAATGTGGGTAAAGATATCAGACGCCTACAATCCAAAGAAATTAGCTGAAGCACGAGGGTCAGCAGAAAACACCACACTTAGGATGGCAGGGTAAAATCAATTAGCAGGAAAGATGCTCAAATAATCAAGTATCCAAGCCCCCAGTTCTTTTGAAGGCACTGTGAAAACCGTCACCCAGGAGGTCGGCATAAAAATCATGTGATTTCTATATTTACTTCCCACTACTGATTTGCTTTTTCTAGAGATGAATTAGCCAGAAAACTAAGCAAACCTACTCAATTCCCAAACAAGAACATGTTGGTATACATGCAGGCTTTTAACAGCTGAAATTATATACCTTCAACTGCCTTGTAGGCATATTTTCTAAATATTGAATATATATCTAATGAAGGCAACTGCAGGACTGAGTCAGGAATTACGACACACTGTTTAGGGAAAATACTGACAAATTGGATAACAACATACACAGAGCAGCTTCAGCAATCGTGGTTCAGCTGGCTGGCTACAGTCTGGAAATAAGCTGCCTTGATTCTGGCATGAATCTCTGAAACCAAAGCAAAAGTTTTGTTTGGGGAAGATAACTGCATTGGAGCCTGAGGCTGAGGTCAATCCCCTGTCACCCAACCCACGGAGGTCTGTGCCATGGGACTAGGAAGTGACTAGTCAAAAGTCACCAGTGAGTCCCTCGACTGGAGGCTGTGCTGGCGGTGGCAGAGGCCAGAGGTGAGAACAGAGAAACTGCGGGATGGGGGAGAGGGGAGCTGCCTCTGTTGTTTGAATGTGACTCCCACCACAGGGCTGTCACTGGCCATCGAGGGCCAAAAGCCAGAGTGAAGGGAAAGACAAGAGATGAGGCAGAGAAGGCCAGTCCGAAAAAGCAAACCTGGGCCTGGAAATCCTTTAGAAGTTAAAAGACCGAGACTCAGAACACAACCCAAGGGGAAAGGACCGTCTGAAGTCACCTGAGCCACCCAGAGGTCAGTGAGCTGGAAGGTCGCAGCAAAATTACAGCAAAATTCTGCCAGAGTTAATGTCCATTTTGTAATAAGATAGCCCATGAAATATTTCCAGGCTTCAAAGTCCACAGATTGTTAACAGATGTTGACAAAATACAAGCTCACTGTCCTCAATAATACACTCTGGTCACTGCACAACCCCTCCTAACCCCACATAAAGCACTCCTTGGGGCTTGCAGTAGGAAACCAGAAGGGTCAGTGGAAGAAGCTTCCAGAACAAAAAGCTGCAGGCCTGAAAGGACAGTCAGCAACTGTCCCAGCATCTCTGTAAGAGGTGAGAAATAGCATACCACCTCACAGATAGGTGACAGGGCGATCATAACAAAAGTAGACACCTCACAGAGGAAGGAAGCAGAGTTCACTCCCCGCGGTTACGCAGTGAAGACCCATATGTTTCTGGTCATCCTGGGGAGACAGCTGTTGGGTCTCCAGTCAGCAAAAGATGAAAAATCAGGCAAAGCACAATCAGAAAGACTCCTGGGTGTCAGCTCTGACAGACCCCACAGGCCGAGACAGAGATGAGATGCTGGCCACAGGGCTGTCCTGGAGACAAAGGCCTAGGCCTGCACTGTCTTCCTGACAGGCCACGGGGCCAAATGCAGACCACCCATTCCTGGTCAGTAGGTCCAGAGGGATACCATCATCAAGAAGAATCATTATTGAAGCCAGCAGTTCATGAGATGGCAGAGCAGCATCCTCACAACTGGCCCCCACGGTGAGTTTCCTTAGCAAGTCACACTCCTACCAAGAGCAGAGCTCTTTGGGATGAGGATGATGAGGCACAACCTACAGTCTGGAGGTCCCCATGAGCAGGCCTCCCTCCTAGACACTGATCTTTAGGTGTGAGGCTGTGATGCAGGAGGCATGAATATCTGCTGCATTCTCCCTTGGGAGAAACTGCCCCTGGCCCTGGAGCCATGCATTCCGTGCAGGCTTCCAGCCCAAGTGATAAGAACAAAAATAGTGGGTATGGGCTGCCACAGAGACACCACCCCCTCACCCTTGGCTCTACCACTGGAGCTACAGGGGCATGCCCTGTGCAGAGGGGGCAGGAGAAGATGTATGCAGAGGAGCTGGCCTCCTGCCCAAGGTTGGGAGGTGAGGGTGGGGGAAGCGGGACCTGCTGCCTCTTGCCCTCTCTGTCCCCCCCATGAGCTAAGTGACATAAGGTTAAAATAAAAATGCATCTCTCTCCTAATTGACGCCGACTCTGACCCATAGTCAGAGGTCTGGAGCTGCATCCCTGCCAAATACCTCAGAGGGAAATGGTCAGCCAGGGCGGACTGTCGTCCAGTCAGCAAGTCCCTGGATTTCAAAGCATACGAACACGGAGAAGAAAAAGCATGGCTAATAGCACCGTGTTCCTAGAACCTTCAACGTACTGAAAATCATTGAATAAAACTCTGTGTTTACATGTGAAATGGAACTAGGTTCTGGGTTCAGATAACCATAAATGTGGAATAATTTTCATTATCTGCATTGTTCCACACACTGCAGGATGTCAAACATCCCTGCTCTGCCTCCTCATTGCCAACAGCAGCGCCAACCACTGTGACAACCAAAATGCTCCCCCAAATGTAAAACTCCCTAGGTGGGGAGAGGCTCGGCCTCCTTTGAGAACCACCATGGCGGTTAGCACTTGGTTTTCCCTCCCCAAATAATAAATGAACATCGTTAAGAAGAAAAGCCCATGTGCCCTCACTGATTTGTCCCATGTTGCCTCACTGATTTGCCTTTCTGCTGCGTGTTCCTCCTTCTGGACTCTCCAGTGACTGTGGGCAAATAATGATGGAGGCCAGCAGGACCACGGTGATGGGTTTCAGTCCCTGGAGCTAGGTGCTTGGTGCTTGCTTTCCTGGCTGACTCTTTTCCCACTTTGTAGGCCTCTAACCCGAAGGCTGAAGGAGCCAAGACAATGCTGCCTTGGAGAGTTCCCACATCCATCCTGGGAGCCACACACACACACACACACACACACACACACACACACACACACACACACACACAACCTGGGACTGACTCCTCAGAGGGTCGTTCACTCAAGAAAGTGGACCGCGATGCTTTCTTTAGAAGGAAATCACATAAATGAGAGTGTAATTTAATGTTCTGATTTTAAGTGGAAATAGGCTGGGCATTTGTATGTGAATTCACATTGGTTTACAGCTACTGAAACATACTTACTAGGAAATGTTTTAGCTAAAATATAACAAATATAACCTCAAGATGAGAATCATTCCCGAGGCAGAGAGTTTTCTGTCATTGTTCCCAATGAATATTGGAATGTGTTAAATCTGGATATGCTACCATCTTGGGAACTTAGAAATAACAACATCGATGGCAAAATGAAACCAAAAGAGGTGACTCGGAGAGATAGGCGCCCTCTCTCTGAGTTTTAAATCTGTACCTGTTGGTATAGAATTATGGCACAGCAGAACAGGAGTCAATGTAGAGGTGTTTGCCATCAAACTCTTCAGAGCCCCAAAACCTGCCATGACTTACATGCCATGACTTACGAAGACTGCAGGACTAGCTGGCAAAGACAGGGCTAGCACTGAGGTCTCTAAAGGTTGCTCCTATTTTTAAAGTGATTTTCATGATAATTTCTCCTTTTAATCTATAAATCCCCTGAGTGGGGGTGGCTGGCTGCCTCTCCTACTTTTTGGCATCTCTCTTACAAGGATAAGAACAGTTTCTTTTCACCATACACATCTTAGATTTAAAAGTATACGAGATTTTCCCCAAATACTTTTCAGCCATGAGCTAAATGCTTTCTGAAATTATAGGTATAAAATAGAACAAACTGAAGACTGTTTTCATTTCTCTCTCTTAAGAAGCTACCAAAGTGGAGACTCGACAGGGATTGGTGACTGTTACCTCCTTTTTAACTCCCAGCTTGCAAGCAGCTCTCACCGGTGTAGATGGGAACTGCATAATTTGTCACACTCTCCAGTGAAGCACCCACCGTTCCACTCTGTGCCCTGGGAGACTATGCCTGGAATGTGAGCCCAGTCAAGACGCGAGGGCAATACCGAAGTGAAAAAACACAGGGCAGGAACTGAGTAAGAGTTGTGGGGATGTGGGCAAATGAACTGTGGACTCTGGGCAAGTCACGATATGTCGTGCGCTAAATCATTAATCAGCTTCCTTCTAGTTTGGAAATTTCTGTGATACTGTGAGCATTTGTAAACACTTTCTGCTCCTGATAGTTTGAGTTTTATGGTCCTGAATCAGAATATGCCATTTGAGCATAAATGGTTGTGAAAGTCACTTTGTTACAGTGATAAAAGTTTCTGGATGAGGGCACAGAAGTTAAATCAGACTAACCACTCCTGGATACTCTGCTTGTGTTACCTCAAAAGATCCCATCTGTGGCTTTCTCTTATCTCCAGGTAAAAAAAAAATTACTCAACAACATGATGAAAGATTTGATCACAATCCACTGTGAACTACTGTTAGAGCCCGAAGAAACAGCCTTTCAGTCAATTTTGCTGAATTGAGTGCAGAGGAGTTTTATGGCTCTATCATGTAGTTCGCTCTGATGAAGACCTGGCAGTTTCTTGCCACAGATAATGGCTTTTCAAGTCACAACTCATAATCTCAGAGATAGCCCTTCGGCTTGAGCAGCAACACATGCGGGGGTGCAGTGATCACCACTTCTGCGGGGATTCTACAAATCCAAAAATAAACAATAACAGGAAGAGGTTTGAGGGTTTTCCAAGCATTTAAATTCTATGGTAACATACTTTAAAAAAAAAAAAAAAAAGAGGATAAGTAACTCGGAGCTTGTGAAAAACTACCCTGTCTCTGCCATGGAAAGTTTGCAGATGTTAACATTTATGATGTGTGATTTAGCGTTTAAGAACTAACACACCACAGATAAAGTCCCCAATTTTTCTTCTTCAGTCCCTTTTTTTACTTATTGCCGATTTGGTTAACGCTCACGAACCATGAACTTCATGTCATTTACCCAATTGTTCTGTTGGGTTTTCTTTTTTCCACAGATCCATAGACTTTCACTACAGGTGACAGACACTGATAATTTAGGTAAAATATTGTATATCCATCTTCCCAGTTAGTCCCTTCTCTTTTAATTTTCATAGTCTTATCTCATAGAAGTTTTACATTGTGAAGCAAATTTACCAGTCTTTCTGAAAACACTTCTTATACCGTGATATTTTTAAAGGAAATATTTTCTGACTTTTCAGCTCCTAGGTAATACGATTTGAAGGCTGATTGGCTGGAGGAGGCGACAACCCCGAAAGAACAATGAAGTCTCAGAAGGGAAGCATTTTCCCAAAGCGGCATGTCAAAGGCAAATCCCTGGGGTCTGACTCCCTGTCCTGTCCCCCTGGCCTAGAGGATCAGGAGTGCTGAAATAAGATTCCAAGTAGTCAAGCTGTGAATAAATAAATAATTAGAGGAGAATAAAAAACTTTCATAAGGGTTAGTTTTCATGATCTTGATTAGATTAATAGGGATCATATTTAACACTGGTTTCTATATTCTATCAGGGTCAGAAACTTGAACACCTGCAGGGCCAGGCAGGTAAGTAAGTGCAGAAGTGGGTGGGTGTGTCCCAAGGCCAGCAGCCATTCCTGGGGCAGCCGCTGGGATACAGGAATACAGGCTCCTGACCCTTGCTGCCTGGTCCCCTGCTGAGCCTAGCAGTTTCCAGGCTTTTTTAAAAACACTAGAAGGAGCCATGATATCTGCCCTATGGGCTACACCTGGCAATGAGCCAGCTATCTGCCTAACATGTGAGATGGTATGGTACCATCCCAGCACTGGTAACTACCAAAAAGACCTGTGGAATTAACAAATAAATATTTACTACATAAAAAATGAAATTTCATGCTTCCCAGGCCACAATATTTTAAATCTCGGGTTGATTTTATCAAATTCATATCAAAGCAATAAATATTTATTGGCAGCCCTGTAGACACTACCATCACAACTATCTTAAACAAACATGATTTAATGACCTGGAACTTTGAGTCTCTGAGTGAGAAAAAAAGAACCATTCCAGTTTTGAATGTGCATTTAATATGTGTGTGAACTGGCCGAAGTTTGAGATAGAATCTTTCTAAAAAAAATATTGGAAATGACAACTTAATAACCTAGTTGTAAAATAACACTAATACCACTTGGGCAGGTTTCTATCTGAAAAATCTTTTCTTACTTAAATACCAAAAGCTCCAGCAGCGTGTAATTCTGCATTCACGGGAGTTCTGCGGTCAGCGTCTGCCCCCAACTCAGTGCCCAGCACACAGTGGGTCCCTTTCCCTATTTGGGAGATGGATGGAAGCACGGAATCTCTCATTGAGTAACCTTCTTTGACATTACCCTCATAAGTTCCAGATAATTAAAGATAGATAAGAGAAGGGACTTTATTCCCACCTTTGGAACAAAATATTTGGAAGAGACTGAGAAATGAAAAGGTGTGCTCTGATCACAAAACCTTCAATGGATTCCGGCTTGGGGATGACTTACTGTTCTTCAACATAGTGAAATCTTTATATTTCTCTTCCTTTAAAACCCTGAGCTGCATCTGTCACTGGGGCATATCGACAGAAGGCTTACCGTAGTTCTTACCAAGCTGATGATGACAGGAATTAGTACAGCATATCGATTGAACAAGGTTTGTTTTCCATTGTACACATTTTTTTAAGTGAAAAGCAACTCACATAAAAAATGCATAACTTGTTCAAAGTAGGTTACTCTAGTTCTCTAAGAGAATAACTTACGCAAGCCATTTTTTTTTTTTCCAACTGACGCACCATTAATTAAGAATTTGCCATTTCAGAACTGATGTCATTCTGTCTGCTTGGCAAAATAGAAACAAAATGAAGTCATTCCATAAAAAAATACAATAAAATAAAAGCTTGAAAGAGTTCCCAAAACCCTTCCAGATAATCTTAGAAGCATTTTTAATACAACAAACACAAGAGAAAGAACACCTATCTCTGATTTTTACATCAATAAATCAAAGTAAATTGGCTGAGCCATTCATGATGACGGAGACATTTTATTGGTATGTAAGTTCAATGAACTGTTAACATAAACTGAGAAGTCAGAGTATGGCTGGCTTGAACCTTTGTGTTACACGAATCAGGTAATTGCGTCCATATACTTGAGCGGAAGGAGCACAAAGGTCACGGTGTAAATCTTGTCTAGACATTACAATAGTGGAAAGTGCTGCCTCAAAAAAAACAAAACAAAACAAAACAAAACATGTAAAGCGTGGTAGTAAGTCCCGACAGAGCACAGACCTTTGCCCTTTTTATATTAAGTTGCAATTATTCACTTGCCATTGCTCATTCTGAAGAAACTTCTTCACTCATATTTCAATAAACAATGTTTTCCTAGAGACATTTCCCAGGGGTCCAAAATGTAATCACATTTCTTATATAAAACTCTATGCCCTCCATATAATTATACCTATCAATGATCACTTTTTATAAGTAGGTATAATTTACATTTACATGCATTAAAATTAGAATTTCAACCATTTTAATACATTTTTGCTATCAGTTTACTATAGGTCTCTCGAGCCCATCATTAGAAGTAAATGTACTCCACAATGAGATACCACCCATAACTCATTAAAGTTACCATATGACCCAGCAATTCTATTGCTAGGTATATCCCCAGAAGAAATGAAACGTATCTTGACACAAAAACATGTACATGAATATTCATAGCCACATTATTCATAGTAGCCAAAAAGTTGAAGTCTCCCAAATGTCCATCAACTGATAAATGGATAAAAAAGTGTGGTCTATCCATGAAGTAGAGTATTATTCAGCCATAAAAAGGAATGAAGCACTGACACATGCTACTACACGGATGAACTTGAAAACATTATGCTAAGTGAAAGAAGCCAGACACAAAAGGCTGTACCTTATGATTCCATTTATACAAGATGTCTAAAATAGGCAAATTTATAGAGACAGAAGATTAGTGGCTGCCAGGGGTTGGGGAGAGAGGGGAATGAGGAGTTGACTACTAACAGGTGCAGGGTTTCTTTTTGGGGAGGTGAAAATGTTCTAAAATTTGATAGTAGTGATATTTGTACAACTCTGTGAATATCCTAAAAAACACTGACTTGTACCATTTAAAAGGATGAACTGTATGGCATATGAGTTTTATTTCAATAAAGCTGTTATTTCATATATATATATGAAAAAAAGACATGGGTGTACTATAAATTCCAGAATGGAAATGAAAACCTGTTCTTGTTTTTTGCAGTCTATCCAAATTCAACATATATGTAAACTTTTCATCATATGCTTTTGAATTTTGTAGAATTATTGAACATCTTGGCATAAAGGAGGATGCTAACACTATTAGTTATGTTTCCAGTCACTGAGATAGTGATATAGCATACCTCTCAAAGGAAAGAACCAGAAATCACCCCTACTCACCAACTGGGACCAGCTCCGAGGGCACCTGCTCCAAAGGCCACCCCCATCTTCATCTTCCTTCTGAATGAATCACTCCCTGGGGCAGCTATTCTCTCCTCTGTCTAACATCCATCATCTTCTGCCCCCATTGCTTTAACACCCTCTCATCTTTCCTATAGGACTTTAACTCTTTAACGTAGGATCTGAGTCTAATTCTTTCTGGAATAAATCCTCAGTTCTCACTCAAGACCTTACACGAGATAAGAAGGAAACAAAGGGTGTGAAAGTATGAAAGTCATGTTGCCATTTTCACACAAAAAAGAGTATTTGGTATTCTGTTGTCGGGGAGGAAGAAACTTCCCCCTTCTAGGTTCTTTCAGCCGGTCTATTAATCAAATAGGCATGACACAGGTTAACAAGAGAAAAATTACCAAATATATTTACATACCTATGTATGAGAAATCATATACAATGAGAGAGAGTCAGAGACCTCCACAAACATGAGAGGTTCAGGGAAAAAAAAGAAAAATGAGGCATATGTGACCTTTTGAGCTAAGGATGAGGCAAGGCTCCTTGGAGCTTCAGGGGAGAGGAAGGTCATTGCAGGACAGTAAGAAGAACAGAGGTTCAGTAATTAGTAGTTTGCGCTCCCACACAGATAGGTCAAAGTTATTTCTGGTGGTAACTCTTATTATGAGCAAGGCAATTTAAATTGTTTCTTGGTAGTGAAGGAGGGCAGAAGTTTCTCTTGAGTCTTCAAGGTCTCTGTTGCCTTTAGTGCAAAATAATCCACACATCACAGAGCACATCTTGGGGTGACTTGTTCTCAACCTGTACAATGTTTCCTCAAGGAAGTGACGAAGCATAAATATCACTCAATATTTTACACTGAGTGAATGAGCTCGTTTAATGACTGCTTTGCATTTTAGCTGATAACTTCTGATGCTTTTAGCTAAGGGGTTAACTTCTCTTGAGAATCTGAATGAAGGAAAAAAGAATAAGGAGGAAGAGGAAAAAAGAGAAAGAAAAAAGAAGCACTTCATCATGTGAACTTCTTGGGTTATAAGTGAAAGGAATGCCTTCCTCGAGCTTTTCTTCCAAATTCAACTACCAAACTGAGCATTCTAAAACCCATTCAGTCACCAGTACCTGCGTTATCTGCTTTTATGAAGAACATGAACCTAACATAAGGAGCCATTTCAAGATAATGCGGGTGAAATTCATAAAATGCTCTTCAAGTGTAGTTACTAGGGTGATTCTTTGATTTCACATATAAAGAGCTAGTAAGACAGATTTCAGAAAAGCGAAAATGTATATTAATCAATTCATCTTATGTCAAATATCTGCAGAAAGCAAATACTGAAATTAAATGTAATCTAGGTAGTGTGTGTCCACATTTGTCCAACTCTGATGAGAATTCTAACAAGTAACATGGACCTGGCTGCAGGAAACACTCGTAGCACTGCTGTGCTGGAAAGGTTTACCAGACAGTTCTCTAGGAAAACCATCAGTGCCCACATGGTTTCTAGCTACTGTGACCCAGAGCTGTGAGAGATGTATGGCAGTCCATCATTATATCATATTTTCTACCATACAGATGCAACAGACACCCCCATCTCAAGCATATGTAGTAAAACAACTAGGAAGTAACATGTTTTGAGTGCTTACTACCTGTCTTTTTAATACAACTTACTTAAATGTAAGTTTGTATAATTTATTTTGTAATAACGGCTCCTAGACTCTTGAACACATAAATCAGCATAGGCCAGCCCCAGCACACCTGAGTCTCTTTCCGGTGTGAGGGATCACAAGACTAGGGGGTCTCTGAGTCTATGCTGCTCTGACAATGCTTCCATGAGGAGACATAATTCCTAGGATATTATTATTGATGACTGCCAACTCCTGTGACAATACATAGGATTGAACACCTGGAAGGCAAGATCTGCAGCTTGCACATTTTTAATCCGTTGAACTTAAAATAAAAAGAAGGCACACAGTACAGATAAATTGAATAAGGATGTCTGGCACGATGTCTGGCACGAGGTGGATGCCCAATAATTATTTTCTGAGTGAATAATTACATGTATACTGCCTAAACATAGACAAATTATTGATTTAACTCTACTGGACAATTATGTCATGGTGGAAATAAAATATTTGAGAGTCTAGGGGTCTTTCAGAAGGTATTAACTCTAGATTTACATAGGGGTATGCACAAATAACATTAACAATAATTATATCAGACATTTACAACATGCTGTACAGTTCATTCATATGCATTATCACATCTGAACCTCATGGTAACCCTGAAAGATACTATCTTGCTTGCTGACAAGGAAATTGAGAAACAGTGTAGGAAGATGAGCCAACCGTCTTTGTTACTATTAACTAACCATCAAGTTCCCCCACTCACAAGCTAAGGAATCACCCACCAAGACTCATTAAACAGCTGATGTCTGCTGTGGACTCCATAACAGCCACATATATGGACAATATATTCATTTTTAGCCGAGCTTTAAAAACTCAGATTGCAATCTAAAATCATAACAACGGCTGCCATTTTGAGTGCCTAGCAGGCAGCCAGAAACTTTAAATTCCAACTTTTGCAACAATCCTAAAGGGCAGGTTCTTCTTGTTCTTATTACAGATAAGAATCTGAGGTCAGAGCGGATGTGCAAATATTGCGCAGGCCACTCAGGGAGCTGCGTAAGTTAGATAGTAGGTACATATATGTTTATTACATTCTCCGTGTTTTAACTTTTTATTATAGATATTTTCAAACATATACAAAAAAACTTTTACAGGGTATAGATAAATCAGGATGGGCCATAAGTTAATTATTGTTGAATCTGGGTTAGATGGGCTCGTTAGGCTATTATTTTTATATTTGAAATTTTTCATATTAATATTTTATCTGCATTTTAACTGCTGTATGATAGTCTATTATATTCCATGATTTGCATTTTAATTCAAAAGAAAAAAAACACATATCAGAAATGATTTGAAAATCTAAGATACTTTTCTACAAAGATCATAATGTTCAATCAGACCTTGTCAACCTCTGCACTAGAGACACTTTGGCACGGATCACTCTGCTGTGGAATCTGTCCTGTGCATCGTGGGATGTTAGCAGTGGTCCTGGCCTCTATCCACTAGATGCCAGGAACATCCCCCAGCTATGACAGCCCAAAATGGCAAATGTCCCTTGGGTGGCAAAATCACCCCCCACTGAGAACTGCAGTGTTAAATATATTAATATTATGAATACTTCTAGACCAGGGGTCCTCAACCCCTGGGCCACGGATCGGTACTGGTCCGTGGCCTGTCAGGAGCCAGGCTGCACAGCAGGAGGTGAGCAGCAGGCGAGGGAGCAAAGCTTCATCTGTATTTGTAGCCGCTCCCCAGCACTAGCATCGTTGCCTCAGCTTCACCTCTGATCATCAGGCATTAGATTCTCCTAGGAGCATGGGTCCCTGGTGCCAAAAAGTTTGGGGACCACTGTTCTAGACGATGGACCATATAATGTACATGTTCATCCGATAATATAATCCTACTCCTCCATTTATTTTTCAAAATTTGGTTCAAAATTTCAGCCGCATGAATAAATAAGTCATTTTTCCTAAGCATTTTTGGCTCCCGATACGCACATGATTAATAAAAGTTTCGATTGCTGATTACAGTTCTCTTTGTTGCTATTTTAACAAACTAGCTTCCAGATCGTTATAGAAGAAAATAATTTGCTAATTGATATTATTACTATTCAAAAACTATTTCCTGTACAAACCTGTTATGTTTTAAGCACTATCCTTACTTCTAGGTCAGCTCATTCTCAGCCACAAAAGTCACAGCACTTCACATACTCTGGTATTTCCTTTCTCCAAACAAGTGTCTACGAAGTGAGTTAATTTTAAAGGAGATAAAATGTTGATGGTGTTAAATTACCAATTTTTGCCAAACTATATTCCTCAGACTATTCGTGGCCCAGAAACTATTTTTCATGACTGCCACAAAAATTCACCCTAGTCCTTACATTCTTATCTTCTTCTATCTTGTCTCCCTCTTGTCATGAAACTTTGGGAGAAAAAATGAAAAGACAGCATCTCAGCATTTACCTTATCTGTGAGCAGGACATCTAGATCATCTAGCACATGTAAACAATACACGCTGTTTCTCAATCTTCCTGACTGACTCCAGAGGAAATGGTCCCCATGGAACCCTTAGGCAGGCAGCTGCCAGAAACAAGATGGAAGCATCCCAGCAAGGAACGACATGTCAGATGTTCCTGGAAATTCTTGATGTTACACTGGTGACTACTACATTTCTCTTTAGCAATTTTAGGATGGCAAGAACCTATTGCGGTTATCTGTGATGGAAAGTAAATTGTTGGCATCCTACTATTATTCTAGACTATTAAACCACAATATGGTATTTTGTTTGGTAGAGACATGTGGTTTATTCCATTTAGAAGGCAATTAAGTTTGTATGGTCAGAACATCTCTGACTAAAATTCCTCATTAATTTTCTCACATAGAAATACACAACTAGTAAGCACAGAGGGATGTTGAATGCTGCAGACGAAGCTTAGAGGAGGGGTCGGGGAAAGGAACCAGACGTGGAAGGGAAAGTCTACCTTCCAGACATGTAGCTCTGCCTCTGACACACAGAGGATCTACAGTAAAGGAGATTTTCTCAAGCACCCACTTCCCAATTCTAGGAAGATTGAAAAGCTTAGAAACAACATGACATTGTCATCCATGGCCGTAAGACCACTGACTCTCAGCACGGAACATTCTGGAAGACTGCTGTAGGGCTGGCTCGTTATTATTCAGGTATATGCTGGCTCGTTATTATTCAGGTATATGCTCTCCCTTTCTTCAACTACACTATGTAAAATGGAAGGGCCCATTTATAGAGAAGAACAAGCAGCCTTGTTTACATCAGTAAAAACTGTCCAGTGCAGAAGGGGAGGGACCCCGGAACTGTACTCCTTCTCCGAGACTCACTAGCAGCCTCTAAGTGGGCAACTTTCCTGTTGCTGTGCCTCAACATGGAACCATAGTACTGTTCTACCTTGTAGAGTTGTTTTAAAGATTCAGGATTAGAAAATATGTGGCACAGAAACAAACACTCTATAAATGTTAGTAGGATCATCATCATCATCATCATCATCCTATTTGTTATAAAAAGGGGGAAAGTTGCACAAATGCACCCTAGAAGAGGTCAGGGATCAGCTCTCTCAGACAGGCAGCTTCCATTTCCACCCTGCTCCAAACTTACAGTAAGTCTCAGCATTCTCCCCAATATCTTGTGGATTAGGTGTTCTTTGGGGAGAATGCTGAGACCTACTGCAATAGGGAAAAAATCGCCAGGGGTAGGAGGTGGATTGTAATCTCATTTCTGACAGCACCGTTATTTGTCCCTTTTCGAGCTGCCTCCTCTTCCCCATCCACAGCGTGGGGAAACAGAGGGTCCTCTTCTCCTTTATTTAGTGTCCACCTTCCTAGAAACCAATTTCCCCAGTTTTCTCTAATTAAGATCTAGGTTCCGTATTCCCCCCAAAGCATGTTTGATTTCTTTCTTCCTTTTTGACTTCTGTATATGTCCTTTGCTTATTTTTATCTATAGGACTCATAATACTTTCTCAACAAGTGGAACCCTTTTCACGAAAATATATTAAGCCTTTGACCAATGTTGAGTATATTTCATGAGAACACTGTTAATTCAAGAAATAGTTATTCAATGGTGAAAAGCTTTTAAAATAAATGTTATTAAAAATGCTACAGAAGCAGAAGGGAAGTACGTGATCATGAAGGACCCACGGGAGCTGTAAAGGTATTAGTGATAATCTATTTATTAAGCTGGACGTTTGTGTTATTATTATCCTTAAACGATATATATACATT
>NW_006434373.1:1111116-1132087 GCF_000325575.1 Pteropus alecto
TAAAAAATAGTTTTTCCTTTTTTTTTTTTTTTTTAAGAAAAGTGTGGCATCAGAAATAGAAGGCTCGGGCCAGGGGCGACAAATTCCAACTTACTCTTAACTTTGATACTGCTGGTATGCCATAGGGCTAATAGGTGTTGGGGTCATGGGGCATTAGCATCATACGTGGCCTCACTCACTTACCCAGGGCACTGTATGCATTTCACGATGTGGAAAGCTTGAAAAGCATTACCGCAGGGGGAGTAATGGTTGTCCTTAACAAATTTGAGGTGTTAAAAGACACCAGCAAGACCTCGAAGCTCTTCTAGCAATTAGAGCTGACCACATTTTATCTCTGTAGCTGGCTAGCTGACAGCACAATTGTTTATTCAAATTAACAAAAATAAGAGCAAATTCCCATAATTTAAAAATTGCATTCATACTCGAGATTACGTCTCAGAATAAACATGTCAACTATATGATCATCAAAATTAAAAGGTAATAAAGACCCATCTGGGTTTGGGAGTCCTGTAATAGCTTCTAGCCTCTGCCTATAAATGTTTTATACATTCATCGTATCCTTTTGATTTTGTCTTATCCTTTCTTTTTGCACAGTCCCACATTGTTTTCTTTTATTTGCAAAAAGCTACAAGGGTGCTGTGAAATGTGCACATAATGCACTCTCTAAGAAAAGCACTGTTTCTTTGAAACGCTGCCAAAAAAAACTATTTTGCCTTTGCAGTATCTTGGCATAATCAGCCCACATGCTGAGTGGAATGAATCCCTGACAATCAATGGTATGGCACTCCAGGAGGCTTCATCAGCACCTGTCACAGTCTGTGGTGATGGCCTGCACAAAGGCTTCTCTGGCACCATCTCCTTCAGTGTCTGCTTTTCTGCTGGCCCCTAATTGGGGACTGGGGATCAAGAGTCCCTTCCCTTGCTCCCTAACTGGTTTCCCTCAAGGATCCACTTATTTCCAAGCTTTAAATGTCACTTGTAAATGAACCACTTCCAAATCCACACCCTGCCCCGACTCTGAACTGAACACTTGTTTGCTAAGCACCTCCCGGTCAATGTGTGCAGCAGTGATCCAGCTTCCTGCAGCTGATCGGTCCAGAGATATTCTCCACCCTCTCCCCCAAACTCTGAACACTCAATGTGTCTTATGGCATATAACCATGATCTAAGATCAGACCTATTACTTATGTAATTGTTTTCCATCCAGATCAGTGGTTTTTAAACCCAGCAGCACATCAGTACCATTCAGGAAGCTTTTAAAAAAACAATACCAATAGAACTCAACAACAACAACAAAAATAATAAATCACCCAGTTAAAAAAAAAAACACGGATAAAGGACTTTGAATACACATTTCTGCAAAGAAGATATACAAATGGTCCATAAGCATATGAAAACGTGCTCGACAGCACTAATTATTAGAGAAATCCACATCAAAACTGCAATGAGACATCACCTAACACACATTAGAATGAATGCTATAAAAAAATAAATAAAAACAAGAGTCAGCAGGTTGTGGAGAAAGTGTGCACTGTGGGTGAGAATATAAAATGGTGCAGCCGCTGTGAAAAACAGTGTGGAAGTTCCTCAAAAAATTAAGCATTGAATGACCATATGATCCAGCAGTCCCACTTCTGGGTATGTATCCAAAAGAAATGAAAGCAAGATCTCAAAGAAATATTTGTACACCCATGTTCATAGCAGTATTATTAAAAGTAGACAAGCTCCGGAAACCCAAATGTTCATCAGTAGATGTATGGATAAATAAAATATGGTATATCCACACAGAGGAATATTATTCACTTTATAAAGGAAGGGAATTCTGACACATGCTACATGAATGAACCTTGTGAACATTATGCTGTGTGAAATAAGCCGGTCACAAAAAGACAAATATTATATGATCTCACTCATATGAGGTGCCTAGAGTTGTCAGATTCATAGAGACAAGAAGTAGAAAGGTGTGGGGAACTTAGTGGGGAGTTAGTGTTTAATGGGTATAGGCTTTCAGGTTTGCAAGACAAAAAAGTTCTGGAGACCAGCTGCCCACAAACCTGACTAGAGTTAACACCGCTGCCCTACACACCTAAAAATGATTAAGATGGCAAGTTTCATGCTGTATGTTCTTTACTACAATTTAAAAAATTATTTAAAAAAAAATAATAATGTTTGGGCCCTGTCTCTCAGAGTTTCTAATCTAACTGGGGTGGGGCCTGGGTTTTTTTTTTTTTTTTTTTTTTTAGCATCTTATACGATTCTAATGTATGACTAAGAACATGTATATATTATATGACTAAGAACATGTATACATTATAAACAAAAATTTTAAAAGATATTTATTTATTGCATATCTTTTTATCCTCTGCATACTGGGGTACACAGCAAGTTCTCAGTACTTATTAAACATTCACATGACTACTAACCGAATAAAAGAACGAACGACTATCTGAGTGGTGATGACACTCCATATTTTAAAACACTGGTCTAAAATCATAGATAGCTAAATTCTGTTGTCAGTTTACCTCAAGACTACTAAGTTTTTTTTTGTTTTTTTTTTGTTTTTTTTTAGCTACCTTGTACCCAATTTCCCCATCGGTAAAATAACAATACTGATCCATTACGATGTGCCGGGCACTGATTTAAGCACTCCCAGAGGTATTCTTATTATCTTCGGTTCAGAGTTGAAGAAACAGAGGCCTGGAGAGCCTAAGCAGCTCATCTGCAGGGGCAAAGACTGCAACTGAAGTATTATGATCACATGCTTTAAGTTGGGGTCATAGAAGAGTCTCAAGAAACAGTAACATTAAAAAACAGAAAACAAAAAACCCTTAACAGCAGTTAGACAAAGCCAGTGCTACATAAAATCTCATTTTTGTTTTATGGCTTTTCCTTTTTAGTTAAGGAGGAAAGATTGCACCTATAGAGTACAACAAATGTGTTCTGTAATCACAACCTGTGTGTCCAGACCAAGGCAGGCCACATTCCTGAGGGACACAACGGACATGGCCACAAACATGAGTGCGTGGTTCTGGAGGAAAGACAGAATAAGATGCCTCCTGATGGACAGCTGAGGAGTCATGGAACCTCGCCAGCACCAGGGCTGAAGACTGATAATTCCTCAATCTTATATTCATGCACTGAAACATTACCCTTTAGTAAACAGCTTGCTGGACATCAGATATAAAACCCATCTGCAAATTTTCAATACAAACCCTCTGTAGGTTTCCAATTAGGCAATCTTATCTCCCTACCTCTAATCTAGTTAGAGTGTTAACTTCATATCTCAGAAAAATATCAAGAAGAGATTTACACCATCACAGCTTTTCATAAACTTAACTGACTGAACGTCGTGAACATGGATGGAAGGAAGAACTGGGATGGGGCGTGGGATCAAGGGAAAGTGCTTGGGAAATAGTACGTTTGTTGTCATTCTATCAGTTTATCCATGATCTTTCCTCTGGATTAAATCTGCCTCTTTACTATCTGATAAACTATCAAAGTTATAGTTTTAAATCACACTCCTTTCACTTCGTTTGAAACACTGTAATTTAGGATGACTTTTTCAAACATAATCTTACTTATTTTAAAGAATTTAAATGTATGTCCTACCTTGGGCTAAAGCTGATTCTACGTGCTGAAATTCATCTTAAAGCAATTTAGCAGCATTAGACATGTCCCTTAGAGCAGCGGCCCCCAACCTGTTTGGCACCGGGGTCCGGTGCTCCTATGGGAATCTGGAATCTAATGATTTGAAGTGGAGCTGATGCTGGTGCTGGGGAGTGGCTGCAAATACAGATGAAGCTTCGCTAGCTGGCCCGCGGCTCACCTCCTGCTGTGTGGCCCAGTTCCTAACAGGCCACAGACCGGTATGGGTCCGAGGCCTGGGGGTTGGGGACTCCTGCCCTAGAGGGTGCATTTAAAGTTCTAAACATATTTGGAAAAGAACAACATGGCCTTTGTGTTTCCTGTAATCATAGTTTGTAGGGTTTAAATTTAAAAATGTTCCTAATGTTTAATTTAACATGTCTCTAACTACAGCTGAGTATATGGGGGACACACTACACTGCACTTTATTTACTAGGATGACTAAGAGTTGGCCAGGTGAAGAAGCATGAAGAAATGCATATTTCTGGCAAAAGCAAAACATCTGAACATAGGGAGATGACAGATGACTGCAGTTCAGTGAACTTCGCAAGTGCAGCAGGTCACTGGATGAGGGCGGGAGTGGTGAGCAGAGGGCGAGGGGGAGTGTTGGCTGTAAACTGTTAACCACAATAACGCTTCACCACCTTTATAGGAGAAATGTGTCCAGAGGTCACCAAATGGGGAGATCAAGGTCCTTTATGACTGTACAAAAAACTGTCTCTGAAACTGTCTTTCAGAGGAAATCAACACAGAGAAAAATAAAAACACTTAAATCGCATCAGGTTAAAAGATAGTGATACTTCCTGGTTCTTTTATTAATTTTCTTGCCAACTGACAAACTGTGCCAAAGAGGAAGGCATCTCTTACTTGAAAGAGGCAAGCAGCAAAATTCACTGTTTGGAGGTCTAGTTCAATTTTAGTAGTTTTAGGACTAAAAGGACCACTTTCCACACTAGGCCAAAATATTTTTAAAATGTGAAAACTGGCTTCACCCATAACTTATACCACTGGTGCAGTCACCACCAAATACTATATAAACAGCTCCCCCACCCTTTCCTCTTTCAGACTCCTGGTTAGAGTCCTTCGCAAATTCTTCAAATCAAAATAAACCCTCTGGATGATTGATGGGCCTATTTTTAAACTCCGGGATGGAGGGGAAGAGGGGAGTGCTGAGACTATAGCAGACACATAACGACTCATTGTTTCCCTTATACTATACCAGTTAGCTGAAACTATTTTCATAGACTCATTAGCCGGAAGGAACCTGCAGCATCGGCATAAGGAGTCATGTTCTGAAAACATCTCCCTCAGTCTATTCCATTTTCTGACAATGCTCATTATTAGCACATTAGTAAGTAGTGCTGAAAACACATAGTCATGTTCATCCCACAAAATCCACGCACCTCACCACAATAAGTTAATGGCAGAAGGATGAGGTCACGGCCACCACTGTGTTCTTTTGAATCTTCTCCCTAAGAGCCAGAGCTTCTCCAGAAAACCTACTACATCTGTAAAAACTGCCAATCACTATTATTTACTATGCTACTTAAGCTTAAAAATCTAATTAATTTAGTAAGTTATATTTATCCAACCTCTAGACAATTCTTAAGCGAGTTTCATTCGCCTCTCCTAGTACATGCAATGAGAATTAGAAAAAACATATGTTCTGTAAATAGAAAGCCATGACATTCTCCAGGGTCAGAATGCAAAAAAGTTCTTTGTGATTTCTAGGTTGAGAGCATGTATTTGAGCCTCTGAGATGCAACTAAATGGTGGGGGCCGATGGTGAAGGCTGGCCGTTATATGTGGAATATATTGTCAAAATAAAATAAAACAAAGTGAGTCTGGTAGTTCATGAGAAAGGAAGTTGTTATTATGCCCCGGGGTAATTGGCATGAATTATTGTAATTAGTATCATTTTTACACGGAGTGCAGTTTTAGTTTTTCCTTTTCTCACTTTTGGTTCTCTAGCAACTAAAAGCAGTGCTAAAGTCAAGTTTACCGTAGCACCCACAAATATAAACCAGACACTGCCACTGCTATAAGCCTCTATAGGATGAGAAACTCTGACACTCAGTGCTAATGCCTCAAAACCCATAGTGCCTCTGCTCCAGGACTGTTCCCAAAAGGGTCCCCACAAAGGACCTCTTCCTTCAACTGATCCATTTTCCGAGCATTGACGCCATGCTGAAGCTGGTGTTTCAGACACACCTCAATGTGGGAGGTAATGCCAGAGTGTCATTTTTTGTAGACTGTGCCTGTCCCAGTCAGAGTAACTCTGATGTCAATGCCACATTACAACAGTTGATATTCTCTAAATGGGCTTGCACATACTTTTGAAATCTCTCCTTAACCCTAACACCCTCTAGATCAGAAATGAGTGTGTTTGCTTTCAGAGTGAGGCTGAATTCTATGCATGAGCTCATGCTACACCCCTGTTCCCAGGACAGCTGGGAGGGACTTTGTAGGGAAGGGGACATTTTCACCTTTTCTCCCATGGATAGATAGGAGAAAGAACTAGGAGCACCGGGGGTACAATGACCTTAGGAGCAGGGCTGCTGTCGCTTTAGGAGCTCCAGAAAGAAAAAGGCAGAGGCCGTGCGGGGGCACGTGCTGTGCTGGGTGGGTGTGAGTGACCGCACCTGCATGAAAGGCTGAGTGGTTGAGGGCCAGGGGCCCGGAGACTGACAGTCCACTTGACTAGCTGTGGCTGGGAGCAGAAGGGACCTTAGAAGTCTGACTTTGCTCTCCTCATGGGGACAAACATCAGTTGGAGAAGGCCTTTCTTAAATACCCATGCTGTGTCCGGGGTGGTACCAGGCCCAGTTAGGGAGCACTGTCTGTGATCCGCCAGAGTTCATCACTAAGGTGTGTGGACTCACACTCCTTCAGAGCACAGGAGGAAGCTGGACTGAGCGCTGGGGCTCAGCCAGCCGGCACGTGGACAGCACTTCCAGCCTGGCCAAGAACTCAGGGTCGCCGCAACCCTCCTGCTGGCTCCTCTCCCCACCCCTGCCAGCCTGGCCACCTGAAAGGCAAGACAGGACTCCGACCAGCACCCACTGCCCTCCTCCAATGGCAGCTGCCCCAAGAGCTCTCACCTGCCTCAGAACCTGGCCAGATGAGCTGCTTTCCCACTACAGCTCCCTCCTCCCTATGGCTACCTGGTCTCACCCCCACCCCACACTATAGCTCCCAGCCCTTCTTTTCCTCAGTCCTCACCCTCCAAAATTATAAGGCCCACGGAAACAGTTCAAACAAACATTGTTTGTTTCAGCTTTATATTCTTAAAAACACTGACCTAAAACAAAAAGACAAAATCCCACGTAAAAATCATTCAATCCAGCTCCATCTTTTCCTCATTTGGTTCTCAAACAACTACAAAATCCAGAAAACACACTTACAATGCATCGAATCCATTTTGGATAAATTAAAATTCATCCTGAACAATGTTCAATGCAACTTGATGTCAGCAGCTGGAATGGGGATCGATCAATAATACATCAGGTGATTCCATTAGGAACTGCTTGTATGGGGACAAATAGGTTGTGACAATGTAACCCAGTTATGTTGAAAATGAGTTTCCAGGGAAGCATGCCTCATCTGCCGAGATTTACAAAACCATTTCTTCTCTATGGAAAACTTTTTCTGGAGCCCTGGGCTATGATTCACTTTAAAAGTTTCTTCTAAAAGGTTATTGAATGCCACAGCCATGCAATGGATAAAGTGTTTTTATCTTAACTTTGCAAATATTTCTGCTAGAGGCCAGAGTCCACTCAAGAAAGATTTCGAATTAAAGGTAGTTTTAGCTGATATTATTCAAGCTGAAATTTATTTTAGTGCACTTACCCACAAACTTGCATTTCCATGATAAAAAATAAAATTTGCTCATAAAATCCCCATAGCACTGCCTTTTAGAAAACTAAAATTTATGGTAACATTATTAATACAGTTGAATGTTTAGCGATTATAAGGCACTATTCTAAGCACTTTACATGTGCAATTTATTTAATTCTCACAGCTTTGTAAGGTTTTTAATAATCATCAATATAATTATACTAGTCTTAAAAGATGAGGCATATTAAACATCTTATGAGTTTATTTGTGCAAAAAAATCTGGCCCCACAGCCTTTACCACCAACTATGCTGCCAGAAACACAGAAAAATGGGGTCCTTTCACTTTGTTTTCTAGTTATTCTTATGAAGATATTAAAATCTTATAGAGAGTCTGGATAATAAAGACAATTGACCCATATATATTCATTTCATTTTAGCATATTCCCTTTGCCTTTGTTTTTGACCATATTCATACATGCTATAAATTTTGTATCCCAGTTTTTTTAATGCTACTGTTTTAGAATACACTTCATAGTAAATTGGGAAGACAAAGTTAAAAATACCAAATTCAGTGGTTGTATGTTGAAATGCATAGTTTTATAGTCGTCTTTATAGCTTCAGTTTCTATCTCTATTCTCTCTCAGTCCCATGACTGCAGATTCAAAAGAATGCACATGTCTACCTGTTAAACTTTATTCTTACATCTTAAACAACTGCAAAGACTTAAATTCGTAAATGGTAAACTCATGGAGAATGTGATAAATCCTAAGAATTCTTCTCTGGAAAGACCCACAGTGAATGTGATATTCTTTTAATTCTAAAAGTTCTCCTCCTTTGGATTCTCCAAGAAAGTGATTATTTAGCAGAAAGGTCTAAAGTTAAATAAAGTTCAATATAAATAAAGCTAAATATAAACCACACACTTTAGAGGAAATTTCTGAGGGACACTTTTTCTTTTAACTTAAGCAGTGCACACCTTACAGTTTTTTCCTATGAGACGTGTGTCGTGGGGGAAACTAGCCTTAAAAAGATGACAATCTTTTCCACATCTGGAACAGGCTTGAAAACCTTGGCAGGCGTCAGAATCTCTAGCTGGCCAAATCCTGTAATATCTCCTATATGTGGTGGAACCGAGTAGGCAGTGTGCCAGATGGCTCCCATGAGGCCTCCTTCTCTCCCTTACAAGCAGAACTCCAGCCTTGATGGCTGAGATTTAGCACCTGGCCAGGGTACCCAGCCTGGCCCAGGACAAAGCTAGCACACATGCACACTGGCAGGCTGGTTTCAAAGTAATTCGTGCCTTTCCCACTCCAGCAGACATGCTCAGTGTTCCCAGCACACACCCTCCTCCTTCATCCGAAACCTTTCCCCAGGACAAGGCCAGGCCATCAGCTCAGCTAGCCTACCCCTCCTTCCATCACCTGCAAAGACTTTCCTACCAACAACTGCAGGAGATGGGTGATGGCTGCCTCTTCTCCCTCCCTATTCTCTGTTCTCATGTTCAATCACCTCTTTGTTGATACACAATGTAAATGCCACACAAGTCTGTTCAATACTCACTGAAGAGAAGACTAAATGCCTTTCTGAGTTGCTAATGCTTTCAGTCACAAACTAACAACATGATTGGAGTTATTACCTCCAAGCCCTGCTTTGGAAAGCTGGCCCTCACAAGGCATGAGAGCTTTGGAAGGCTTTGACAACAGTTTAGTTCCAGGAAGAAGTGGAAATGGCCAGTCTTAGGCCACTTAGAAAGTTCTAAAAGGTCATACTAGAAGCAGCATTTTCTGGCACTGCAGTGAACCAATTATGAAGAGTAGACTCAGGAGTGCCACCAATCGCTGCAGAACTAGTACAACACTAGGAACTGCTGCCACCTGACCCCTGCGTTATTCTCAACATCAGCCAGAGTGACTCTTTACGGTTCAGCTCATTTCCAAAAATCCCCCCCAAATCCTCCAGGGTTTCCCATCTACTCAGAGTAAGAGTGAGACATGTGTGAGGCCCCGTGACCTCCCTCGCCTTACTGCCCAGGGCTCTCCTGGTCACTCACTGCTCCAGCCACTCCACATTCCTCATTGTTCACAGTTCAAGGCCGTGGCAAGTGATAATCCTCACTAGGACCACCTCCCCTTAGACGTGCACAAGTTCCCTTCCCTCCCCTCCTCAAGTCTGTACTCCCATTAGCTCAGTGAAGCCAGCATCACCATTCAGTTTAAAACTGTGACACTGCCCGAAGCCCATCATTCCCTAGCACCTGTCCCTGTTGGAGGTTTCTCTATGATACTGTTGACTTATGCTATATTTTAATGAACATTCCATCGACTATATTTTAATGAATATTCCATATGACTTATGCTACATTTTAATGAACATTCCATTGAAAAGTCACATACATAAAGCGTCCGTGCAGCCCAGCCTTCAGCAGGGTGCCCAGAACTGGATCAAGAAAAAGAACATCACCTCTGTCCCAAGAAGCTCCTCCTGCTAGTCCCAGCCATTCCCACCAGAATGACTGGCATCATGACCTCTGTGCCCGGTTTGAACTTTATTTAAATAAAATTGAAGAATGTGTGCTCTTTCTGCCTGGCTTCTTTAGCTTCATCCTAGGTCTGTGAGAGTCACGGGTGTTGGTCATTCATTTTATTTCATGTGTACTATGCTACTGTACGAATATATCATGAATTATTATTTTTTTTTCTTATGTTGACAAATGGATTGTTTCCAGGCGCAGATATTTAACATTACTGGATATTGCCAACCAGTTGTCTGAAGTGGTTCTCAGTTCATACTCCCACAAACAGTGTACATATAAGTTCCAATGGCTCCATATCCTTACCAACACTAGGTATTGCCTAATAGATCATTTAAATAATTCCAGGAAGCTACTTCAAACCCTTACTGGAAGAAAGAAGACTAAAATTCCCAACTAGCAGTCTTTTCCTTGATCAGCTTGACCCTCCTAGCTGAGTGGCATTATTGGCTTATGTTACTTATATTTTTTCCTAGAAATTGAGGTGAAGCCAAAATAATGCTCAATTGTTGAAGTTGCTATCTCAGGAGAAAGGCATGTTATCCCATTAAACATACTTTTCCCTATAAAATTAGCTAATACTTTTTGTGTTCTTACTATCTGTCAGATACTATCTAACTGTTTTACATATATTCTCATTTAATCATTTTAAGAGTCTCATGAAGAAGGTATTATTATAACCCCCACTTATAGACAAGAAAACCGAGGCTAAGAAAAACTAAATAACTTGCCAAAGGTCAAATATTTGCTAACTGATACAGTCCTACTCAAACCCAGGGTAGTTGGACGGGGCTCCATGTAAGTGACTCTGCAAGGCAAGGTGTGGTGCACTGCTCTGCACATGCTTACATCAAAACACAAGGGCAAACATGCAACAAGCGAATGGATGCATATGGGCGAGGTAATGCTTCTCCTGCACTGTATCCAATTTAGCAGACTTCTGACTGACTTCTATGTTTAGAAATTCAGGCAACTGTTAGGTGATTTCAAGCAGCCGTTAGAGAATTAAGCTCAATATATGCCTCTCTCACGGTTCAAGAAGTGTTTAGACTGAAAAGAAAATGGTTCTAAAATCTGCCCTTTACAACTACTCACCTGTGTCAGCAAAGATTTTCTCCATACAAGCAACCAAAAGAAAGCCTAGAAATAGAGATTGACTCCAACGGGTATCAAAACCTCCACCTTCAAATTTTGTATTTATTAAAGTCTCACTTTCTCACTGGATTTATAGTAAGTAAATGTAAAATCTTGGAACTTATAAATTCATACAAATAAAATACTTGGAGAACAGGGTCTATTGCCAAAAACCTCAAAAAATGACTTACGTGGGTTCTCTAATATCAAACATTGTATGAATTCAGAGAACTATAAAGCAAAGTCTAATAACCATGTAGAGGGTGCCCTGCCTTTAGCATACTCAAAGAAATCAATTTTTATCTAAAGAAAGGCTTAATCTGAACATCTTGGTAACAGCAAAAATCACAATTTATAGTATTTAGATTCCCAGTGTCCTTTTATAATTACTTCTCCCTTGAATGGAAAAGTTTATTTTGCCAAATAAATATATAGAATGACTTATCAGACCCTGATGGGCATGTCCTTTTTTTTTTTTTTCACTATAACTGCCAGAAAATGAAGAGCTAACAGTAGCAACTGTCTGATAACATTCTTTTTTTTTTAAAAAAATGTCCTGCTTTATGTTGCATTTAATTGCATAAGCTACTTCAAATCCTTCCTGAAAGAAAGAAGACTAGAACTCCTCATTAACAGTTCTTCATCAGTCCAACCTCCCGGCCAAGTAGCATCAATGGCTCATACTACTTCTACTATAATCTAGAAATTGAGGTCTATTTAAAATAATGCTCAACGATTGGAGTTACTAGCTCAGGAGGAAGCCCAGGCTATCCCCCAAACGCTCTTGATGACGATCCCACATGCAACAGTGGGGCAGAGTGCACCAAGTGCAGGATAGAGGAGAGTTTTTGTTGTGCCAAGAAAAACAACATGTCATTGACAAAAAGACAAATGCATATTGCTGTTCACCTGGAAAGCTGCAAAATCATAAAAAGGAGACTGTGCAGAGGACAAGCATTGGCTAGCTGGGTCGTGCTTGTTGCCCATGTTAGTAAATTCACTTTCAGTCCAAGTCAGGGAATTTGGCTGTCCAGACGGCCTGAGGAGGAACCTACCTTTGATGGCTAAGGTGACCAGCTAGGCACTTGAAACCTCATCTCTGCCCAGACTCACTTTTTTAGTTTGCAGATTAGAAATAAAGACAAGAAATTTTACTTTCGTCTTAAACTTCTGGTTATTACAAATTCCTTGGTGACAAACCTAGTTCAGTCCAGCCCACATATACAGAATATATATCTCAGATTTTCTAAAGTAGGCAATTGATTATGAACTACGGGAAACTCAGATGGCAGGATGAGATGCAGGCAGAGAGATTCTGGCTGGGAAACAAAAGTGCGTTAAGTACGTGTTGTGCTGTCGTGATAAGAGTTCTGAAATTTAGCTTCTGTCTTAGCTTAGATGGCATTTGTCCTTTACTTTGTGATAAAGCTAATTTTAAAACATTTTATGTTTTATTTAAGAAAGAACGTGTAATAAACATAACAATCCTCCCATGAGAAAATACTGTTTAAAAGCCCACTTACTTCCTTCATTTCCAACAATTTAGAAAACTCCCCTGTAACAGCTTGCGCTACACAGCTCCGATTCCGCCCTTTATCAGTTCCTGCTCCTTTTAAACCCTCACCATCTGACATATTAGATTTTTTTCTCGAAGAACCCAATTGCCTCTGGTATTGGATAAAATCCTAAAGTGAGGGGTGGTCTTTGAGTAGCTACGTACCCTAATGAAAATTTGTATAAACAAACCAGGAAATATTTATTAACTTCTCCTTGAAAATTTTACAGGAACTTCCCTTCAAATATTTGAAAACCTCTCACCCCCGTATAGAATGATTTACAAAGATTTAATCTGACCCGAGCCTGGGTTTCCCTGCTCGGTCCGGTGGGCAACTCTGTGTTGGGAAGAACTTCAGGCCCCAAGTGGGAGGCCTGAGCTCTGACTTCCCACACTGTGAGCCCACCTCTGTACCCTCCTCACCCCAAACCCACCTCTAGAACCCTGTCTGTAGGTCTCCCACTGGGAACCTACCTCTGTAATCCCGTCCACCACAAACCTGCACGTGAGCTCCAACATCTTCACTATAGCTAATTGTCTTACTTTATTACTAAAGACCAGTGATGTATAAAGAGTGAATATGTACTTCTCTTGAGGGAGGAGATAATTGATATCACACTTAAATTTTGAGATTGGTACAAAATTACAAAACATTGTGTGCTCATGTGATCTTGCTGAGAATGAACTGTCATATATCAGGAATTTGCTATCCTCACGTTCCCTCATCAATGCCTCTCCTCCCACAGGCTTCAGTGGGCATCCCAGATCTATGCACAATACAACCCAGTAAATAAATCCCAAGACTTCATGAGGAAGGCCGCCCAGGTTGCCACTAATGCAGAGATTCAGCAGCTTGAACCCTGAGGCATCGCCATTTTACTCTGCGATTTCCTTCCACTCTGGGGTGGCTGGCCCAAGGACATCCCCACGTTCCACTGTCTATGTTTATAGCCACCGAGGTTTCCCACAGGTTATCTTGTTTCCCGCGAAGGAACACGCCTCTCCACCGTCCTCAGGAACACACACTTAAAAATGGAAACAGAAGATGAGAAATGTGATGGCCTCTGTATCCTGCCCCCGAGATACAAATCTGTAACTAAGAATTAGGCTTTTAATTTTCTTAAGTATAAATGTTGCCCAACAGAGAAGCATGGATTACTGTTATATCTAAAGTATTTGCCAAATCATATTTAGGAGCCATTTAGGAGTGATCATTTTTTCCCAATTTGCTTCAAATCAAATTCATTACTGATCAAACTAGCTGTTTACAAGAGTTTCCAAAATAGAGCATCCCAGGTTTTCTGTGCTGCCTTTCTGAGAGGCGATGAACCAGCCTCACAATTTCCTTAAACCTCCCATGAGGAGGGCTGCCTGCTGGCCTCATGGTGGCCTGACTGTATCAGCTAAAGATAGCAAGATACCTAAGAATAGCTGGGCGCCGTGGCGGTCTTTCTGACGTTATTCACTCGCAGACACACTGGACTCTGCAAAGGCTGGTGTGGCAGAAGACGAATGGACTCCTGTGCCACTTCAGCGGACAGAGCCAAGATAAACCCATGAAGGCTGCAGGGAGGAAAATGTGAACTCAGTAACACTGAGTTATGAGAGCGGTATCTGATCAATCACGGAGTGGCATGCCACAGCAAGTCATGCCTCAATCAGACTGGAGGATTATCTGCACCCTGGACCATCCTGGATGCTAACCTAACAAAGATGTTGCCAATCTTAAGATGATTGGTCTCTATCCTGGACTTTAAGAGGGTAGAAAAGTCCTTGCTTTAAATCCATTACATAACAAAGCACCCCAAATGCTGCCAGTCTGAAAACTTGCTTTGGCCAAACCTTCCCATCATCTAAATATGTGTGTGTACTCACTCATCTCTCTGCATCTGGAGAAAGCTCCAGCAGAACCTGGAGGTGGCCTCCTGGGGGGAGGCTGGTGGCCAGAGGACAGAGGTGAGAGGGAGACTTTCAGTGCATGCTTGTCTTTCACATTTGAATTTTGAACCATGTGTATGTATTACCCATCCAATAAGTCCAACCAATCAATAAGGATATCAAGTTAAAGATGGAGAAAACAAACACCAGAGGTAAGCGATAAGTAATATTTGTAGTTCAAGCTACATGGATACTGATGACGTGACACAGGTGCCAAGCAAGGGAGGAGGGGTCACCAAGTTCATGGGCCAACAGCCACTCCTTTAGTCTAGGACAAAGGCAGGAGACTACATTGTAAACACAGTCTGATTGGCACACAGCCACACTCATTTGTTACATATAGTCCTTGGCCACTTTCCTGAAGACAGCAGAGTTGATTCATTGCCACAGAGCATGTAACCCTATAAGCCTAAAATACTTACTATATTTTAAATGCTTAAGCCCCATAAACCTAAAAGATTTACTCTTTTCCAAAAAAGTGTGTCAACCCCGATCTAGGAAAAAAGTAGGAAAAAGAGATATTTTTCCTTTGCTCATCAGACAAAGGCCCTTGCTAGAACCTTAAGTGTAATTATTACTGACTTCAAGTTATGCGTTAAAGAGAGAAATCACTTGTGCAAAGAACATGAGAAGCTTGGACTCACCTCTAACAAATGCCCCTGCAGCCCTAGTTACTTATCTAACCCCAGCATCAACTGAAAAGACTGAGACTGGCTGTCCTAGGACGGGTGGGAGTTTCCTCCTAGAAACATGAGTTAGTGTGAGATGAAGGCCCCCAGCCCAGCCGCCCTCAGTAAAACAGGCTGTCTCAGGGTGCCGGCACCCCAGGCATGGGGCTGGGCAGTGTCTTCATACTTTGTAAAACCCCTTCCACTTAACATGACATAACTCCTTTGCATGCAAAGAACAGAAGCACACTCTCTGTGGTGATGTGTCAATTATCATATTTTTTGAAAAGTAGCCTTTTGCTCAATTCTCCCACTAGATTTTAAATTCTAGAGGAAAGAGACCAATTCTTATTTTCAGTATTCTTAGCAACTATGGATACCTGGTCCACAGTGGGCTCAGTAATTACTATTGGTTGAATAAAGAGAATAAATACAGAGTTACACTTGCTAGAAATAGAGCAATAAGTTATCACCAGAAACAGAGTTCAGGCTCATCGACACCTATAATACCGTTATTTTAGTAAATTCATAGAAGACAGATGCAAGAGTTCTAAAGGTGCGCATTAAATTTTAAAAACTTGCAATGTCCCAAAAGTTTTCTACAAGAGTCTCCCATGTCCCAAGCCTTTCTACTTGTACGTTCTAAGGAAATACAGTAGTGTTAGGGGTGGCATTTTTAATTTTGATTAGGACTTTTGTCTTCTCAAGACATGAACTCTTTAAGCTTCACGTTTACACAGTAATTGCGTAATAATTTTGTAATACTCTTCACCACCGCTTTCTCCTCCCGAGCCCTTCAAATGCCAAAATAAGTGAACTTTTCTTCCAGTTTGCAAAGCTACAGCCAATTGATTTTCCCTCTTCCTTGCCGTCCGAGCATCAGCATGCTACTACCAGCTAACTGGTTAGTAGGGGCACACCACCAGCTAACAGGTTAAGAGGGATGCACAGGCAACACAGATGAAGATCCATGTAGAGAGTTATAGCCTGGGGCCTGACTAATGACCCCTTTGGGCTCATTTACTGGGTAGATCTGGGAATTTGCTGAGAAAAGCTCTTAGAAGTGCTATTATTATTAGGCCTGTTCCCTCCAGAAGCATACACTCCTCTCCTTGCTGGTAGACAGTGTCCCTCTCTCCTCTCTCTGCCCCCAGACCTTCTCCTGCAGAGGCCTCAAATTTCATCTCTCAGCCACAGATGACTGCTCCTTCCAGAGATGCCTTCTTCTTCTTCTCCTTTATTTTCAGGGCTGCACCGGGACCTGGGACCTGGCCACCAACTGCGTTTACAGGAAAGCAGGAAGCTCCCTTGGTGCACTGGAGGGTAGGAGTCTGCGTGTTCTGTAACAGTCACAGGGTTGAGCAGGGGTGCTGTTCAAAGTATCCACCAGGAACTGCCACTACCCCGTAGGAAGGGGCATCAACCATCAAGAGTGGACCAACTGGGGGCCGTGCGCAGAGGCTATGCCACAGTCCAGGGCAGAAGCCGAAGCAGGCCTGGAGAAGGGCAGCGAGGAATAAGTTTTTGGAAAGAGCAATGCTCAGATTGAGAATGTTGTCTTGGTTCCTGGCACAGAGCTTAAAAGCTCTAAGAATTTCCTTCAAACTATACACTCCACCGGGCCGAGGGGTAGGGAGATTGTGACATTTGCCTTGTGTGATATTGTGATTTATGATAAATGTATGTTTGGTCTTAGTCTGTTCCTGGCACAGAGCTCCTAAAACCCCTGAAATTTCCTAAGTGACTAGGGCAAAAAAGTGTTTGTTATGTTAATAAGGTAAAGTTTAGAATGGACCCTTTGGACTTGGGCTGGTTGCCAAGGGAACCAACCACTTAATTATAGGGTAGGAACTTTCAATCTAACCTCCTGACTTCCTAGAAGGGAGAAAGGGCTGATGGCTGAATCAACTGCCAACAGCCAATGATTTAATCAATCGTGACAATGTAATGAAGCCTCCGTAATGACCCAAAAGGATAGGGCTCAGAGTTTCTGAGTTGATAAACATGTGGAACCTAGGGGAGGGTGGTGCACTTGGAGAGAAAATGGAAGCTCCGTAGGCCTTCACCATACCTGGCCCTCCGCATGTCTTCCATCTGGCTGTTCCTGGTGTCTACAGAGTATAAATGAATCAGGAGGCTTTGGTTAGAAATAAATGATAAAGATTTATTCATGGGTTTTAGGAACTGTACACTGGAAACCCAATGAGGCAAGAACCAGAGAGCTTTGAAGAAGAAAGAAAAGTTAAGGGATCTTTTGGTAAAAAGTACATTCTTGAGAAGAATCAGTCCTGCATTCCTGGCTTCTGAACTGGTCTAAGATGATAATCTTCCAGCTGTCTGGTGGTCTAAATAATGGATGTCAGGCCGACTAGACACATGAATGTTCTTTCCTAAGTCCTTCAGGGGGTAATCAGAGGGTTATCTGTAGGATATATATATATCCAGGCATAAATGGAAAATTCAAAAGTTTAAGTTTCCAGGCTTGTTAAAGCAAGAGTAGAATCATTTCCTCATGCCTCAGCCTACTTGGTTAGCTTGACTATAGTGACTCCATTTTATTTCTTCACCCTTTTATCACTTAGTATATTTTTATAACAAAATGGTGATCTAGTAAGTAAACTATTTTCCTGAGTTCTGTGAGCCGCTCTACCAAATGAATCAGACCCAAGGCTAGATTGTGGGAACCTCCGATTTATAGCCAAGAGGTCAGAAGCCCAGATGAGAACCTGGACTTTCAAATGGCATCTGAAGTGGTGGTGGCGGGGGTGGACGGCAGAACCGTGGGCCTGAACCCTTAACTTGTGGGATCCAATGCCATCTCCAGGTAGTGTCAGAATTGAATTGAATTCTTGGATACCGTGATGTCCTTCAGCCACAGCTGCCCCTCCCATCCTCTTTGATATCTTGGTGGACCCCAGCCCTCCACCCCTCCAGCTCCCGAGTCCCTCGTTCTCAGGTTCGATGTCCTTCAGCCACAGCTGACAGTGGGACTCATCTTGGCCACTTCTGCTCCTCCCATCCACTTTGACATCTTGCTGGACCCCAGCCCTTCACCCCTCCAGCTCCCGAGTCCCTCGTTCTCAGGTTAGTGTCAGAGAATTGCTTGGATGTGTGGGGGACTGTCTGCACCCCGCTTCCTCCCGCAGTGGAATTGGGTCCAGACTTAATTCACCTTGTTATTACATCACTGTATTCTAATTTTATGCAGAGAGGAAAAACTATGTGTACTTGGTCTTTAGGGTCATTAAACCGATTGAGCACTTACTACATGCAAATTTTCTATGAGGTACTTAGGTAAACTGAGGTAAATGCGGATGGTCCACTTAGGTTGCCACATGGAGGGTATCTGTAGGGCAGCAAGTAAGAAATAAAAATAGAAAGGCAGATTGCAGGGAGATGAGATGATGGAGGGCTTTGATGCTTAATGCCAGCCTAAGGAGGCTGGTAAGGAGTGGGAATAAGAAATAGCCCTCAATGCAGATCTCATCTCCTCCCCGGAAGCCTCCTCTCACCCACTCCCCTGTATTCCTGTAGTATTCTGCACTCACCTTGACGTAGAAGGCCACAGGTATTGGAATCATGGAGGTACCTGTCTGCCCCAACCTGCTGCCTGGATGCCTTCTCCACCGAATCAGCTCCCAAGAAGGGTAGGAGTCTGCGTGTTCTGTAACAGTCACAGGGTTGAGCAGGGGTGCTGTTCAAAGTATCCACCAGGAACTGCCACTACCCCGTAGGAAGGAGCATCAACCATCAACAGTGGACCAACTGGGGGCCGTGCGCAGAGGCTATGCCACAGTCCAGGGCAGAAGCCGAAGCAGGCCTGGAGAAGGGCAGCGAGGAATAAGTTTTTGGAAAGAGCAATGCTCAGACTGAGAATGTTGTCTTGGTTCCTGGCACAGAGCTTCAAAGCTCTCAGAATTTCCTTCAGGGCAGGAGTGTCTTTTGTCATTCATAACAAGCCCCTTTAGACCACACCTCCTCAGGTGACTCAGGTGGGCCTCTGGACAGTTTCAAAGGAGGGGCTGGCCACACACTGATTACAGGGCTGGAACTCTCACTCCATCTCTCTGGGGAGCATAAAGGGTGGGAAAAGAGCTCAACCACATGGCCAGTGAGAAGCGTGTGTGTGGAGCTTCCTGGTGGGTGGACACATCAAGTGCTGGGAGGGTGACAGCCCTGACCCACCCACAGGGGGGGTGCAAGAGCTTGCACTCCTTCCAGACCCCGCTGCATTGCTTCTATTTGGCTGATGCTGACTTGTGTCCTTTATAACAAAACTGGAATGGTAAGATTTGTGCTTTCAGTGAACTGAGAGTTTTTCTAGTAAAATATTGAACCTAAGAGTGTTATGGGAACCCTGAATTCATAGCCAGCATCGAGGCCCTGGGACCCTGGCCAGCCGTGGCAGCGGGTGGCTGCCTGTGTCGCCCTGCCTCCCCAGACCAAGCCTCATCTTCCTCACCCTCACACCCACCTGAGATGGACAACCCATCTCAAACCTCAAAGACTTGGGTAACCAACAGACCATCCTTGGGGACACTGTCCCTAGTCCCTCTCCACAAACAGAGGCTCCTTGCATTCTGGAAGATCTCTGGAGACCTCTAGGGCTGGGTATTTCATAGCCACAGGCTGCAACTATACACTCCACCGGGCCGAGGGGTAGGGAGATTGTGACATTTGCCTTGTGTGATATTGTGATTTATGATAAATGTATGTTTGGTCTTAGTCTGTTCCTGGCACAGAGCTCCTAAAACCCCTGAAATTTCCTAAGTGACTAGGGCAAAAAAGTGTTTGTTATGTTAATAAGGTAAAGTTTAGAATGGACCCTTTGGACTTGGGCTGGTTGCCAAGGGAACCAACCACTTAATTATAGGGTAGGAACTTTCAATCTAACCTCCTGACTTCCTAGAAGGGAGAAAGGGCTGATGGCTGAATCAACTGCCAACAGCCAATGATTTAATCAATCGTGACAATGTAATGAAGCCTCCGTAATGACCCAAAAGGATAGGGCTCAGAGTTTCTGAGTTGATAAACATGTGGAACCTAGGGGAGGGTGGTGCACTTGGAGAGAAAATGGAAGCTCCGTAGGCCTTCACCATACCTGGCCCTCCGCATGTCTTCCATCTGGCTGTTCCTGGTGTCTACAGAGTATAAATGAATCAGGAGGCTTTGGTTAGAAATAAATGATAAAGATTTATTCATGGGTTTTAGGAACTGTACACTGGAAACCCAATGAGGCAAGAACCAGAGAGCTTTGAAGAAGAAAGAAAAGTTAAGGGATCTTTTGGTAAAAAGTACATTCTTGAGAAGAATCAGTCCTGCATTCCTGGCTTCTGAACTGCTCCAGGATGGTTATCAGTCAAGTGTCAGGCAGTCTGGAGGATGGATGTTAGAAGGTTTGGAGGATGGGTGCCAAGAGGTCTGGTCATACCTGGTGGTCTGGATAATGTATGTCAGATGGCCTGAATATAGGCCACCTTCATGAAGCAATCAGAAGGTTTTCTAGAGGTCTAGATATATAACCAGGTATTGATGCAGAATTGGAAAATTCAAAAAAGTTTAAGTTATCAGGCTCGTTAGAATAAGAATGGAGACTTCCCTTGTGCCTCAACCTTTGTGTTAATTTTAGCAGGTTGGTTAAAATGACTCCATTTTACATAGTCC
>NW_006434373.1:1133157-1134308 GCF_000325575.1 Pteropus alecto
ATTTCATAGCCACAGGCTGCAACTATACACTCCACCGGGCCGAGGGGTAGGGAGATTGTGACATTTGCCTTGTGTGATATTGTGATTTATGATAAATGTATGTTTGGTCTTAGTCTGTTCCTGGCACAGAGCTCCTAAAACCCCTGAAATTTCCTAAGTGACTAGGGCAAAAAAGTGTTTGTTATGTTAATAAGGTAAAGTTTAGAATGGACCCTTTGGACTTGGGCTGGTTGCCAAGGGAACCAACCACTTAATTATAGGGTAGGAACTTTCAATCTAACCTCCTGACTTCCTAGAAGGGAGAAAGGGCTGATGGCTGAATCAACTGCCAACAGCCAATGATTTAATCAATCGTGACAATGTAATGAAGCCTCCGTAATGACCCAAAAGGATAGGGCTCAGAGTTTCTGAGTTGATAAACATGTGGAACCTAGGGGAGGGTGGTGCACTTGCGGAGAAAATGGAAGCTCCGTAGGCCTTCACCATACCTGGCCCCTCCGCATTCTTCCATCTGGCTGTTCCTGGTGTCTACAGAGTATAAATGAATCAGGAGGCTTTGGTTAGAAATAAATGATAAAGATTTATTCATGGGTTTTAGGAACTGTACACTGGAAACCCAATGAGGCAAGAACCAGAGAGCTTTGAAGAAGAAAGAAAAGTTAAGGGATCTTTTGGTAAAAAGTACATTCTTGAGAAGAATCAGTCCTGCATTCCTGGCTTCTGAACTGGTCTAAGATGATAATCTTCCAGCTGTCTGGTGGTCTAAATAATGGATGTCAGGCCGACTAGACACATGAATGTTCTTTCCTAAGTCCTTCAGGGGGTAATCAGAGGGTTATCTGTAGGATATATATATATCCAGGCATAAATGGAAAATTCAAAAGTTTAAGTTTCCAGGCTTGTTAAAGCAAGAGTAGAATCATTTCCTCATGCCTCAGCCTACTTGGTTAGCTTGACTATAGTGACTCCATTTTATTTCTTCACCCTTTTATCACTTAGTATATTTTTATAACAAAATGGTGATCTAGTAAGTAAACTATTTTCCTGAGTTCTGTGAGCCGCTCTACCAAATGAATCAGACCCAAGGCTAGATTGTGGGAACCTCCGATTTATAGCCAAGAGGTCAGAAGCCCAGATGAGAACATGGACTT
>NW_006434373.1:1136047-1141582 GCF_000325575.1 Pteropus alecto
CTGTAGGACATCCCCGGTGTCTGGGAATTGCTATCAGAACAGGCTCCACCAGGTATGAAACCAGACGTATGACTCTGGAAGTGAAGCCAATTCTCTGAACCTCATTTTCCAAAAACTGAGGTCATACAACATAGGCCATATGACAGGATTTTTATTATAGTAAATGATACATCCCCACAAAATGCTAAGATAGCACATGTAAACGTGATTCCCTTGGAATCAAAGGGACTTGGCAGCCTCCAGGTGGTGGGCTGCCAGAGGCACCTGGTTTCTCCACACTTCTGAAAGGCACTGGCCATCTGGGAGAGGGAACTCAGAGGATGCTCGTATCAGTTAACCTAGACATCAGCTGCCTGGATATTCTCAACAACTGCAGGCTCTTGGGTCATATTGTCCCAGGACATTCGAATTAAAATGACTCAAACTCCTTCCCTATATATGGTGGGATGTCAGCCTGCCCCCTCATCACCTATCAGGGTTTGGGGTGAAGGTAGGCATCACAACTCCCCCAGCTGCCCCCACACTCTTGATTACCCTAGGTTCTTATCTCTAACCGTCGATTCTTTCTTTTGCTCACATTAATCTAAATTTGGAAAACAGCCTTTTCACCATTGCTCGTAAGGAAACACAGTTTGGAAGGATCTGGGGGTGAGGAGGGCAAAGGTAGACCTGAGAGTGTGTATCTGATGTCTGCTTTACGATGTCCTTCAGCCACAGCTGACAGTGGGACTCATCTTGGCCACTTCTGCTCCTCCCATCCACTTTGACATCTTGCTGGACCCCAGCCCTTCACCCCTCCAGCTCCCGAGTCCCTCGTTCTCAGGTTACACCTCTTGTCTTTGACTTCAAGCCCCAAACCATGGAAACCTATTTTAAACAGTGACTGTCGTGAGATGCCAGCCTGGTCTCCAGCCTTAATCTCCATTTAAAGCCTTTACTCCCCTTTCACTCCGTGTGTGTAAATGCACACGTGATAAGATCTTTGTCTTCAGTCCGCAAGGTTGTCTTCCTCGGACCTTCTTTTCTGCTTGTTTTCCCCTCACAGTGATTTAAAATGTATTTTAAATTGTTCTGGGGGAATCTCCTTATCAGACTGATTCAAAGACAAAATTAACAATAACCCATAATCTTGACATTCACAGATAGTCAATGGCTAACATTGTGGGGTATAATTTTCCAGATTTCTTTCTATGCATATATTTACACGAATCCATAAAAAGGCGTTCATACTAAAAATGGGATCAGGTTTGATGCACTGTTTGTAATGTTTTTCTCACCCAACAAAGTATAAACTTTTTTCCACATCAATAAATCTACATCTACACCATCTTTTTAAAGGACTGCATAGTATTCCTTGAATGAATTTTCAATCTCCTATTGATAGAGCTATGTCGCCTTCTTTACTATAGTAAACAATGCTGCAATGATCATCTTTGTGCATTTGGGCCATGATTTCCTGAGTTAATTCCTAGAAATGAAATGGAAATATTTACTTTGCATCAAGAATATTTTTTCGATTAAATAAATGGGATTATTTCCACAGCCTACACGCTAATAAACCTTAGATTTTAATAGTGTTTCAAAAGAAAGTAAGAAAGGAGGAAATTATGTAAGAAAACAATACAAGGTAGTCTCTCTGAAAGTTTATACACCTGAAGCAGATGATCATAAAATTATCTGACCATGCATCAAAAGGACAGACACAGGCCCCACCTGCTATTTGCCAAGACAGCGATAGATACACACAGATACAGTTTAAATAGGCTTGAACTGTCCACACAATTTCTTCTTCTGTTGAACCAGTGTCCAAATTTTAAGACTTCTTCATCCCTTAATACTTTAACAGACCAGCCTTTAATCCACACTGCTCTCTTGATTGCTGAATGCTAACTCAAATCCCAGGGTACAGGGTCCCCTGATAACCTCCAGGGAGGAAGGTTTTGAGAACCTAAACAGAGGGGCAGCTGGGCCACAATCCAGAAGTGCTGACCCAACATCCCCCGACTCCCCAAAGCCTACCACACACAATTTGGAAGTAGGACCCTGGCTAAAGGTAGTAAGAGTTCAGAAAAGGCCTCCCGAAAAGGTACTACTTTGGCATGGAAGTTATTTTGAGCCAAAGGCAATCAAGATGCTGCAGGCTCACAGAAACTTTTACCTCTTCCGTAAAGAATTTACATTAGGGTCCTGGCTCCCTCTGAGTGTCCCTGAGTTGTGGGAGAGCAAAGCAGGGTAACTACCAGGGTCAGCCACTAGTCGTCTTCTGTGGGTTCACACTTCTGCTCCCAGAGCAGCACAGAACTCTCCAGGAGGGGCATGGCCAGGAGGTAACCTACACCCTCTGCCCAGGAGATCTGGAACACCTGGGGCCTGGAGGCACTGCTTTGTGCGGAGCACAGGGAACAGCCCTTGTTAGCTCTGCCAAATAATTTACTGCAGGAATATTAGGAAGCACACAGGATCTCCAGGAGGCTGGATAACCAGGCTCAGAAACAGAAAGGAGATGGGGAATTCTGGCTAAAATTTATCTCTAGTCTCTAGATTGTCTCCTCAATATTCGAAGTCCAAAGAAACAGTTCGGAGCCTTCCCCCAAGACCCGTCCTGCCCTAAGGCTGCTGCGGAGAAAAAAACCCAAACACTAGGACACATCAGCTCTTTCTCCGTGCAGATGATTTCAGTGTGAATAAAAAGAAATGCACAGTATTTCTAAGGAAAAGATGCGTTCATGTCCTGTCCTCCACCTCAAAACAGGCAGACACCTCCTTCCCCAAGCTTCTGAGGTCAGGAGCAACAACCAGACATGGCGACCTTGGAGTTTCCAGTCCCTTGGGCACCAATCCAAGTTACTAAGGAATATTCACAAAGCAGCAGAGAGGGTGCAGAGTGGCAGATCAAGGTTGCATTTGGAGAAAGATTAATCAACAAAGAATTCCCAGAGAAAGGGAGATTTTAATCAAGTGTAGGAAGAAGAGATGATGGGGCAATGCTATAGAGAGAAGAGAGACCCAGGTCTGGAGGGAATACAGCCAACGCCCTTACAAAGTTAAAACACATGGGCCCCAGTTCACCAGGACCTGCCCCTCTCATAGATATAGAGTTGTGCCAACACATTCTCCTCGGGGAGTTTGGGGCAACCTGACAGTTCTGGTCCTTTTGGGAAGTTTTGGGTCCATAAAAATTGCTGCAGGAAACAACTGATGATGTCCACTAATGAAGAATGGGTAAACAAAATGTGTTACATACATACAATTATTCAGCTTTAAAGAGAAGGGAAATTCTAACACATGCTGTAAAATGGATAAACCCTGAGGACATTATGCTAAATGTAAAAAGCCAGTCATAAAAGGATAAATACTGTATGATTCCCCTTATACGAGGTACTTGGACTATTCAAAAAAAATCACAAAGACAGAAAATAGAATAGAGGTTACTAGGGGCCATGGGAGGAGGAATGGGGGGCGGGCGGTTAGTGTTTAATGGGGACAGGTTCAGTTTCACAAGACAAAGAGTTCTGGGAATGAATGGTAGTGATGGTCGCACAATAATGTGAATGTACTCACTGCCCTGATTTTTAGATCATAAAATGGTTAAGATGGTAAATTTTATGTTATGTATATTTTACCACAACAAAAAAATATTGCTGCATAATTATCTATCTAATTGATCAGAAACTACAAGACAAACAGCTTTGGATGTTTGCAACCATCCTATGGTCAGGAGTATTTCACTGTCGTGTACTTTTGTGCCTTCATCAAAGCTTTATCACTATATAAAGCTTTATGTACTATAGAAGTATACAAAATAAGCATAGGATGTGGGGCGAGAAAAGCTACTTGCCCAATGAACAGCCAGGCCTGCCCCTCCCCCAACGGGCCAGTCTTGTGGGATTTAGCCCTAACCTGTGGCTGGGTCTGCACTAACTGCAGGTACTAACTGTAGGACATCACCGGTGTCTGGGAATTGCTATCAGAACAGGCTCCACCAGGTATGAAACCAGACGTATGACTCTGGAAGTGAAGCCAATTCTCTGAACCTCATTTTCCAAAAACTGAGGTCATACAACATAGGCCATATGACAGGATTTTTATTATAGTAAATGATACATCCCCACAAAATGCTAAGATAGCACATGTAAACGTGATTCCCTTGGAATCAAAGGGACTTGGCAGCCTCCAGGTGGTGGGCTGCCAGAGGCACCTGGTTTCTCCACACTTCTGAAAGGCACTGGCCATCTGGGAGAGGGAACTCAGAGGATGCTCGTATCAGTTAACCCAGACATCAGCTGCCTGGATATTCTCAACAACTGCAGGCTCTTGGGTCATATTGTCCCAGGACATTTGAATTAAAATGACTCAAACTCCTTCCCTATATACGGTGGGATGTCAGCCTGCCCCCTCATCACCTATCAGGGTTTGGGGTGAAGGTAGGCATCACAACTCCCCCAGCTGCCCCCACACTCTTGATTACCCTAGGTTCTTATCTCTAACCGTCGATTCTTTCTTTTGCTCACATTAATCTAAATTTGGAAAACAGCCTTTTCACCATTGCTCGTGAGGAAACAGTTTGGAAGGATCTGGGGGTGAGGAGGGCAAAGGTAGACCTGAGAGTGTGTATCTGATGTCTGCTTTACGATGTCCTTCAGCCACAGCTGACAGTGGGACTCATCTTGGCCACTTCTGCTCCTCCCATCCACTTTGACATCTTGCTGGACCCCAGCCCTTCACCCCTCCAGCTCCCGAGTCCCTCGTTCTCAGGTTACACCTCTTGTCTTTGACTTCAAGCCCCAAACCATGGAAACCTATTTTAAACAGTGACTGTCGTGAGATGCCAGCCTGGTCTCCAGCCTTAATCTCCATTTAAAGCCTTTACTCCCCTTTCACTCCGTGTGTGTAAATGCACACGTGATAAGATCTTTGTCTTCAGTCCGCAAGGTTGTCTTCCTCGGACCTTCTTTTCTGCTTGTTTTCCCCTCACAGTGATTTAAAATGTATTTTAAATTGTTCTGGGGGAATCTCCTTATCAGACTGATTCAAAGACAAAATTAACAATAACCCATAATCTTGACATTCACAGATAGTCAATGGCTAACATTGTGGGGTATAATTTTCCAGATTTCTTTCTATGCATATATTTACACGAATCCATAAAAAGGCGTTCATACTAAAAATGGGATCAGGTTTGATGCACTGTTTGTAATGTTTTTCTCACCCAACAAAGTATAAACTTTTTTCCACATCAATAAATCTACATCTACACCATCTTTTTAAAGGACTGCATAGTATTCCTTGAATGAATTTTCAATCTCCTGTTGATAGAGTTATGTCGCTTTCTTTACTATAGTAAACAATGCTGCAATGATCATCTTTGTGCATTTGGGCCATGATTTCCTGAGTTAATTCCTAGAAATGAAATGGAAATATTTACTTTGCATCAAGAATATTTTTTCGATTAAATAAATGGGATTATTTCCACAGCCTACACGCTAATAAACCTTAGATTTTAATAGTGTTTCAAAAGAAAGTAAGCAAGGAGGA
>NW_006434373.1:1143472-1160194 GCF_000325575.1 Pteropus alecto
GCCCTGATTTTTAGATCATAAAATGGTTAAGATGGTAAATTTTATGTTATGTATATTTTACCACAACAAAAAAATATTGCTGCATAATTATCTATCTAATTGATCAGAAACTACAAGACAAACAGCTTTGGATGTTTGCAACCATCCTATGGTCAGGAGTATTTCTCACTGTCGTACTTTTGTGCCTTCATCAAAGCTTTATCACTATATAAAGCTTTATGTACTATAGAAGTATACAAAATAAGCATAGGATGTGGGGCGAGAAAAGCTACTTGCCCAATGAACAGCCAGGCCTGCCCCTCCCCCAAACTCTGCTTCTACATTCCTGTTACCCCTGCCCCTAAAGGCTTAGAAAACCACAATAAGCAATTTCTCTGGTAGAGGTGAGAATATTCCCAGCAGGGTCTCTGTGGCTCCTGCGGGATCCTTGAACCCAGAAGATACTCCCTAGTGAATCAGAGATGTGGGCTGGTAAAGGCAGGAGAGAGTAGGCTTATGGAGGAAGAAGACATTTCAAAGGGGGAGGAAGCAGTGGGAACAGCCAGAGAAAACACACAGCTGGAAGAATGAGATGTAATTAACACCAAACACATCTCATTTCACTCCTCCTCTGTCCCATACCAGCTAGCCTGGCTATCACTTTTTCATCAGCATTCCTGGCTTTCTTTTTCCTCAATTGGGTACACCCAAACTGATCTCTGGTTTCATTTCATCCTTATCAACAGTTAGCTGTCAGCAAAAGATTAAATAGCTAGAATGTGATCTTCCCACAAGCTGAATGGGGAATGAAATTTCCATTCTGCCTGAAACAATGGGAACCTTAGAAGCCACAGCATTAAACAAGAATTAAATACCCACTGAAGTCTTCTTCTAAAAGATAGACATGATGACACTTAAAGAATGCTACAAAATTGTCATTTATGTGATGTGCAAATTCTTTTTATTTGAATATGCTCAATACTATGAATTCTGACACACACAAGAAACATGAAAATTTTAAAAATCACTTCATTACACAAATATTCATACAGCTTTGTGAACGCTGTGTTATATAATACCATGCAGAATACTAAAACAGATGAATTTACCACTATTATAAGTCCGCTGAAATTCCATTGAACTTGTTTTGAATTTTCAAGCCTCTGCTCACATTAATCAAATATGTCTCATTCAAATAATCAAGCAGATGCTAACTCTGGATCTATTCAAGCTCTGAGTTCCAGGGTGGCTACTATAAAAACTACCCACTTGGGTCAGTGGTACAACGGTAAAGGCACAAACTCATCTGGGTGTGTGTTTAATATCAAGCTACAAACAAGACTTGATAGTAAATGACTGTTATTTTATTCAACGGACATAAGAAAAGGCAGAAGTGGGCACTCTCTGGCCAGAACTGGTCCTCGGCCATAGAGCTTCATGATGGAAATAGGTTTTTAGCCTCAGTTGGGGCACTAGGCTGGTCCATTGTTTCCGAGGCAAAGAGAAGCTGGGGGCTTTTGACCACTGGTAAATCATCAGCAGCATTTCCGGCAATAAAGACAGAGCCCCCTGCTCCTGGCCTGTCCATGGATACCCCTCCCTTCCCAACCCACTCTTTATTGGCAAAACTATGGAACCTAGCTGAGCTTCCTAATGAAGGTTATGTGGTGGTGATACAATGAAGGGAAAAGGACCTGCCCTGGAAACAGGCCAGCCTCTCCCACCTATCGCCCATGTATGTGACTTGAGCCTGGTGGCCTATACATTCTGGGCCTCCCTCCTACCATCCATAAGCTGGGGGTCTAAATGACACCTCCAAGATAGGAGGGCTCCAAGACAGGAGGGCTGCAAGAAACCAGCCTTGGCACCCCAATCCCTGGGCGAACAGTGGAAGAAACATTTCATGTATCTCTGGAAGGTGAGAGTGGAGAGGGGGACACTGTATTGTTTATGCCTAGGGAGCTGCTGGCCAAAGATTTTGGGATTTAGAAACCAAATGCAGTATTTTCTAAGAGTATGTAGCACTAAACATGGGGAAGAAGAATGGAGAAAGCACTTGGAAGCAAACATGGAGAAGAGACATGTGACCCTCTGTTTCAATTTTCAAACTAATCAGTAAAAGGTCTTGCATCTCACACACTGGGCCAGCGGTACCAGAATCAGATGTTCAAGCCCTGTCCAGGGCTTTGTCCCCTAGACGCGGCTGGGATGAGGAGACTCAGAGTCAGAAAGTTAATTAAGGTTTCACCTCACCACCACTTCCTCGTCTGCATGCTCCAGAACCGAGTCACCGAGGGAGGCTCTTTTGGGTTATATTTAGAAAGCAGAGAAGAAAGACGGTAGGGGACACGCACAGACTCCCTTTTGGTCTATTCCCATCAATCTAAAAGTTAAATCTGACTTCACACATCTGGGCAGTCTCCCAGTTCCTGGAGACTCCACTCTAGTAAATTCGAATCTGGAATTCTGGAAAGCCAACTTCCAGCTGCTTCAAAAATGAAAGCGAAACCTGTAACCCCCCCACAGCCACCCCCCAACACAATGCTGTGACAAAGTCGTTTATGAGCATGTTCGGGGTGGGGTGTGGGGTGGGGAGGTTCCTTTTCTTTTCCTACATTTTTTTTGTCTCATAGGGTAGAGCTGAAATTTGACATAAGTTAGCTTCTTTCCCTCTTAGTTTTTATCTTGAAACAACTAACATAGAGAAATTCTCCCTTGACTACTTCAAGTCACTTTTAAACCACAAAATGTTACAGTGAATACTAAATTCTAAACTACAACAAAATTGGAAAAGAAAGTGGCTTCGGTTTAGGAAGAACGTTAAGAACTCCAGGTCTGAGGCTTGCTCTCATCCTGCCCTCCCTGGTCTGGGTGTCGGGGTCCTTAGAAATTCTCTCCTGGTGCTACGGGTTGGGTTATGTGAGGACCGTAGGAGGGGAGAAGAGAGGAGAGCTGCTACCTGCAGCAAGCTAGCCAGGCCTGGCCTCCCACCTCAGCCTCCTGCCACCTGCTATGGGCCTGTGGCAGAGCACTTGGCTTGGGCTGCAAGCAGGCAGGACCAGGACTTGGACACCTGGAGAAAAAATGGACAGAGCTGGCCGAGCATCAGCCCCAGGCTGGGCGCCAAATCAAAAGTACCATTATTATGTGCTACCTGCTATCTGTGCTGTCATGCTGAAGTGGCAGACAGGGCCTGGGCGCCCCTTGGGTTCTTTCTCTCTCTTTCAAATACAAAAGGAGCCAAATTCCATTCTCCAATATCTCCAGCCATGAGTGACCTCTGACCCCAAGACTTAGAGAACCAAGTCCCTGTTTCAACAATTTTGGTGCCTCGGTGCTCCTGGCATGGAGCAGCATGACAGTGCCCACGCTCTGCCTCTCCTTCTTGTCCCTCCAAACAAGTCCTCCTGGCTGCCCTTTGACCAGTCACTGTCCCTCACAGCTCCAGCCTCCCTTCTCTGAACTCCACCACTCAGCACCATTGCTAATCACAAATAACCACCAGGGTTCGCATCAGCTGTAGGGATGACGGCTGGGCATGAGCAGGTAGAATTCAAGCCTCCATTTTGATCAGATATAAGAAGCACATATGTAGGAATTATGCTTTTGAAGTAAGAAGTTTCACTCCAAAAGTCACACACAAATGTAGATCGTTTGCTCACAATGCTAACTGACATCTAGCTTTTGTGTGTTTGGGGGCCATGTCCTGGCCATTAAGATATAATTCAAAATCTATTTGAGAATGTGCTTTTCTAAAAGGGCCCATGAGTCTAGCAGATATAACTTAAATGACACGTATGCAAAGTAAAAGTCTAGAACATCTCTGTAAAATGATTGTTGAGCACTTATTTAAAGCTGGTCTGCCCCATTACACAGATGACCCTGTTGGATGCTGAACAAGGAGAACGAACGCTGTCCATGTCCCTCGCATTTCCAGGTTTCCACACAACCTTGATTCCCGACTCCTGGGACTAGCACAGCGCCCAGGGGACAGGAAGGCAGACGGGAAGGTGTGCTGTCTGGAGAAGTGGGTCAACACAGCTTCCAGTAGGCAGCTCCAGCCAGGAAGGGCAGAGGCTTGGCCATGTGGGCCACGGTGACAGCAGCCACTTGCCACAGAGCTATTGGGGATGACTGATGACATGATGACAGTCAGCTTCTGCCCAGTTCCACCCCCTCTTCTTTCCCTTTAGATATTTGATCCTAGTAAATATTCTGCAGTGTGAACTCTCTCTTAGGGTCTGTTCTCAGAGCCTGGCCAGTGGGCCTTTAGGATAAGACATGAACCAAATTGCTCTCTTCCTTGACCCAGCCCATTAAAAAAATAAAATAAAATCCGATATAGATGATACTGAATTTTGCATACAACTCACCCTCTCTCATGAGTTCACAATACAGGCAGGAGGTAAGTCATTTGCTGAGAAAATGACTAAAGGTGCATGGATTGTCTGTGGCAGGATAGGGACAAAAAAAGAATAAAAGTCAGTGCTTTGTGTCAGCTCCACAGTAAAAAGGCCACATTCTGAGTAAGGAACAGAAGACTTTGCATAGGTGAGATATTGCTTGTGAGATGTAAAAACATTTCTGAATTTGCAAGGGTAAAAAATTGATTTAAAAAAAAAAAGTCAACTCATTTTTTTTTTAATGAAGTGAAATTGTGAGGGTGCTAAAAAAAAGTCATTAATACTCTTTTTATTTCGAATTTTTATTTTTCTGTCAACTCCAAAGATTACCTGCTAAATATGACATCTAGCCAACTCACTGTTACAACTGTGGCTTTTTAATGAGCCAAACTATTTAAGAGACATAATTATTCACTTTTACAATTAAGTTTCTTGTTAATAAATCAAGAACTAATAAAAGACTTGTAGCCTTTGAAACCATGCAGTTCTCTAAAAAGCAATAGTGCAATTTATGAAATCAAAGAATTATTTCAGTTTAAGAAACAATTTCATACCCTTTTTAGAGTAGAAATAACAGGAAATTACTTCTCACAGAACCAATAATTTTACAGAAAAATATTCACAAATATAATTTTTAATTTAATTAATCTATTTTTTAGTATTTTTTTTAATAGTAAAAGAATAAATGTTACAGATTATCTGAAAATAGAAAATGTATTCAAACTAGTCAATTAGCAGAACAGAGTTTCTGGAAGAAAATTTCACATAAAATGCTTTAATTCCTATTTCTCTAAATGCACTTAGGAAAAAGCCAATGTAACATTATAACATCATTAAATGAATATCACCATGACTGTATTATTTGAATGTACTGCCAACTAAACATAACTTTATGATATTCTGCCTCTTATTGAAGAATAATTGCTCTAAGACAAAAGTCAGATTTTCTTCTCTGGACCAATAATCACGACTCATCTTATTCTTAGACAAGCACATATTAAAGCAAAACATAAAGCTCAAATAAATCCTCACATTTAAGTATTTAACTTTTAATAAAACTTACCATCACCAATTATTTAAAAGAAAAAAAACCCTCCTACTAGGTACATTTTCCATTAAAATTTAATTAGTGCTTAGGTTTCAATAAGTCTTCTCATGACCCTATTAAGGTCTTTTTAATTGATTTAAAAAAAAAAAAAAATGTTCCAAAAAAGCAAGATATACATCAAGTGTAGAATAAGCTACTTAAAATTGCCTATAAATCAGTTTCTGTTTTGGGATGATGGAAAAGTTCTGGAAATAAATAGTGGCAATGGTTGCACAGCAATGTGAATGTACTTAAAGCCACTGAATTATTACTTAAAAATAATTAAAATGGTAAATTTTATTATATTTTACCACAATAAAAAAAATACCCATACATCAATCTATTGTATATTCATTAAATAAATCAACACATCTTTGGAATGTTTATAAATCATCCTAATTTATCTATAATGTAACATTTCTCTCATTTGGCCATGTAATATTAAAACAAATTTTAAACTTTAAAAGCAACGCATGCATTCTATATTTTAAGCAATGAAACTTGAAGCGTGGCCATGTGCTCCTATTAAATAAGATGTCAGTCACCTGCCATCCCTCTGTTCACATCATCCCTCACCCCACTGCGTCCCCCAGTCCCATGGCCCCTGCCTCCTCAGGCCCTGCCTTCTCCTCCATCAGGCTTCAGGGGGCACAGCCCTCAAGTTTCCTCTGCCTGGAACCACCCTCCCCTTTCCCCCAGCCCTTCAGGACCTGGCTCTTGCTAACTTCCCAGGGAAGCCCACCCTGACCTTCTCAACCACCCCCACACTTCTCCTGATCTCTTCCCATCTCATTTTTGTCTGCAGCACTTCCTAACACCTAACATGCTATGTGTGTTTATTTTCTATCATCTACCACCAAAATACAGTCTCCAGGAGAGCCAGAATGTTTGTGAATCTTACTCCCCACTCAATGCCCAGTGCATACAACAGGTACTCAATAAATATTTGATGATCATCAAATGTTGAGTATCTAGTATGTACTAAGTACATCAAATACCTTTCTATATAAGAATCTTGACTGTTTTACCCTTACACATCTTCTTCAATGCCAAGAGGTTGTATATTTTATTCCCATTTTATGTGAGAGAAATTGTGAAATGAGTTAAGGAACATCAGATATGAGGACTAAAACTTTCATCATCATGACAATCACTCCAGCTTTCTTTTTATGCATGTTGCTTTCAGATTTATACCAAAGTGGGTTATTATGGGGAAAAAAATGCATGCATATACTTCACAGTTATCTAACATTTTGATGATTTATCTATATTTATCTGAATCAAAACAACTACTTCTGAACACTTTCTAAATAGAAAAGGTAATTTAAAGTATTCCACATGCATAGAATTTATCTATCACTTTCAGATATTTTATTAGATATTTCATTTGAAAGTGACAGATAAATCTAGGTCTGATTTACTTTCAAATCACATATCTTCCGTATCAATAATTATTTCAGGATTTTATCACCATACTTATGTTTTAGTGGGCAATCTCTGAGACTTCCTTGAAAAATTACACAAAAATCTAGATGACATTCTAATGGCAGAATGTCATTGTCCCTAATCCTTTGCTGAAAATAGGTTGGAGGAAATCCTCTTTTCTCTGAAGCAGGGAGATTATGTAATGCCCAGAAAGCGGCTGCCTTCTTCCCAGGGAGCCCTGAGGTCTGTCCAAAGAGAAAAGAGGTGCAGACAAGCTGCCTCTGTGCTTGGAACAGGTGTAAGGGAGGGAGTATACCAACACATCAATCTCAGACTCACAGTTCCCAGAATATGAACTTGAGATCTTTAGTTAAGTGTATCCTTCAACCTCAGGATTTCATTTTGCACAGACAGTTTAGATAGGACCATTCTGCACTGGGTCTTGTGGCTTTAAACAGTGTCATGATCATTTATGGTTTTTATTTAAGGCTGGAACCACTCAACCTTGAAGTTGTAGGCAAAGTAAGTGAAAAGTATCCAGAATGATTCTAACCATCGGAGGTCGTATTTCTGATCAAAAGGTGATAATGCTTAGGATCATTTCTGATATATGCTTATAATGGCGTAGGAAAATATTTCATGAAAGATAATGAGGTTGTGATTTAAAAAAAAAAAACTTTCATTAAGAAGTAGACAACAATTGGTTTGAGAACTTAAGGATTGCTATGAAAATCCATGAGGTTATAGATGTGTGAGTAACAGTGTTGATGTAGCATGTTTGGTTGCAATGCTACAGATAACTATAGAGATTAACAACATGTCCATTATTCTAACTAGTATTTCAACTTGAACTTCTAACTCTCACTTTCCAATTTTGCCAGAGGTAAAATGTCATCCTGCACAAAAGCAGGCTGACAGAACAGGAAGTCTCTAAAATGCAATTCCATTTACTAGAAGAATTGGATCATTACCCAGCAGCCTCCTAGTCTACTAAGTTGACGTGTCCAATCCAGTTATGTGGCATACACCGTGACATCTGTTCCATCAAAAAGCCAGACGCTGTGGATTTAGATTATAATACACAACTCAAAACAATATGCTATAGTCTTATTTTAATACCAACCACCAATCTCCCACCAGCCCCCTGCAAAGAAAAAAAGAGAAGCATCTAAAAGAAAAAAAGATATAAATACACACAACCTTAGATTGATCAAGTCATGAAAACTGTGGGTCTATTACATCTAATAATGGTCCAATCACCTAAATGTTTCACAGTTAAAAAAATAACCCATTCCCACTAAATATTCATTTTTTACTTTTGTCTTTCCAGATTTTGTGTATTTATTTCTGTTTCTGTATTTATTTGATAAAACAGTAAGCAAGCAATGTGCTTTTTCAAATGGCGCTCTTTAATATTCCTCACCTGTTTGAAGGTTTACACTCTAAACAGTGCCTACTTTAATAGTACACTGCTATCGACTGAATTATGTTCCCCTAAAATCCTTATGTTAAAGTCCTAACACCCAATGTGGCTGTATTTTGAGATAGGAATTTTAGGAGGTAATTAAGGTCAAATGAAGTAATAATGGTGGGGTCCTGATCTGATAGGATTGGTAGCCTTATAAGGAAATCCCTCTCTCTGTCTCTCTCTCCCCTTTCCCATCTTCCCTCCCTCTCCTTCTGTGCATACACACACCGTGAAGCAGATGATGGTAATGAACACTAATTTCTCTGTATTTCACATCTTAAGGTGCCAAAGAACACTCATTCTCCAGTTCACCACTAGTTCATTAAATTCTGCCTCCACACCCTCCTGAAAAGGCTTCAGCAATGTGCAGGTAGGCTGTTCCCCTCAGTGGTTTACCTAAATCTAATCTCATGATGGGGAAAAGCAGGTCCATGCAACTACACCTGGGGATAAGTTTACCAACAAAATAAAAGGGGTAACATAAGCACCCTAGTGAATTGTGAGTGAAAGAGGATGCTCTTAATTAGTATACTAGCATAACAGCATAAACTAGACTGAACTGGGAAAACTGGGCATATGATCGCCTTTAGCCACAGATAAACCCTAGTGGATGTAAACCATAGTGGACAGGACAAGGGTTAGAGTTGGACAAAGATCCACCCCCATGTGCTACATGGAGATCATTTTCTTGTGCAGAAGAGACATAGTGTTCCTTCACAGGGTTGTTGTGAAGATTAAGTGAGTGGTTATGAATGAAACCCTTGGAAAGGACCCTGCCCACCAGACACCAATGAAAAACAGTTCCCTTCTTCCTCTGAAAAGGCACCAAGATGATACTGGCTGCTTCTGGGAGGTACCTGTAAGCACAGTAATTAGGGTCTCTTTCCCAGCAGCCCTTCTTACTCCCTTTTTTGGGGGCATGGGGAGAGGGGCCAAGGAGGCTAAGGCTAGAAATGCCATATTTGCAAGGCTGTACATTCTCCCATCTCTGCTGAACACAGACTTTACTGGGCTTTGGCCAAAGAGACTTCTTCAGCAGTGATAAACCTTTTCATGAAATTCTTTTGTCTTCCAACCTATGAAAATTACCTTATTTTCATTTCCTTTCTGAGCTGAAAAAAATTACCTTTGTAACAAGAGATACACAAGAAATTGACAGCCCTTTCCTAAGATATTTTTACAGCTCTTTACAATGTACAAGTTATTTTCGTGTACATGAGTACATTACAACATCCTAACGGAGAAGCAGATACAACAAATGCCATCGGTGTCATTTTACAGTTGCCTCTGGGGGTTAAGTGAATTGCCTGGAGCAGAGCTGGATTAGGAGCAGGGCTGCCATCCAAAAGGCTGCTGGTGCCCCAATCTAGAAGATCATTGTTGGCATGAATCTCAATTAAGGCGCTGGTTAACTCTGGCCTCTACCAATTACATAATCCATGAAACAAGTGTTAGTCGCAACACAGCAGAAGTCAAATGAATGAAAGTCAAAACACTTCTTGCCAGTGGCAGCTTATCTTTTAAAAAATTTTTACAAGCAAAACAGACTGTGTACATTTCTCAATGGACCACCAACCCTGAGTGCAGCCAGCTAATAACGTTGCTTCAACTCTGCAGTTGAGCCACTGGAGATTTTGTAACCAAGTAATGCATGGCATGCTGCTTGCTGTCTTCTAGCAAAATGCGACTTCTATTTTCTAAATTGTAAACTTTTTAATATGCCTCATAACAAGTACTCTGGTTCTGAAACCCATAAAAAATAAAATTAAAACCTCAGAAAAATGGGAAACACTTTGCTGACCAAAAAATCAGGAGAGGTCAGAGGGGACTACTTAAACACATTCAGGGTGAGAAACTGAAAATACAGTCACCTAACTTAGCTTCATCCTTAGAGAATGAGTAACTCAATTGAGTTATGAGTGACAGAAAATCAGAGGCAATTTCAGGTAGGCATAAATTTGATACTAACAAATTCCTTATTGTGAGCATAAAAAGAGAAGTATATCATTTTTATTAATAGAAAATGAGTTTCTTTTCGCTCCGCTTAAAAAGGTGGAAAAACTATTTAAAGGGTTGCTGTGGAGAGGTAACTATTGATTAACTTGCCCACAGTGCTCACATGTTTGAGTCTGGCCTTCGCTCACGTTACAAAGGTGACAGCTGACAGAGGAAACCGAAATTCCTCTCTTTCGACTCTCAGTCTAACGTTTGTGTGTTTTTTTTTGTTTTTTTTTTTCTGTCCCGGCATGCCAGCATGAGTAAGCCAAACTCCCCTCCTGTAGATACTGCTAAAAAGGGATTCTTTCCCAGGACATATTCTGGAGGAAACAGAAACATCCTCTGCTTTTGGCAACCAGTCAGGCACGTTCTAAACAAAGAAAGCGTACCCAGGGACAGCAGCCGGAAGCAGGTGAAGCACATTAAGAAACTTGAAAAACAATGTGAATAGTTTGCCTTAGGCTCCTCAAGTGTCTACCCAAGCCGGAAGAGCCTGTTTGCTTCCTGCCCTGGGTGGGCACGGGGACAGGGGCGGGGAATGGGGGGGAGGGGCAATTGGAGGGGTATCACAAGTAGCTCAGGTGCAGTGACTGAAAAAGCAGCAGGACAGCGCTGGACTCTGTGAATGGCTGCTCACTCCAGTAGGAGTGGTCATGGGGAAGCCAAACAGTGCAGCATTGCCAGATCATGCCATTTTGGAAAATGTGGGGAAATTTATGTGTACTCACCTGTACTTAAATGTTGACAAGAAACTCAAACAGTTTTGAAGCCCCTGAGTGGGCAGAAGCCACCACATCAGAAGCAGGACAGCACTGGACTCTGTGAATGGCTGCTCACTCCAGCAGGAGTGATCATGGGGAAGCCAAACAGTGCAGCATTGCCAGATCATGCCATTTTGGAAAATGTGGGGAAATTTATGTGTACTCACCTGTACTTAAATGTTGACAAGAAACTCAAACAGTTTTGAAGACCCTGAGTGGGCAGAAGCCACCACATCAGAAGGGGCCAGTTTCCTATCTCTGTTCTTAGACAAGGGTTCTTAACCTTAAGTAGGGCAGGCACTCCTCTGAGGATCTAACAAAAATTGGGAAACTCTACACAGAAACCAAAATGCATACATGCAAAAACTTCTGCACACTGTTTTGAGGGAGCTCGGCTCCCACGAGGAACCAGTTAAGAGCATCTATTCTTGACTGGGATCCAGGAGAGGGGCACTGTTTCTGGTCTCTCCTTTCCAGGATCTCTGTCCAAGGAATGAGCACAAGAAAAAATAAAACAAATCACAGGGACCCTGGTTATCAGAGGATCAGCCCACAATCCACAGAGAGCTCTGTGTCAGAACACAGGGACATACTGCACAGGGAAGCTACTAACAGAATCAGTCTGCCTATTGGAGGTGCAGGGACCATGAGCTGTGACCTTGGGGACTTAATTTCCCCCACTTTAGTGTTTATTAAGGGGGTTGAACCAGATACCTTCCCTGTCCATTCCCATATTTCTATGACCCTGAAATGTACCAACAAAAGAGAATCCAAAAGTTTGAAGTAATAATAAACACAATTTAAAAAGATGTCATTGATCACTCATGAAGCTTCCTTCAGAAGTATCCAAGGGCAACTTCTTCAATGTTCTCATTAACAATAATGATAAGAAGTGTATTCACTCACTCAGCAGATGGTTTGCAGAGTGCCGAGTCTGAACCAGGAACAGTTCCAGGCATAGTGGGGAAAAGATGGGAAACGGAAAGCAATATGGGATCCACAGACATAAAGAAGGTATTTGGGGTCTTCTCCTAGGCAGAGATGTTGATGGAGAAGGAACGGGGTGACTGGATAGGGGGTGTCAGCAATCAGGAAAGGCCACAGGTCTGATGGCCTATGGCATGGCTTTTCTCTCTGCCTGGCATGCACCTCCCCCCAAACACCAGCATGGCTGATCCTTCACCACTTCAAGCCGATGCTCAGTAAGGCCTGCGAACCCCAACTTACAGTCTATGATTCCACTCTAGTGTTTCCAGCACATATCACTTTCTAGCACACTCTAACATTTATTTATGTGATTTGTTTCCTGCCTGCCACCCTCAGTCTAAAAGTAAGTGCCACAGGGACAAGGATTTGGGTGTCTTCTTCCTGTTTAGCTCACAGACGTATCAATAAACACACAGGGCCCTCATTAAATGTATGCCGTGAGCATTTAAGTACTCTTGAGTGCTACTGAGGTCCAGCAAGAGGGCAGATAGGTGACTACTGGAGGGGGCCACCTGGAAGTTGATGGAGAAGGTGATGAGAAGGGCCACCCAGAGTGAGATAAAGATGCAATGGGAGAAAAGAAATAAGTGTCAGCCACATTAAAGAAATTTAGCCGTGAAGGAAACAGAAAAATAAGGGTAACATCAGAAGGGAAACATGGGGTCAAGAAAGTTTGTTTTAAAAAGGTGATATGAAGGCATGATTACATGCCACAGAGACTAGATGACATCACCCTAAAGAGGGAGACATTGATGATTCAGAAAAAAGAGGGATGGGGGGGATGTGAGGGGTGAGGGGAGCACAAGCTACAGGACAGACCTTTATCAGAATGAGGTCCTTGCCCCAAACCAGAAGGGAGGCAAGAACATAAAAAGGAAGGGGCTGGTGGGATGCATGGGAAAGGGGCTGCCCTATATGATGACGGCTGTTCTCTCTGTGAAGTATAAGGCAAGGTCACCCACTCTCCATGTGAAGAGGAAGGGGTAAGAGGTCTGAAGAAGCAGGTGAGAATTGAAGGGTTGCAGAGCAGCGTTAAATTCACATTTCAAAGATGTCTGTTGACTGAGCACCTACCTACCTATGCAAACACTGTGTCCCCTACAATTCTCACAGTGACCCCTCAGGGAGGTACATTAAACACACTTCCATTTCAAGATGAGGAAACCAGGTATGAAGACATCAGCCAGCTTGCCCAAGGTTTCATAATCAGGGTTTGAACCCAAGCCTGCTAGGTTCTGACACTGAACTTTGAGTTCCACAATTTATTTTGTTTTCCTCAGATACCAGTGTCCAAGTGAAACCAAAAACACTGTGTCCCTGTTCAATGTTGTTGAATTTCTAATGCTGTAAAAATTGCTTTTCATTGATTTTTATCCCAAATAAATAGCATTTCTGCCTACATTTAACTTGATTTAAAAAAAGCATTTATAAGCCTGGGGCTTGGGGATCTAACCATCTTTTATCAACTCTGTTTCTATTGAAACATATGGTCCCAGCAACAAGAAACAACTTGTATTTAGGTTTCAGAGCCCAGCACATTTGTAAACAGAGGACTCCTAAGCTCCTAAGCAGCTAGGTATGTTCATCAGTGAATTTAATGCAGTTTTAACCAATTGTAAACTGAGGACAGCGTTCTCATCCCTAGAAATTTAACTCACTATAGCAAAGCCCGATAATATAAATTCCTTTTCCCCCGTGTTATTAACTTTACCCTCTGGCATGAAATAAAAGCTTCTCAAGATCATTTGCTCCTCATAAGCAGACATTAAATAGGGATCGAAAGAATGGAAGGAATTTAACTTAATAACTAGAACATCAAGGTTAAATTATACATCTAGGCAGACTGCTTTAAAATGTCCAGTTGAAGACAGGTATCAGGCTTGGTAAGCTCGTGAGTTAACGCTTTACAAGGCCATACCGCAGCCTTGCTCCACAATGCCAGAGCCAGACCACCTATTAGTCTTGGATAATATGCCTAAAGGTCCCTATTTCAAATACGTAAAGGCCTTTGTGGTTAAAGTGGCTTATTTGAGTGGTCCTTTGGTGTAGACTACAGGAGCTGAACAACAGAAAGGTCCCACCGTATCATCTGAAGCTGGATAAGGAAAGGCAACTCCAAAATTACACGGCTTTTTAAGTTTTTAAAACAAAGTAGTACAGCCGAGTCAAAGAAGTACGTCTGTCTTTTAGAATAGGCAACCTCACAGGTGAACACTGACATTCACCTCACAAGCCATTTGGTGATACAAAATAAAAAAAAAGCAGACACGTGTGCATATGAAAAAATGGTTAAACTTTGTATATAGCTATACTTGAAGTTCTCCAGGGACCAACAATGTTTATTTTTCCCTTATGAAGAAAATTCTAATGTAACCAGTTTATTTCAAAAACAATCTACTTTCAGCCAGGAAAACCTTTAGATTTTTCAGAAGTTTGCTCTTAAAATGTAAGAAATACCCTAGAAAGCAAAAATTTATAAGATAGAAACAAGTAGCAACTTTGACAAGCAGCAGGACAAAACTAGTAAACAATATCCAGGCTGAAGTATTAAAAACAAATACAGAGAACAAAATTAAGCTCTTGAACTACAGAACTTTAAAGTCAAATCTTCTAAATGTGAAGCATGGAAGAGAGGGAAGAGAGGCAGTGTTGGGCCAAGTAGGTTATCCTGGCCTGGGATGCTTAGTCATAAATAAATTTTATGGGCAAATGTGGCCTATAGACTTTTTGTTTGGTCTTTAGTATTTTAGCACACCTTGTTTTAAGTTTACCAAATCCTATCTGAGCCTTATACCCTGCTCAAGAGCCAGTTTACCTCTCCACTGCAAACCTGGGCTCCTGCCTGCTGGTACTGACTAACCAACAGAACTGCTCACTCTCTCTTTGCCAACCAACCCAGGGACAAAATTATGTTAACAGCTAGTAATGTTAAATTCACTGAGCATTTCCTCAGAGCCAGGCACCATTCTTAGCTCCTGATCTGTAGTAACTCATTTAATGCTCACGATAACTCTATGAAATGGATACTACTATTATTCTCAGATGAGAAAACTGAGCAGAGAAAAAGAAGCAATCTGCCCAAGGTTACACTGTAACCTTGCCCATAGAATCTGCAGGTAACCCATGAAGCTACACACTGGTTTCTCTCTGAATTTAAACTACCTGAACCTAGGTTTCCAACCTCACATCTCTAAAAATGAGATGACACTAGCTCTTTATTCACTTTGTTAAAAACTTATTTAAAAAGTAGATTAAACTGCTTCCTGGTATATAAGAACTGTGCCAATTATAAATACAAAATATCTCTACATGGCTATATCGATCTGAACATCCAAACAACCAGTAATACATGCTTTGGAGTATCTATGGCCTATCCTGGAACAGAACTGACTCATCCATTTGTCTATTCTATCTTTCTAGAATTAACTCAGAATAAAATACCTATAACAATGTTTTCCAAGGACATCTTCATCTTTTGGCAAACCTCATGCATCAGAAGGAGTCGAAAAGTTTTGTTTGTCCTAGAAATTCTGACTATGTGAACACTAGAAGGGAACAGGGTTTAAGCCATTTACTCATGTTTATAAAATAAGTCATATATGAAAACTGCAGGGATATGAATAGTCAATCCCAGATTTTTTTTTCCTCTAGCAAAAAGAAATATAATTTGGCCCTACGTATTGAAAGATAACCAAATTATAAGAAAGCAGATGATGACTATTTCTGGAAAAAGTCAAATTAGTGTAACAGCACATACATGAGTTTAATCGCATAGAAATGAATGATTTTGTATGTGAATATGACAAAGTAGCCAAATGATCAGATTGAAAAAAAAAAAAAAAGACGTGGAATGAGAAAAATGGAAATAATAAAAGTATCTCATAATTTGCAGTCCAGGGACATTATCAAAAATGCATATGGTGAGAAAGTTCATTAAAGAATATTTACTACTTAGATTTGAGAGAAAATTTTATGTCACAAATTTAGTAACATAACAAAAGGGAATTTCAAAAAGTAAACTACATTGAAATTTATATAGATCGATATAACATAAAACAGCTGAAGGCCTGGAGGAAGTAAGAAACTAAAAGACAGAACAAAAATTGGACATATGTCTGCCCCACTCACAGGATAAAGAAGTCGGGAACCGGTAAGAAGGTCAGACCCATCAGGCAGTGATCCCTGGCCACTGGAAGATAGATGGCCCTTCCACCCTTCATCTCCCGAGGAGACAGACTGCACATTATTTCTCACAATTCAACCTTCCTTTCTATTGCAAGATGTTAGAGTTGGAAGAGATGGGAAATTAAAAAATAGCTGTGCACACTTTAAGTAAATTCTAGTTCCACTCTTACTTTTCCCATTTTCCCTTTGAGGAAACAGAGGAAAGAAAATAACTTGCCTAGGGACGCATACCTCCTGGGTGATGCGGCTGAGAAAAGAACGTCCCTGCCCAATAAAGCATTTCTCTTATACATCTGGTTACCTACAGTTACTGTAAGTGGATTTTCTAGAACCTATTATTGAGAAAAAAACAAAGGTGTCACCTGATGTTTACCACTCACAATATAAGATGGACTTTGAGGAATAAGGGGAGCCTTTTGTATGCTAAGC
>NW_006434373.1:1160227-1161379 GCF_000325575.1 Pteropus alecto
TAAAGGTAACTAAGACTGACCTCCCTAAGGAGCAACTACAGAAGGTGCACACAGGTTACCTGGACTCTTTCCTGAGTCTTCTGGTTAGTGAATAGACTCAGGAGAAAAAGCCTCGGTTTAGCGTTCCCATTGGATAAAAGAAAAACTTTCATCTTCTGCCAAGGTCTCCTTCTCAAAGAAAGCTCATAAATATGAAAGACTGCCTAAGGTAATTCCTATACCAGAAAAAAAGCTAATTCGCTTAATAACGCCCTCTTCGAGTCTCAAACCTCAGTACCCTGGACTTCTCAAACCTGTGACTAACGGCCGGCTGGGGCCGTCAGCCGCTAAGGAACAATGAACCTTTGTTAAAGGCAGTGGCAGGGAAACAGCAGCCTCCGGACAGTTTTTTTTTTCTTCTGTTACCCCACCCCCCGCCCTTTATGCCCAGTGCCAGCGATTACTACCACACAGTTTCCCCTCGGTCTGACGTAAAACAAAACCAACTTTTCCCTCCAAGACCAGGTCACCAATGAAGGTAGATTCCAGAGGAACTTCAGAACACCCCGGGCCTCTGATACGATTGGTTACTTTCAGGAAAAAAGAATTCTAAACTTCACTTCTAAATCCCCCAGTGGTGTGACAAACAAGCAAAAACACCGCCTTTTTCTATAGAAGTGTTAACACTCCCCATCTCCTAATCCTCGTGCAGAAGTGACAGGAGGCCAAACCTGACCACCCTTGCCAGACGTGGGCCCTGCGTGTAACCTAAGGAAGGTCTCTGCCAGGACAGCTCCATCACAGCCGGGACTCCAGGCAGGCAAGCGGCTCTGGACCCGGAGCAGGTGGTCGCCCGGGCCGGGGCCGGGTGTGGGAGCGCCAGATCCGTTGGAAACCCAGGGTTGCAAACTCTGCAGGTCCTCCTGAGTCCTGCTCGTCCCCCGGCAGGCAGCCAGCGTCACGAGGCCGCACAAGCCCTCAGGGACCCCGTGCTGGCCGTAGCAGTAGAATCGGGGGCGGCAGTGTCTGGTCCCTAGGGCCCGTCCCCTCCCGGTCCCCAGTCCCCCAGCGGGCAGCACTCACGTATCTCTGCACGAGGGTCCGCACGAGGCTGCAGTCCATGGCTCCTCCGGCCGCGCCCGCCAGCGCTCAGCGCCTCCGCGCCCGGCTCAG
>NW_006434373.1:1161638-1162888 GCF_000325575.1 Pteropus alecto
ACGGGTCCTGCAGCTGCTCTGCTCCTCTGCTCTGCTGCTCTCTTCTGCTCTCCTCCTCGCTCCTTTCGGGTCCTCTGCCAGCCACCCCTCTCGGTTCTGCCTCTGGCCGCCGGACCCGGCGCGCACGTCACGAGCGCGTGTGAGCATGCGCCCCGCAGCCCGCGGCCCCCGCCCCGGCACACTCGCCCTCGCACACTTATGCACGCGCGCGCCCGGGCCCTCCCTCCCTTTGCCGGTCCCTGCCGGTAGAGCCGGGATGAGGAGAGAACCCTGGGGCGGAGGGCGGAGGTCCGCAGGTGGAGACGACTCCCTGTTGCTTCCGCCTCCGGGGCGGACTCTGTGCTCCTGACCTGGGGCCGGGGTGACTGGGACGGTGCGCGCTGCACTGGCGGCCAGGGCGCGGGGACTGTGTGCCCTGCGGAAGCCTCCCTCGGCCGGCGTACCGGGCCCCTCTCGCACTCCGACCCGAAACTTCTCTCTCTCCCCTGAAGGCCCGAAGGCGAGCACGAGATCGAGGGGGCTGGTTGGACTAGAGATCCTCTAACCCGGGCCGGAGTCGCGCTCCGGTGCAAGTCCAGCCCCCACGCGTGGCCCCTCCTGCTTTGCAGATTGAGACAGGCTAGAGATGTGCCTCAGGTAGCTGCCCAGGGTGGCGCAGCTTTTCTGCGCTGGAGCGAAGGTAAGCACGAGGTCTCCCAACAGGAATCCGTGCTCCTTTCTGAAACCCGCCAGTTCTCTAGTCCTAGCCTCCTGCCCTAGGTCTCCAGAGCTGTAACAGTCGCAGACACTTGGAATCCAGCGGGGGTGAGAGGTTGGAATCAGCCTTAGAACCTGTTACACCAGCCGGCAGCCCCAGCCGGCAGCCCTCTCCCGGTCGGGCCGGTCCAGCTTCTGCCTCCGCCCCCAGCGCCGCCTGGGCCGGCCGCCAGGAGGCCAAGCCGGGCCCGGAGGAAGGAGCTCCAGGCTCTCCTGGCCTCTGGGTCCCCGGAGGCACGCACTTGATGCTGTTATCTCTGAACCAGACAGAACTGCTCCATCGCGCAGACACTACAATTTCAAATCAATCCCAGGGAATGTTTCTGTTTTCCTAACAGTGAAACAAACTATCTCTTCTCTAACTACACAGTCAGCCTTGAATTAATTGATATACTTTGTTTCCATCTTCCTCATTGCGGTCACTGGTCATCACTTGTGAAACCAGAGAGGCAGAACAACACCTTTAGGAGCCGGTCAGGAGCACTGCTCCCGAC
>NW_006434373.1:1162907-1183412 GCF_000325575.1 Pteropus alecto
GCAATTGAATGTGAACGTTCCCCTGACTAGCTGTGGAAGAGAAGTGGTATTGGACACTTTTTAGATTAGACATAAAAATGAGTAATAGTGAATGGTAATAGTGACTCAACTATCTAGATTCTGAACTACCTTTCTTCAGTCAAATGCCCCAGTTTTGGGTCATCTAACCCATTGATTCTCCACTTTCTATCCAAATCTACTTTCTGCCTTCACTGTGCCCAACGGTCAATGGCCAACATCAGTGAATCTTCACCAAAAAGGGCACCAACTGCAGACCGGAGACCAAGGAGAGAGGCTAGGTTATCTCCTCCCTTCTCTCCATCCAGGCCACACCCTGGGCCTGGCAGTATCTGTGTCCCTCTGTGACTGACAGTTCTTGTCCAGCTTCCTTATCCATTGTATCAACTCACATCAAGCTCTAGGAGCTACAGTTCTCTCCACGATGCCTCTTAAGGCCTAGCAGTGGTGTCTGCCTCCCACTGTTGCTGGTCCCTGGGTAATAGCACCCTTTGATGTGTTGTCAGATCATGACTGCCCTGAAATAAATGGTCCCTTCATTACCCTCTCTTCCAAATCTCCTAAGAATGTCTTCTGCTTCCTGCCAGGACCCTAACTTGCTAGAGCCAGATTTTGACTAGCCTTCTACCTTGCGAACTGACATTTGGATGTGGGGTGAGAAGGCAAAAGCAGATTACACAAGGCCGTTGAATAAGGGCTGCATGTCTTTCAGGAGTGTCTGTTTCATTCAATGGTAAATGTGAATTTCACATGTAGTAGACACCATAGTTGCTAGTGCAGCAACCATGCCCTTTTTCCCCCTGATGGTAGAAACCCACCTTGGTCCAGGTATCCACTCTCCACATAGCCGTGATAAACTGGTTCATGTAAGCCAATACACGATAACTCCATTTTTCTCTCATAACTGGTTTAAAACAAGTTTAAGCCAATGAATCCTGCTGTCGGAAAAAGTTTCCTCACTCTTAAAAATGTGCATAAAGAGGAAACGCTCCTTGTTTCCTGCTGGATGTTGTGTCTGGATATGATGTCTGGCACTTTGCAGCCTTCTTACATCCATGACAGGAGGTAACCTGAGGAACATTCTTACTTTAGAGATGACAACATGGAAAGATGGCAAGAACAGGGGTCCCTAATCATACCGTTGGGCCATTAACCAATCCTGCTGCTGCCCTAACATGAAATTTCATATCATGAGATATAATAAATATCCTTTTAGAGTTGGATTTTTTTGTTACTAGTAGCTGACAGCATCTTAACTAAACCTATGGAAACAAACCTGTTAAGACTCTTCATTAAAGTAACAGAAAATCCAACTTACCCTGTGAAACAGTTACTTATTTCTTTATAACAAACTGCCACAAACTGGGGAGCTTAAACAACAGGCGTTCTTATTTCTCAGTACTCTGTGGTTTGATGGAATGGTTCTTCTGCTCCACCTGGTGTTGGCTGGGATTGTTCATGCATCTGCATTCTTTTAGGGGCTCAGCCGGGCCTGAAAGGTTCAGATGACTTCAGTTACATGTCTAGTGTCTCATCTGGGTGGCTGGGAAACTGGGAGCAAGTTGGCTTCTCTCTTCATATGGTTTCTCATCATTTAGTGGTCTAGCAGCCGGAACTGCTTTACATGATAGCTGGAGCCCTCCAGGGTCAAAGTAGACATGATATGACCTCTAAAAGCCTGGGCTTGGAAGACCCAGAACAACACTTCTGACACATTCTATTGGGTAAAGTAAGTCTAATGCCAGCCTAGATTCAAGAGTAAAGAGGCAGAATAGATTTAACTTCTTGGTGGGAGGAGGGCCATGTACATAAAGGGATGAGAGAACTTGTGAGCAATCACCTTTGGAAACAGTCTACCACAGACAGACTTAAACAATAATGGAATGTGTTGGTGCAACATTGGAGCACATTGGCAGTATCGCAGTAAATTCAAAGTGCAATGGATGCAGGAAACTCCAGCGTCTACATGTTTCTTCATTCATATCCAAAGGAAAAGAGAATCTTCACTCTAGTTGGATCAGCTAAGTCCTGTGCCCATTTCTGACCAGTCAATCACTAGAGTGATAGCATGCTATCAGATGATTGGCTTAGGCCTGAGTTAAGTGCAAATCCTTGACTAGTAAATGTCTAGGAGAATGGAATGATCTTAACCAGCTTTGTGTCATCAGGATCTACCCCTTACCCACTAATAGTATGGCTTCTTCACCACGGTAAACTGATGTGATGAATGAGGAGGAAGCAACAGGTAGGCTGCAAACCCCAAAACTTAAATCAAATTGTGGGTGTAAAGCCGGATGCTCAGGCTACACCCACACCCACACCTGTACACGGACTCATAAACACTTGCTCTCCACTCCTCCGCATCTCCTTGGAGAGCACTAGGATGGAAACCAGGAATCTTGGATTCATTGACTTCTAAGTAAAAAAGCATTTTTGGAAATAAAGGAGGGCCAAAAAGTGGAGCCTTCTTATAGAGACAGTTCAAAACAATTATTGTTACTGGGCCCTCAAATGACCAACCTGAAGCTAAAACTGATTACTAAAAACATAGAACAGGAAAGTGTGAGTTATTAACATGTTTCATTTTCAGGTAGGAGAAAGAGCAAGTACCATACATTAAGGGTCTTGGCTTCTTCAGGTAAGCAGTCTTTCTCCTCCAAGCTGATGGAACATTTTGTACACCTCTCTTAGGTCACTGTTTCTGCAGGTCCAGAATTATTTTGGTGCCATCTTCCCAAGGATTGGTTCTAGAATTCTTTAATGGCAGAAACTCCCACGGGCTACCTTCTCACCTCCCTCATCCCTTTTGTCTAGAATCTTTTACCCCACCCCTTGTTTGTCTCACAAAATCCCACTCATCTTTTGTAGTCACACTGGAATGTCGTCTTCCCCTACATCTTTCTCAGTTCCCTCTCTGTTGTAGTTACTCCCTCCCTTAGCATGCTTAATGGCATCACTTAGTGTCACTTAATTATTTGTCCAAAACATTATTTCTAAATCCTGATTGTCAATTAAAATCACCCAGGGAGATCTTTCTTTAAATAGCAATTCCCCGGGATCCCTACCTCTAGCCCAGATATTTTTATTCAATTAATCTAAAGTGAAATCCAAGCATTGGTGTATTTTAAAAGCTCCCAGATGTGGCAAGTTCAAGATCCACTCATCTGTCTACCCACTTAAATGCGAACTTGTTGAGGATGACCTCGATTATTGATTCCTTTTTACTCTCTAGGGCATAGAACACAGCCCCTTTTACATAATACTCGCTCAATAAGTGGCGAAAGAATTAAAGGTACCTAAACTACTATTTCAACCAGTAAACATTACTTTGGCATCATAAAGGGAGGGCATAAAGTTTGAGCACATGCAAGGAGGTAAAGCATACAGCCAAAGCAGTCAATCCTGAATGGATACCTATAACACTGTAGGAATGCTGTGGGAGCGAGTTCTTTGGTTTAAAATGTCACTGAGGGTATCTTGCTCCACCATGCTCCGTCAGTCCATTTGTCTTGGAATGCGATGATGAAATGTTGTCTCTCCACACCTAGGAGGAGTTCGTTGGGCAGTACTACTGAGTTACTTTTGAAAGTCTAGTTTAATTTGGTCATTACACAGCTGTCAAAAAAATGGAGTAAGTTATATTTCATCATCATTCTTAATCCGAAATATGTGAATAGCATGAGTGGCAGTCACAATTAGCAAGATTTAATCTTCCAGATGATGCTGGTATGAGCTCTACAGTGAAACCTATCACCAAGTCATTTGATTCCAGGCCATGCATAGGTCTGATTGGCGGAAGATCTCATATTTGCCATTTTAACACTTATCCTGAGAAACCATGCATTCTTTGATTCCGCATCTTTTAAATTTTTTTCCCTCCTTTGTCACTCTGAGCCTTTTTCCTTTTAACGTGTCTTCTTTCAGGTGTTCAGACAGTTCGAGAGTGAGTCCCAGGATGATTACAGTGTCCAGGTCCTTTTCCTCCTCAATGAGGTGTTCATCGCACCAACATGAAGAACCCATTTCTGTCCTGACAATGGGTGATCATGCAATGGGGTCGCTTGTCCCCAGAGGAGTCTAATCAGGATTAATTTTGCTTTCCAGTTTGCAATTTTCTCTGTTATTTTTCAGTGAGTATAAATGAAAGGAAAATATACTAAGAATTCTTTTCTCTTTCCTTATTTCTTATACTCCCTTCCCTGCCCCCCCCCTTTTTTCCTCTAAAGAGATCAGTTATTTTAATTCCAGTTTTCTTTTAGGGGGAAAAAACCTAAGTTCTGAGGTGCTTAAAATTACCAATAACATCATAAAAGCAATTTGTTGTTTTCATTTATTTGAACAGAGACTTTAAAATATTGCTTCTCCCAACAAAGTACGTAAAATCATAGGGTATCTGAAAGAGGTGTTGGACAATAATAAGTCATTAACATTTTTCCAGGTAATTTGCATCTTTGCTCCTGCAAGTCACATTGACATTACATAACATCACTTTACTACATGTTCTATTTATGTACACTTTTTAGAAAACTAGGAAAATGCTTTCTTTTGTCCTTTTGTTTTAATAAACAGGAAGATAAAATGATTTCCCTTAAAATGTCACTTATTTATCATAATTTATAAGAATATTTTATCAGTTTTAACTGGAAATGATCTAATTCTAATCAAAGAGGCAGAAAATGTATTTAAATTTTAATGGTTTTGAAGACATTATGCTGAGTAAAATAAGCTAGGCAAAATAGGACAAGTACTGTATGATTCTACTGATATGAGGTCCCTAGAAGAGTCACATTCATAGAGGCAAGAAGAAGAGTAGTTTTCTAGAGGTGGGGTGGAGAGTTAGTGTTTAGTGGTTGTAGAGTTTCAGTTGGCAAGATAGAGTTCTGGAGAACTCTCCTATTGCCCCATGAGAGGCACTGAGAGGTTGGGTTGGGGCTGAAAAGCACCTAGGATGAAGGTGCTGGGGTTTTGGCTCACTGAAGGAGAGATTCACCCCAGCACCCCATTCCCTTAGGCCCAGCTTCCTCACATACCAAACAGCCATGATTGGACAGGGCCAGTGCTTTTAAGGTAAAAGACATAGGAATATGAGAAGTAGTTGGTTCCTTCACCATAGGGGAGACGATCAGATGTGCACAGTCAGCATCCAGGAGCAGAGAGGACATCGCTAAATGTTACCATTTGTGTGATTTGATGCATACTAGATGCTCAGCAAGTGTTAACTTTCTCTCCTCTCTACATGTCCCATCCAGTGGATATACAGTCTTAATCCCTCACTTCTGCATCCAGTGACAGGGACACTAAAAAACCCACACTCCCCCTCTGAAGTTCCACAGAGTTTTCATGTTGCAGAGATAAGCCAGAGCCCTCCCCCGCCTCACAGCCTTAATGCATGTCCCTTTTACCACCACTGTCACACTGGGTCACTTCTACTGTGACCTTTACATCATCACTCAACTTAGCCAACTAGGCTTAAACTTTCACAGTATCCATCAAGGCAGAACTTGCTTTGGATATGTATGGAAAAAGCCTAGACATGTGCATCTTTGAAAGGCTGAAACCCTGGTTAAGGGCCACTGCCCAGAGCAAAACCAGCATACCTCTGGCCAGCACATCCTAACAGCACATCCAGATGTTCAGGGCTGTCTGGAGAGTGTCCTCAAACCTTGGTTCAGCTCTCGACTTTGCGAGGCTGCTGCGTAGTATGCAGATCAATCAGAAACAGCATTCCTATTGGAAATGGAAGAAGAAAGATAGAGAATTGTTGGTTTTCTTCTATGTAATCCTGCAGAGGCGCACTGAAAGTTTATTTTCTGAATTACAATAAAAACTTTGTTTATATGAAAAAAAAAAGTGCTTTAACCAAAGACATGCATTTGCATAGCTTTAAAATCAAATATAATTAGCTGGCTAATGATAATAACCAGACATCCACCTCTCAACTCCAAATCCTTTTCTGCAGAGGCAATCACTTATAACTCTTTGCTTTTTTTCTCCTTTATTGCTTCTATATTTCTAAATAATGTGCTTATAATGTAATTTTTAAAGTTTTAGAAAGCATCAATTGATTTCCTACTAGAAAAGATGAAGTATTTACTTCTTTTCTATTCCTACACCCCCACCACCTATCTCCTTAGAGTTTTACCACAAGTAAATTTATTCATTAAATCAATATTCTGTTTATTAATAATGTCATGTCATTATGATTGAGTAAATATTGGTGTGTTTACTATATGCTACCATTGCATTGTGTTATGTGCTTTGACTACGTGTCTTTCTTATACAGCTTTTTTTTTTCTCTTGAAGGTCACCAAGTGCTTCCCTTCTTTATTTTCTTAGTTTTCCATGTACTTACCACTATCAACTCAGACAAAACTGTAAAACTCATCTCAATGTGAGTAATCACGTCAGTATTTGTAGTTCCTTCTTTTCCTCTGGAGACACCTCTTGGTAACCCCTTGATATCCTGCCCCAATCCAGAACATGACTTGATGACTTACTAAGCTTGTAGCCTGTTCTTTCCCTCAGGCTTCTGTCTACCAATGTCTTAGAATTCCTTCCACCTTTCTCATGATCCCTTCATTTCTGGATCCCATGATATCTCTTTTCTTGATTTACTTGTCTATTTTGGTGAAATATATTCTCTGGTAGTTTCCTGGGAATGGGTGCATGGAGAGAAATGTTAAAAAAAAAATTTTCTTTCCTGACATTATGCTTGATGGATAATTTGGCTGGGCATATAGTCATAGTTGGGAAATATTTGTCTTAAAAATGTCAAAGGTGGAAGATGGTGGTGGCACAGTTTTTAATCTTTCCAAATCCCAACATTAAAACAGAGAAACTATATAGCCAAACTAAAAACCCATGAAGCATATTAACAACAGCAACAAAAATTTAGGTGGCAAGGTATCCCTGTGAACCCTCAACTACAAGTAGGTGTATAAGTAGATGTTACTAGGGAAGCTCTCATGGTCCACCTTAGGTACTAGAGTTTCGCAAATTTGTTACTAAATAAACAACTAAAAAAAAAAAAATCAAGCAAACTGCATGCAGAAATTCCTTAAAGTTTCCTTTTTAAAAATCTAAGCTACGAAGGGAGGGAGATTTACCCATGTTGGATAGAAATAATCAGTTTCTGGGCTAACAGAGCAGGAGACAGTAAGGTTGTAGTGTTTCCGCTGGTGCAACATCTCTTATAAAAAACGAATGCCTGAAAAGTCTCCGCACCAAGAGAGGCTACAACGAGGCTGGGAGTCTTAAGAAAATGAGCCATTGTGCAAACATCTTCAGGCTTTGAAGATAAAAATAATTTTTTTGCTCCTGACTGGTAAAATTAGAAACTTAATTAATATGTCATCAAGTGCAGCCACATACTCCATGTACTCAATTTGAAATGTTATTAATAATAACATACATTAATTTCCATTTTTGAAGCTCTTTATAAAAACCAATTTTTTCCCAACTGTTTGGAGGGAACGATTGCTAAGTGGCAAAGGTAAAGTTGCAGAAAATGAACCAGCAGATTGTCTATAATTATGGTAAGATCCTTACATTATCTGATAGGTAACCCACAAGTCTCTATAGGAACTTTACCACAGATCATATCTTTTACTATATTAAGTGCGATAAAAGATCTTGGATCTGCTCTCAAGTCTGTAGGGGTTCTAACGAGCTTCTTGGTTACTTGTTAGGGTTCTGATTTTCCATTGTTCAGAATTCCATGCAAGTTAAGAATGGAAAAGTAAACACATTTAACTTCTTATTCTTTTTATTCTTGAGGATTTAGAAACTATGCCAGGACAGACGAGAGGCAGATTAAGCCGTGTGAACCATTGATCTGCAATGAAGAGATCTCTTGACATTTCTTGACCCTTATAGCGACCAGATGTCCCTCTTTCCCACTTGTATTTTCTCTCTACCCTATCACCTTCTTCATTTTCTTCCACTCTTTCTTCCCGTTGCCCCCTGCCCTGTCTCCCCCTGAATCCACTTGTTGAAGGCCTATGTCAAAAGCAAACTGGTAAACTGGGGAGGACTGGGTAAATGGATGTCATTACAATGTCATCAGATGTGTGGGGACAGGTAAAGAAGAAGAGGTACCTTTTGTCTATCTTGATATTTGATGTTTAAGAGTCAATACTACCAAACTTTCTTAATGACAGATAAAGAAAATGCTAATAGCATTGTGGCTTTCTTGTTCAACTGAGTACTTAGTGGCTGCTTAGGGCCTATTTTTAAACCCTATTATTTGTAATAATACATTATGGAATAATTTTACTTTTGTAAATTTTACTATAATTTGCTCCTATTACCCAATTTATGGTCACTCTATTAACAATTAAATATTAGTTCGATCTGATTGTTTTTTATGGAATGAAACCTAAATCTCTCCATCCAGTTTTCATAGCCTCTCATAATCGGGCTGATCCCTATCTATTTAGCTAGATTTTCTTCCTTTCACCTATATTGCTATTTCATCTCTCTAGCACATGCTCCTTCTTCCTGCGTGCTGGGCAAACCTCATTCAATTTTTAAGATCAGTGCTAGAATGCTCCCCTATGTTAGGTATTTGCTTCTTTCTCTTGTATTGCCGGAGGCAGAATTCTAAGATGGCTCCCAAGACTGCTGCCCCATGCTATACACTCTCTATAACCCCTTCTCCTCTGGTGGAAGTCGAAGGCATGATCATGAATCCCCAACTATGCTGGGATATCTCTCCTGTGATTAGGTTACATAATATTGCAACAGTGAAAAAAAAATTGCAGATGTAATTAAGGTTCTAATCAGTTGACTTTGAGTTAGTCAAAAGGAGACTTTCCTGGATGGGTTTGGATAAAAGAGAGAGGAAGTCAGAGCGATTCCAGGCAGCAGAGATGCACTACTATTGGCCTCGAAGAAGGGCCCCCTTGTAGGGAATGGCAAGCAGCCCCTAAAAACTGAGAACAGTCTCCAGCTGGCAGGCAACAAGAAACAGGGACCTTAGTCTCTCAATTACAAGCAACTGAATTCTGGCTACAACCAGAGCTTGGAAGGCAGTCCCAAACCTCAGATGAGACCATGGCCCCAACTGGCACCTTGATTTCAGCCCACCAAGACCCCAAACAGAGAACTCTGCTAACTGTACTCAGTTTCCTGACCCAAAGAAACTGTGAGATAATATGTTTGTTTTATTTTTAGCACCTAAATTTGTGATTATATATTACATAGCAATAGGAAACTAATACAGGTATTCTGAGACATTTTCTCATAGTACTTTCCCTGCTAAATTATAGCTATTTGATTATATGCCTCTCTTTCATACTGCTTTTGTGAATTCTTCAGTGAAGGCCATCACCATCATTTTTGTACCTGGACAATAATTATCAGAGCACATTTGAAGCATGAAGAAGGACCAGTTTGGACAGGTTTTTTGGTGTCTTCCATCCACTGCCTGCTCGTTCTGACTGTAGTGTCTTTGTCTGCCAAGACTCAGCTCAGATTTCTCTTTAGTAAGCCTGCTATGGGACATGTTGGCCAGTTTGGGGCTATGCAGTATTTACAAAAAGCACTCTTCCTGCTTCCCACTAGCCCTAGTCTCTTTCTTGGGGCATCTTATCATGCATGGTCTTGGATGGAAGATAATTCCCAGCAGTCCTTTAGGTAAGAGATTGTTCTCTACTTCCTTCCCTCTACAGTGTCTGGTGTGGGTGGGGATGACTTGTAGTGAATGGAGTATAATGGGATCTCTGACCCTAGGAAGTCAGTGAGAGGGACTTTCCCACTATGCTCCCTGGTATAGCCGGTGGGCGGAGTTCAACCATCACTCTTGACTTGTATCCTTGAGCAAGGGATCCAAAGGCAGATGGAGGTGTTTGCAGATGGGATTCCTCACAGCAGAAGTACCCAACTCAGGCCAAATCATGTTGTAACTACCCCGCTCCCAGACTATGTGATAATTTTTTTAGCCTGCTTTTCTCACAGCAGAAGTACCCAACCCAGGCCAACTCATGTAACTACCCCACTCCCAGACTATGTGATAATTTTTTTAGCCTGCTTTCTATGCCTGGGCTTATAGCCTCTTCTAATTCTGTGAGCCTTGTATCCTTCCAACAGATTCCCTTTGTCCAATAAGATAGTATGATTCCTACCTAGAGACGTGGTGAAGTCATTTTTCCCAGTTCATCTGGCCATCATGAAGCATTTCTCCTTAAAACGTTAACAGAATCAACAGTAACTTTGGAGGCAAACTATTAGGTTCAAATCCTAGGTCTGCACTTACTTTGAAAGATCTTGAAAGGTTTCATATGTTTTCTGGGCCTGGTTTGTATAATGGGAGATAATGACAATTCTTACTTATGGATTATTTTGAGATTCGTGAATTCACATATGTAAAGCTCTCAAAATTTTGCCATTATGTGTTTTGTTATTATTTCATCCTATTCTGTTTGACTATGGATAATGTTATGCTATATGTTATTCTATTTTCCAAACTAAATTGTAAGGTGACTCAGATAAGAGGCTATTTTTCTATTTCTATTTCCTTCAGGACACCAAGCATGGAAGGAATACATGGTATGGCACGGTGTCATGCAACCCATGACCACAAGTACATCCGCAGCCAAAAGATTGCATCTGCCCCTGGATCAAAAAGCCTTACCAGGGGTGGTCTCTAGACAATACTGTGATAGGTGCTCTGTACATTCTGTACATTTTTTCAGAGAAGGCTCTGGATTCTGATGATTCTAACCTGCATGTTTATTGCGTTCCGCAGGGAACTGATTGAAGCCCAGTCACCTCCACCCCACTCACCTGTCCTCACCCTCTCCTTTATTGAGGCCTTGAGGTCATTTCTCAAAGCCTCAGGGAAATAGTGTCTGTTCTTCTCACAACACAAGGTGGCTTGGATCCAGTCTTACAGTTTTCCTATTTGACCTTGAAAAAAGTAGTTTTGTTAATCTATTAAGACTACATTTTGGGGCAACATTTGCCAATTAATACAGCTGGAGAGAGACTCAAAATATTTAACAACCACAGTGGCATCAGCATAGACGTCAGTTGTGGTCACATCAGATGGACCATGGTGCACTGACACTATTGGCTCTGAATACAGCATTTGCAGCCAAAACAGCACAAGGAAATTAAATGATTATAAATGACTAAATTTCGTTTAAATGAATGGTAAGATAGATATTTTAAAAAACATAAGGGTGGCTGACATGGCCAAAGGATGAGATGGGATGGGATGGAAGAGAAAGGTAAAGAAGGGAAGGGAGGGGAGGGGAGGGGAAGGGAGAGCAAGGAGGCTATCGTGGCAAGGGGAGGGGAGGGGAGGGGAGGGGAGAGACTAATGGAACTTGATGGAAAAATAAAAGTGATGTTGAGGGGTCATGATGGTGAATCAAAGCAGGGAACATGCTGTAGCCATGGTAAACTTAGACTAGGTCTCTCTGTGACAGGGTCTGAGAGAAGTTGATTTACGATAAATCAGGCCGAGAACATAATGTTATGTTTGGTGATTTGGGGCTCTCCATGACCAGCCGAACATTCAAATCATGCCACAGATCAGTGCTTTATGCTGTGATTTGAGGAAATGTGGTCCCACACTGAACTTTCTATATCCTCTGAAAAGTTGGGAGCAGAATATGTCTTGGAGAAGGAAGAAGAAAAGAATTAAACTGCGGGCAAGTGGAAAGGCCAGGATTGTAAACTCTGTGATGACAATGCTCGGGTCTCTATAACAAATAATTTAGATGAAGAGATGGATTAACTAGGAAGCACAGAGGAGGCAGGAGTGAGAAGAGGGGCTCGGGGCCCAGACCAGCTAGGTCCTACCATTTGTAGTTACTCGACCCTGGGGCAGCGGTAGTCCTTTCTTCAAAGGATTTCTGCTAAATTAATGAATCCTCACAACCCTATTATTGAAGTGCTTAGAATAGTACCCGGTTGCTAATACTTGTTAAATGATTAAATGTTATTACTCGACAGTGTTTTACAAACGGACATTTGACTTAATAATTACAACCACCAACCTGAGAAAAATTCCTCATCATAGTTATAAAGGGCAGCATACATAACACATGATTTTCGTGAACATGGGTAAGAGTTCTCTGCAAAGCTTGTGCACTTCTGCCTACAATGTTCTGCTGCACTTGCTAATAACAATAACAAAACAGCTTGTGTGGCCTCTGCTGTGATTGGCTCACTTTTCCATCTTCGTGAGAGAAGCAGTGTAGTGAATGGTTCAGATGAGTCAAATTGCTGAGGTTTAAATGCCTGGTCTTCTATTGCTAGTGGCTTTTGCCCTTAGAAAAATGCACTTCCTTCATTTGTGAAACAGGTCTCACCTTGTTAGAAGGATATCCAGTGCAGAGTAAGTACATTTGAATCATTGTTAGCTCTTATTATCTTATTATTATTACAACCACATCGTGAGCTACTTGACCTTTTTGGTCTCGGGTTTCTGTCTGCCTTGGAGAGCTGGATCAGACTGTTGTCTTCACCTTTGGTGAACTCCCGGTTGCCACATTTTGGCCTGTACCTTGTGAGTAGGCATAATGGCTACCTCTTCCCATCTTTGCACATTGAACATGAAATGTGCTCAGTGTATGTGTAATGGAATTGGCCCTGGACCGCTGTCCCACTATGTGATCCCTGATTCCAGAACGTCAGCTTCACCTTGACCTCTGATAATGAGGGAGAATTGACCACTGACCCCTCTGCTGAACTTTGATCTATGGTGGTCATAATCGGTCTGGGGCAGAGAAAGCTACTTTCCCACCCCCTTTCTCCATTTGCCCCCTCCGAAAAGGATTTTTAACCGAGCACACATCAATGTGGTCCAGCTTCTCTAGCAGCTAGTGACAATGTGTTAGATGTTATGTGGCAGGTTCCACGAACCTTCTTAAGAGGTAGCTGGAGAATAACCTTTGTCTCTTTCTTTCTCCCTTTCTCCATCCTGCCTCCTGGACCATGAGGGTGCAGGTACCCGCAAATAAAGGGATAAACTGGGAGGAATCTGGAATCTTAAGACTTGCAGTGCTGGGATGCTTATCTCTGGACTCTGTTTTTGTGGGGGAACATTATAAATTCTTACCTTATTGAAGCTAATAATATGTTGAATTATGTCACTCTCACCTGGATTTAATCTTAATACTCTGGCCAATACATTCATTGTCATCCATATCTGACATGCAACTTAGATTGCATGAAATGTGTTATAATTCTGCTGTCTTTTCCTGTCATCCAACTTATTTAGGATATAAACAAATACTAATGCATTATTAACAAACTGGCAGGCCACATGAAGCACAGATGGCTAGATATGTTAAGAACTACATGCATTAATCATGAAGCATTTTTAATCTTCTGGTACTCTCTCACGTAATGACAGTACAAGTTTGTATTTTTTTCTGATAAATCCACTGATATATTGTAAATGAACAGGAGCTTTAGTGAGGATTCCTGAGATCAACCTTTTAAATTCAAACCAGGATAATAAGATATATATATATAACAAAGGAAGATTTTTTAAAGGTTCTTTTAAATGTCTCAATAAGCTTCTTTTTGTAAGGACCAACTTAATGAATAAATATGTACATAAATAAATAAAACTGACATAAAAAAGGAACTAATAATAGTTCTAGTTCAATGGAATTCGACTTTGGTAGAGACATGAAATGATCTGAAAGATGAACCCTATAAAGTATGCCAAATAAAGATGATAAACAGATGGATCATAAAACAGAGAAATAAGTTTAAATGTCTAAATATGCTGTACTTTTTGAAGACATTGAGAAGCTATTGAAAAAATATAAAATTTCAATTTTTATATTAGTTTAAAATAACAATTGACCAGGAGTTGGTAAATAACAGTATTAGTGAATTTATTTATCTGTTCATCCATTCTTGTATTTACTTATTCAGCAACTTCATATGTAGCATCGATGTGCGCCAGACACTGTACTAAGGTATGGGATGATGGCATCATGTAAGAACAGGTACAGACCTTGTACTTATTAAGCTTGTAGTCCAGTGGGGAGATAATAGCAATCGCCTTACCTTTAAAACAAACTTACAGTCAAAAAGTTTGAGTTAGAGGCTCCAAAGGGAAGTGACAGAGTCTCCCACATGTCATCCTAGCCTGGAAAGACCCAAGAAGCCGTCCCTGAGGAGAATGACATGTGAGCTGAACTCCTAAAGTGTTCATTCACTTCCGCAAAGTGAAAAAGAAAGAAAGGAAGGAAGGAAGGAAGGAAGGAAGGAAGGAAGGAAGGAAGGAAGGAAGAAGAAAGAAAGGAAGAAAAAAAGAAAGGAAGGAAGAAAAAATGACTTCGTATTTTCCGAGATTGGTCTCCTAAGTTCTTCTCCCTTTTCGTTAACAGGACTTTCTCTTTCCTCTGTCCTCTGTGTCTCTTTCTGCTCAGTTTCAATTTTCCTCTCAGCGCTCTTTCCCCAGAGCAGAGTTTTGCTCTCAAAGGGCATTTCTCAGCAGTTCACAGGGTTCAGACCTGTTCCTTCTGATTTTGCTACGGTTGCTTTGCAGTCATCTAACGATTGGCATCTGCAGACCCCGTCCCAGTTTGGGCTTCTGTTCTGTTTGTCTTGCTGGGCTTTTCTTTTGGTTAAAAGCCACAGCCACTTTAGGTGTCCCACCGCCTTCCCTCTACTGTTTTAAACATATACTGATACCATGTGGGGTTTCTAGTTGTTGGTGATTTATTCTCACCTGCACATATTTTGGGGCTTGCAGAAAGACCTTATAACTTGGTTTTGTTGTACATTTTATCTGTGGGTTTCGGGAGCAAATTACTTAATTTCTTTGAGCCTCCATTCCCTTCCTGTAAAATGGGATAATACAAAAAATAAGGGTGCTGTAAGAAATGGCTAGCACATGGAATGCACTTCAAAAATATTATTTCACTATAATGTTTAATGGAAATGCTACAGCTTCAACATTGCATAATTAAATTCTCTATTCAATTTATAAATTAAATTAACAGTAAGTTATTTTAGAATGAACTGAAAATAAAAGATGTATGCATACAAATTAAGTTTAAAATTTAAAAACTGTCTTAAATTAGGAAAATGCAAACACTAAACATTACACATTTTACCAGCTAGAAAGCAGCTGTTTTTCTGGTATCATCTGAGACAACATTAAGTATATCTATCTGCTTAGTTTTAGAGTAAGAAAAGTAGAAATAAAATTTTTAAATTGGGACTATAAATATTTAACTCAGACAAATTATCCATTAGTGTTTTAATAATAAAAGTAAGTCAATTAAATTTGTATTATACAAGCTAGTGATTATTTTTTCCAGTAAGTTTTGTTTATATTGACCACCTGACTGGCTATGATAAATTGTTCTAATAGTTTTTAAAGAATCCAAAATCACATTTTAATCTTCATTATGATGGTATTGATCAAACCTGATTTGGAGTGTCTTATAACCCTTAAGGTTCACAATGGTATACATATGGTGTTATTTCTGTTTCAAAGGTCTTCCTGTGTTGGTTGAGAAAATTATAAAAAATAGCTAAATTGATACATTAATAGCTAAACTAATATTACCTAAACTCATGCACAAAGCAATGAGCAATCTTAATTGTAATAAAAGAAGAAAACTTAAGATTTTTCCTTGTCCATAAATTTTGCCTTGGTCAATCTTCTTGAAGTAAGGAGAAAACTTTCATGGCTTCCATATAACTATATCTGGCTATGTTTTAAGAAGTTAAGTTAAGCTTCCATGTAACACATTCTTTTTTGTTGTCGTTGTTGTTGTTGTTGTTTTAATCACTAAATGCATTAAACAAAGACCAAAGGAGGGCATTATATAGTTTACACCAGGTGCAGAGTCTGTCCCCCAGAGAACATTTGACAATTCCTGGAGACATTTTTAATTCTCATGACTGGGGGAGGAGATGCTACTGGCATCTAAGGGATTCTGCTAAACATTCTACAATGCACAGGACAACCCCACAACAAAAATTATCTGTTCCAAAATGTCAATAATGTTGAGCTTGAGAAACCTTTTCATACAGTGATCTCCTAGGTATGAATGGACTCATAGACCTAAATCAGATGACAGAATGCTTTCCTCTCCTGCAGCATGTCTATTTTAGAGGCCAAATAGCAGCCTCAATCAAAATTATGCTCAAGGAGGCAAATGGAACATCACCAAAATTTATGGACACGAATGATTCTTATGACTGGGATTTTGTCACGCTCAAGTCTAGAATTATGCTGAACAATTTTAAGGGCACCAAAAGGAGTTAACTTTTTTAAAAATGGTTAATATTAGTTTATCTCACTGTTGCCATCCTTTGAGCAAAAAGAAATGAATTAAGTTTTGCTTGAGAATCACTGGCAAAACACTATAGGGAGCACATTTTGACTCATATGAAAGAATTTTCTAACAGGCAAAGCAGAGCCAATGGAATAGGCTGCCTGGAAGGTCTTGAAGTCTTTCCACCAGAAACATTCAGATGTAGGATGGACAACTGTGCAGGGATGTTGCAGAAGCCATGCTAATCTAGAGGAAAAGTTGATTATAGGAACTTTATGGCTTCTTCCAACTTTGACAGTCTTTATTTTAAAGTTGAATTAGGGTGGTAATCAAGGCTGCTTATGGAAATGTACTTGCATGAAGCCTCTGAAAATAGCAATGAGCATTTATGAGATCTCCAACAGTTTTGGAAGCACTGTCCCAGACTTCATTTCATTTGATAGTCTAAAGCTATCGATGTTCCAGTTGGATCCTTAGCAGATAGAAGCTATGGAAAAGTATGCTTGGAAGAAAGAAGCCGTGAATAGTGGAGATGGAGATGAGGAGCCAAGGAGATGATGGCAAGTACAGGCAGGGCAATGTGCAAAGGAACAGAGGATGTGCCACTCTTGCAGCTTAAGCCACTATCTTTCCTATAAACTTGTTTATATGGAAATACACGAACTATTCAAAGCATATAATAACAATTTCATGGCCTTACTATTCTGAGCAATAAATAATTAGATGAAGACAATTTTATTTACCAATAAAATGTTTTCAGAAGAAATACTTTAATAAGCTGCTAGAGGTAGTATACCCAAGTAACCAAAGATAATTGTTAAACTGCTCTGAATGAAGAAAGGAAAAGACTAAATTTGCTCCTAAGGGACACGCTGGCCACCTCCCTCAGCATAGAATATCATTTATCCCAGAGGGACAGTTGGGGATAGACAGTACAACATGTGGGGCAAGACAGGGAGCTCTGGTTTTCTAATTCAAGGAAGCATTTTAAGCAATAATCATTAAGGCTTCATTCCATCAAGAGCAGGAAGAGAGGACCTTTTCACTGAACTCAGGGAAAGCATGTGTTGCCACTTGAATTTTCAATGTGCACAGTCACTTTTTCCTGTGAAATAGTAGGTTTGGAATCCTTGAGTCTGGGTGAGATCTGCAGTTCTAAAAAGTTCCCAGCTGCTGCTGCTGCTGATGGCACCTTGAAAAGCAAGCCCAAGTTATTTCTTAGGAGAGTGAGGGGGACAGATTCATTTTCACAACGTCGTTAACTTTTACCAACTGATTTTCCCACAATCTTTTTTCAGTTGAGGAGAAAAAAGTGATGGGTGGAGGAGAAGTTGCTCCATGGTTGGATATGACTTCTAAAGATGGTGAAATTGAAGAGCACCTTGAAAAACAAGCCCAAGTTATTTCTTAGGAGAGTGAGGGGGACAGATTCATTTTCACAACGTCGTTAACTTTTACCAACTGATTTTCCCACAATCTTTTTTCAGTTGAGGAGAAAAAAGTGATGGGTGGAGGAGAAGTTGCTCCATGGTTGGATATGACTTCTAAAGATGGTGAAATTGAAGAAATCGACTCAGATTTATATTCATTTTCCTTTTGGTGGATGACAATAATCACCTGGGCCCCCACGTGATATGGGGCTGTGCAGTGTCCATTCAGAGAAACACGGTCAAACAGATAAAGGTCATTAACAACAATTTCAGACTTTACTGATGCTTCCTGGGGAACCTCAGAGGAATCCATTTCATAATCTGTCACCTTTTATAATTTCCTTTCTCTGTGTTTCTCGCTGCATTTACGCCTCTGTTGGGCTCTTTCTCTAACCTAAGTCAGAACTTCCCACCCAAAGAGACCCTGGTTTCCTTGACCCTGTCCTGCTTGGTTTTTCCTTCTCTCACGAGTAATTCTTCATTCACTCTCATGAGTAAATCTCAACAGAGGTGATAGTGCCTCCCAGGGTGCGTTTTGGAGCTATATGAGGGCGTTTTGGTTGTCATAATAACTGAAGTGGGCTGCATGTTGCTGAGGTGCCTTTAAAGTCATCCTTGACGTTCACAAAGGTGAAGAGCCTCTTTCTGATGATCTGAGTCTAGAAGTAAACTCATTTTACATGTGAACCCAAAATATTTGTGTGGGATTTTGGCATACAAACTGTACGCTTGTTTTTTAAATTCTTGTGTCCACTCCTACCATTGTTTTACCATTTTCCTCTATTTTTTGCACAGTAATGCTTCTGATCTTACTTTGGAAAAGGTCAACACAAATATGTCAAAATGTGATCATCTGACTACTTTATTATGTCTTCTGTGATAATTTTCATACTTAAATATGTATTTTTTGTTTTAAATTACTCTTGGCTTCTTTATATTTCTTTGAATATTAATTTGGGCACTATATTGATTTTATGAAAAATTGTGTGTGAGGGTAGGTCCTATCATGTGTGAATTTCATTTCAGGATAGTAAAAATGACATTAGAGCCACGTGTTGGTTAAAATGGCTGAGAACTACTGTTGCAGAAACCCTACTTTCTCCTGTTTTCCTCTGCAGATCATACAGCCTGCCTGAGAAGGTTCAGGTTGGGGCAGGGAGTCCAAGAGGGGAGAGGGTCGGGAGGGGATTAAAAGAGTGAGAGATAGATTATAAGTGCAACTCAACATTTTTTTTCTTTTATCCTTGTCACACATGTATGTAGTCACTTTTAGACAAAATTAGATACAACTCATCATATTCTCAGTTGTTTCCACATATGAAATGTAATGTCTCAAGCTAGTAAATATGGTCCTAATATCTTCATATTTATGTTATGTGCTAGGGGAATATATGTATGTGTATACACATAATATATTATAATATAAAACTGTGTATATATGTATCTCTTCCTTCCCTCCCTCCCTTCTTTCCTTCCTTCCTTCCTTCCTTCCTTCCTTCCTTCCTTCCTTCCTTCCTTCTCTCCCTTCCTTTCCCTTCTCTTCCAATATAGCTACAAGTATCAAATTTCCACTTTATTTCCTGCAGTCAACTCCAAGTAATTTCTGTCAATGAAGAGATATCATTAACTGAGGGGAGAAAAAACCCTGAAAGCTTATCCATTTTAACTTTATTCTTTCAAACCAAAGTTAAGAAAAAAAATGGTAAAAAAACTAAACACACTAGCATTTGCAAATATAACTTCTTAAGTTGCCTGCCAGTGCTGTAAATTATTTAATATTCACACAGAAGCCTGGGAGCTCTGATCATGCAGGCACTAATAAGTCCATAGAGAAGTTTTGTCAGTGTTTGAGCTCGGCTAATGCACATTCCAAGAAGCACTTACCACTATAAATACCCTCAAGTGACAGCGGAGTTTGAAGCCATCGCTTTCAGGCTAGTGGTATGAATCTTGGCAGACAGGAGGTGACTGGAAGTAACCAGCCCCCACACCCACCTCCCCATCCTAACCTGCCATCAGAGGGATGGTCCAACGTGGCACATGGAAGAGGGACTTGCAGTTGGTGACATTGCCCTCAGTCAGACAGGGTTAATCCAGGGCCTCTGTGGTATGACTTGAGAGGCATGGGAGTTGGAACCCTGGGCCATGGGTTGACCGGTCATCTTGGCTTCCCAGGACTTTTCTGGTTGAACACTGTAAGTCCATCCACTCAGAAACCCCTCAGTTTGGAGCAAGTGGGGACGTGGGTCACCCTGTACCTCTAAGTCACTATCAGGCAGATCCCCTTTGAAACAGAAGGCCTACCGCTTGCACGTTTCTCTTCCACCCCACTGCAGAGTTCCATTGAAAAGAAATGTCTTTCCATCACCGTCATGTTTCTAGCTTTTGTCATCACTACTTTGGAAAATGCCTGAGCGCTAATGAGGACCTAGGATCTCAGTCCCAGAATGGATTTTAGAGGCAAGGAAACAGGGTGTTGTTGAGGATTGTGGGGATCTAGAGGAAACAAGGACTAGTGAGGCAGGAGGCGTGGGGGTCAGTCCGGAGACTGAGCACACACTCCTGTCACTATGAAAATGCCCGTGGCTGACCGAAGCAGTCACCTCTCTCGTTTCTCCTTCTGTAATTAAGAGACTTCTATACCATAAGGCCCAAAGGGTTTCTGTGATGGTTAAATGAAATAATGTATGGGAAGCACTTATCATAATGCCTGGCACATAATAAATGTTGTTTAAGAGCATCGCAGCTTTCTTTCCAGCTGAGCCCAGAAAAGGCCTCAACATCCTGCACACCCC
>NW_006434373.1:1183510-1198157 GCF_000325575.1 Pteropus alecto
CATTCCCCCACGTGTAAGGACCAACATTCAGATTTGTAATTAAGCCCTGTTTTATTATTATTATTATTATCATTTTATATTATTGGGGGACTTGTCCTTGGCACCTGAAAGCCCTCCTATCTGATACTGGTTAAGAGTGAGGGTGAGAAGAGAGGGGCCATGGCAGAAATAGGGTCAAAATCCTTTTAGAGAACATTTTTCACTAGGAGGAAATTCCACAACTTCAGGGAAAAACCGAGGAGAGAGTGGTTTCCTGTCTAATGCCCTTCGTGGGTCCTGAGTTCACTAAATACTTATGGATCAGGACTGAACAACAGACCCTCCCAGCATCTGGTCTTACCTCAAGAACCGAGATAGAGCTGGTGTTGGTAGAAGCAGAAAGTATAACTGCATAATTTCAGCTTCAATAAATAGATGCTTACAACTTTTCTCCAAATAAATAAATTAATACAGTAATTCACAAATACAGTTCTGCCCCCAATGCAGCACTTTGTATGGAAACAAAGAACTTAGTTCCCCAGACATCGAATCTTGGATCTTTCTGGGAATAATTTACTATAACTAGTATAGAAAACCTCTTCAATTTCAGGAAAATGTTTAAAATAAATGATTAATTTTCTTTCCTGGAGTTGAAATAGTACACAGTACTACCCTATATTTTGAAGATCAAACCTTGAGAAGAATAGCAAGTCTTATGTTTATACGTTTAAGTTCTTTCATGCTGTTTTTATTATTCAGTTCTTTCATATGAATAATCTCAAACAATCCTGCTAGACAAGGCTGAGTAGGCTTTCTACATATTGTATTGGGGAGAAGAAGTGAGGCATAGAAGGTCAGTTGGCATGATGAGGTCCACACGGCTAGTGCCAGAGCCTGGCAGAATCCGACCTTCCTCTGCCTCATTGCATCTTTATCATGCGGTGATGGAGGGTGCAGCTTCTGGCAGACATGTGAGAAGGAATCTAAAGAAGTCTGCTTTTCTTGTGGCCTGGGAGAGGCCGATCAGGTGGCAGCTGTTTAAGGGAGGGGTCTGAAAGTTTTTCATCCTTTCCTAGATGGCTAAATCGACTTTGACAAAACCACTTAGAATCTTGAGTTTTGTCATGTCAGTGTAGGAATATTAATGTATTCATAGAGTTATTGTGAGGAATGTCCAAGGAGATAGATTAGAAAATATTTATCTGACACGTATGAAGGGCTTAATAATGGTATCTGAAAATAGAATTATGTTTCGTGCACAGAGAATGTACATCTGTGGAAACTACTCTAGTCAAGAGCATATTGAGATTACTTCAAGTTTAAGTTTCTAGCAATCCACTAATAATGCTGCTTTGGAAATGAAAAAGGGATAAATACGGAGTCAGACATATCCATTCTACTATCAGAATCTTTTATCTTCATAAATGGACTGTCCGAGTTTTTTCATTTTTCCAACAGAAATTCAGGATGGAAAACTACGCAGTCGCATTTAGTCACCACTTACACAACATCTGATTCAGTTTGGCTACCTTCCTCTTTCTATTAAAGAAAAAGTCTTTTTTATCTTGAAATGCTTAAAAGTAAGACTCTTATACGGCGTGTATTCTTGACCTGGCTTGTTGGAGGCGCAACCTTGGGACACATCCATGGCAGATAGACCAATGTGGCAGAGAGTCTGGAGGGGACGCAGGTGCGTCCTTCTGCCCTAGCAGGGGCAGTTTATTTTTAGATCTTTTGGGGCTCTTTTTTTCCTTCCTTTTATAAAAATAGTGTACATTTTCCTGAGATTGAGAAAATCATTAAAGAGCAAGAAGATAGGAAGCAACAAAAGCAATTTATCCTGTCAGATAAAAGAAAAGATGACATCAAAAAAGAATTTGTTACTATTTTAAATGTGGGAATGTATAGAGGCCTGAGCTGAGCCTTCTATCCTAGAGCCCCAGGAGTGAAATGGAGAATAGAGTGAAGGACGTGCTCGCAGGATGATGTCTTATGGTCACTACAGGTCTGATAATACCATCGGCTAATTGTTCACTTAATTTGTATACACTGCTGCTGTCTTGCTGGTCCAGAGGGTAGCCTAAGATTCACGGGGCCTACCAAGTTCAGGGGCACGGGCGAGGGGTCCTGAGAGGTCTTGATTTTTTTGAGAGACTTTACTGCAGAGGAATCTCCAAATCCACTCTTACAGCATCGACAAGGTCATCCCATGGCCATGCCAGCTTTGCCAGCTGTCTCAAAATAAAAGCATGAGGTGGGCTGTGATGATTTGCTCCACGTACATTTTCTGAGTATTTGCCATGTGCTGGGTACCGGTCTTGGAGTCTTCTGAGAACATGGTAGACTCTGCCCTCATGGGACTCATGCTCATGCTCTTGGTTTGGACCAAGGCCAAGAGAGATGCCTTAGAAAGAAACAAAACTGAAAGCCTTCCAGAAGAATGCCATATTTATAGTGAGGTTCTGTCTACTTTCACACTCTCCATTGCTGTAAGTTGTAGAGCATTTACGGATGTGAAGAGACTGTTTTACAGAGGTGCCCCAGGTCCCTGCCCCAGGTCAGCTATTGGTAGAGACAAGGAGGGAACCCAGGCCTCTCTCTTTTGCTGAGATGCTTTTTTAATAGAGCCCACTCCTTTCTCTGCAGCCAAGTTCTGCATCTGTAAGAGACCCCCGAGGAGAGGGGCCATGTCACGTATTTTGAGGAACCCAGAGAACAGTATTTATTTAATTATATGTATTGAAACTCGATGTTGAAGTAATTGAAAGGTACAGAAGGTGAAAGATTATTTTGTCCTACACAAGAGACCATCAAATAGATGAATTTTGATGACCTTTGTTTTAAAAGACTAGTAGGTTTGGAATCTGTGGGGCCCCTACTCTACTTTCATTGCATTTTCTCCCTGGGCAGCCTGGTTCACTCTTTGGTTTCAGTTACCATCCAAAGTCTATGGATGAATTCCACAGGTAACTGGTTCAGACCCTCCCTTTCACAGGCTAAACCAGGATACACAAATATCCACGGACATCTCTACTTGGACAATTCTGCCTTGAATCCAACGTCGAAAACTCAACTCCATCTTCCTCCCAAGTTACTCTTTCTTCCCATCTTCAACTTAATAAATGGGGCTGGAAAGCAGGACATTTTGGTGGGGTTGTTCTCATGGGGGAGATATTAAAAATATTTATTAACTAGCTTTTCATTATAAGATACATTCATGTTCTTAAAAGTAAAAATAATACAGAAGGGTATAAAGTAAAAATTGAAAGCTCCTCCCTCCATATCTTGTCTCCCCCAAACCCCTATTCCCTCTCACTAGACGCGCACGCGCGTGTGTGTGTGTGTGTGTGTACATGTATGTATTCCTTTTTTTCCATAATATTCTGGAACTTGCTTTTTCACTTAATAAGACATCTTACACAATTTCCTATGTAAACATGCCCTACATCATTCTTTTCTAAGTAGCTATATTAAATTTTATTCTATAGCTATGTCATTTTTATTTCTCCAATTTTCTTGTGATAGATATTAATATTGTATTCATTTTCTGTTATTACAAAAAATTCCAGAGAGAACTTTGTTCATGTCTATAACCATTTGTCTGAAGGTAAAGTTGTAAGTGGCATCTCAAGAGTATGGGTTGTAAATTTGATTCATGTTGTCAAATTTGTCCCTAAAAGATTGTACCACTTTATACTTTCACCAGCAATCTGTGAGAACGCCCCAGTATTTCACCATATCCTCTCGAATGCTGGTATGAAATACTATTTAATCATTGTTTTAATTGATACTCTTCTAATTCACTGTAAAGTTAATCAATTGGCCATTTTCTTTCTTTCTGAACTGCTTATTCAGACAGTTTTGTTACTGTGCTTTTTCTTTGTAAAACTTACTTGCATCAGTAAATTAGTTTTTTTGTCATATGCATTGCAAATAATTTTGCAGTTTGACACTTGTTTTTTCCTTTATGTTTTCTTTTTTCTTACTGCTTAGAAATGCTGGTTCTATAATCATCTTCATCACTCTTTCTCCTTTGTGACTTCTGCGTTTTCTGCAATCCTTGAAAATGCCTTCCCCAGTTCAAAATGATGTACCTTTGCTTTCTTCTATTATTTTTGTGGTTCTATTTTAAAATTTTGCTTCATCTTATATTCATGTGTCTATCTGGAAGGATGGAGGGTTACAGCGCCCCCTCCCTCACTACCCTCGGTGATGTTCCAAGACCACTTATTAAACAACCCAAATCTATTCTTCATTGATCTGAAATGGTACTTCTTTCATATACTAAATGCACAGATACAGCTGGGTTTATTTTTGGATTCTATTTTCTGTCTAATGATCTGTCTGCCGACACCCACACCAATATCAGATTATTTTAAATACTGTGACTTTCTTCTTGTTTTGATAACTCCAGTTCATTGCTGAGCTCTTTTTCTAACAGACAGCTGTGCAGTTGCTGTCACTGACTCCTATATATTATAAAGAGATCTGTGTCTCTGTGCAGATTTTATATTAGAATTGCACTAACAGTTGCTTTGGTAGTGCAGTGACCTGGGTTGCTAAGGGGATAAGTCAGAGAAGGGTCTGGATATAAAACCTGCCCAGAATGATAAGGTGAGCACATTCATGTCCCTGTTATTGTGGCCCCCAGCCATACAGTTCATAATAACCGTAGAGGACAATGCTTCCAGGGGTGCATGGCCAGTGGGATAACAAGCCAAGGAGGTAGACCAGCAGCCCCTTCTTCTGCCTTCTCCTCATACACTACATGCAGCCTGTCTGCTTGCACAGCCAGCTTTGCTGGGGATCAGGCTGCTCTGGACATCATGGCTCAAGCCACAGGGTTATCACTAAAACTCCATTAACTGGCTGTTTGGAGCCCTCAATTTCCCAGGTTAATTTCTCGTTCATTCCCAGGTTAATTGTGCTAAAGTACTTGCTTAATGTGTCTTGTAAGTAGCCCATGTAAAAGATAAAGCAAAGCAAATTGCAATTTTTCATGACCCAAATCTCTTGGACAAAGAATTTTAGGGTTGAAATTGAAGCATATCATATTTCCCACAAACTAAATTGTTCTTGCTCTGTACCTCAGAGTAGAGAGCCTGAGGGGGATATTTTAATTTTGTCACGTCCAAAGAGCTCTGTAAAATTATAAAACACTTTTTCTGGGGTCTACAATTACTATGTGCTACGAAAAGAATGTTAACTCAAAAGCAATGTTGAGACAAAGATAAAAAGTCATCTCGTGACACTTACAATCTCTCTTCCAAGTAGTGTGTTCTTTATCTTATAAGGTCAGTATAAACAGAAGGCCTGTCTGTCTACACCATGTTTCTCAACATTTATTAGCCAGGTATGCTTTTGATAGACAGCTCAGGATCACCTTCCTAGTGATTTAACAAAAACTACTAGCAAGATAGTTTTGTTGAATTCTATTTTCTACATTTTATATTATGAAATGATGGATACTTTTTTTCCTTCTCTAAATATAAATTTTTGTGTTGTGCATCTTTTAGAAAAAGCTTTTTTATTGAAATATAATTCAGATACCACAAATTCACTCATTTAAAATATACAATTCAATGGTTTTAATATATTCACAGAGTTGTGTAGCCATTATCACACCGTTTAGAACATTTTCATCACCCCCACATGTAACCTCTACCTCTTAGCAGTCGCTCTCCCCCATCTGCAGTACCCCGACCTCGGTAACTGCCAGTCTACTTTCCGTCTCTATGGATTTGCTGATTCTGTACATTTCGTGTAAATGGAATCATATAATATGTGCTCTTTTGTGACTGCCTTCTTTCATGTAACAACATTTTCAAGATTCATCCATGTTGTACATGTGTCACTACTTTATTGCTTTTAATAATTGAATAATATTTCATGGTATGACAATTGCACATTTTATTATCCATTCGTCAGAGGATAAACGTTTGGACAAAAGTTTTTCCACTTTTTGGCTATTATGCATAATGATTTTACAAACACTAATGTGCAAATTTTTGTGTGAACATATGTTTTCATTTCTCTTGGATTTATATCTAGAAGTGGTATGGCTGGATCATATGGTAATTCTATGTGTAAAATTTTGAAGATCTTTTAGACTGTTTTCCAAAGAAGCTGAACTGCTTTACTTTCCCACCAGTAATGTTAAGGGTTCCCATTTGCCCACATCCTTGCCAGCAGTTGTCATTGTTTGTCTTTTTATATTATATCCTTCCTAGTGGGTGTGAAGTGGTATCCCATTGTGGCTTTGATTTCAATTTCCGCAATGACTAATGACATTGAGCATCTTTGCATATGCTTATTGGCCATTCGTATATCTCCTTTGGATAAATGTCTATTCAAATCCATTTCTTATTTAAACATGTATTGTCTCTTGGTTATTGAATTGTAAGCGCTCTTTAGATAGTCCATATATTTTCTCATCAGATATATGATTTGCAAATAATTTCTCTCATTCTATGGGTTGTCTTTCTGCTTTCTTAATGATATCATTTACAATACAAGGCTTTTAATTTTGGTGAAGTGCAATTTATCTTTTTCTTGATTGCTTAAGCTTTTAGTGTCATATCTGAGAAATGATTGCCTAATTTTATGTTTTAGGCCATGAAAAGTCAGAGGGCAAAGATGATGTCTGTCTTGTTTACTAGCCTCAAACTTAGCAGTTCCTGACACATATTAGGTTCTCAAAAATATTTGTTGAATAAATACAGTGCAGCAGGATCCATGTGCCCCGGAGCTCTTCTCTGGACATAGAATCTCAACCCTGACCATCTCTCTCATTGCTTGGTGTCCAAAGTTTGAAAGGCTTTTCTCCTGGGTGCCTCCCCCAACATTTATGCCATTTGCTTCTTGCAAAGATGACATTTTGACAACCACCACCAACCTTCCATGAGGCAAGCAGTAAGTTAAGACCTTAAAGGCTGTGGACCCCTGACCCAGAGGGTGTAACTAACACATGTAGGCTTGTGCAAGTGCTGACCTCCACAAATAATATATTAGGTTGAACTATGTGAAATTGCCTCTATTTGACCCATTTTATCTGCAAAAATGGCAATTATCTATGGTTCAACATTAAAAAAAAATTAGTTAAGTTCAACCTAAAAAATTTAAATACATTTAATTAAAAATTTTTATTCAGATCCTATCAAACCCCCTTTCCCTTCCTCTTCTTGTTCCCATGGTTTTCTATTTTTCTCTCTTTCTCTCCAGCCAAGAGAGTGTGTTTCTGGTCCCCAGCAATTAGCACCCACTGTGGCAAGACACAAGGTCTCAGCATTGGTGCAGCTCTTTCTCCCCAGATAGAGCAAGATGGCCACTAATGGGCATAATGGTCATGCTTGTCACTCTCTTTTCACTATTGTTCACCATCTGTCTTCCAGTTCTAGTCTCTGTTCTCTCCTTACCAGGTGACCAGGTGCTAAGGTTCCCATGAGAGTTGCCGAGTCCTGCCAGTGAGCATGACAGCTGCAGGAGCACTGGCTTTTGTTCATTTCTGTCTCATGGCAGACAAGATGGATCTGAGCACTTGCGATTCCCATATAAGGACTGATGCCTTGCAAGCTGGAGATAAAGTCTTGCTCATGGGGGATCCTAAATTCTCTTTCGTACTAAGAGTATGGCAGATCTTTAATTTCTGAGGCAGAACTTCCTGGCATGCAAGCCTCTTAAAAGTTCCCTCATTATTTCTTACAGAAGAATTTAACAGATAGCTGGAGAAGAGCCTACAGGGACCCCTGAGCCCCTGGTGTCAGGCAGAGATCAAAGACATGGGACGTTTTGTATGTAACAAACCAATGTCATTAAGTAAAATTCTACATAAATGATGATGCTTTTTTTCTGCATACACTACACAACTAAGAAGAGAACTTTCCCTTGGTCAATTTTTCTTTTTACGTGCTTGTAATATTTTGTTGTTACTGTAGATCTCAAGTACTTGAATGATTTGGAGTTTTTCCTTTTCCTTTTATTTCACTAAATTTACTTTCTCATTTTCTAAGTCAAACTTGATAAGCATCTTGGATAGTATGATACATTATTCATAAAGAACTGGGTGAAGCAAAAAAAACATTTAAGTTATCCACTTTCTTTAGAAATTCTGCTTATAGTACAGAATATGTGATCTAAGTGTTGATGAGGTACGTCATGAATAAGACATGACTATCCAGGAAGGTATTTTGTAACAGTTTTTATATTCATTTTTGCTCTTCTGATTCTCCTTTCATAATAGCTGTACTTTTCTTGTATACCCTATAAGGCCCAAGATTTCAATAGGACAGTAAAGTTTTACAATTGAAGAGACTGCGTGATAATAAACTTCAAAAGCTGATGTCTTAAAATTGGAGGACATTTAAAGTTTTGAATGTCCGAATGCCAATTATTGTTCTTCTAAATGCTCTCAAAGCCTTATCTGCTTGACAAGTGTTAAAATCAGGATTGGCAAAAAGTGCTATCTGTCTGGTTACATGGAGTCCCAAAAAGTTCGTGAGTATTTCATGACATTTAAGTCTCAGGGTCACACAGTGGATAGAGCACAGAGTTAATAACAATATACCTGAGCTTACAATCCAATCTTCTACCTCTCAGATTCATAGTGTGCTCTTTTACATATCATTCCATCTTGTTGGGTTTCTTTTGCTATGGGAAAATTAACACACCACTCCTCCTTCAAGAGTATCATATTCCTTCCCATGCTTATAAGGTCTGTATGGTCACTCTGTGTAATCACACGCTGGCCAAAGGTACTTTGGGGAGTTATTGTTATTTTTATCTATGAGTTTTACCTTGAATTATTCTTTGAACTTCAAAGCTTTGAGAGAAACACCTTCTGATTTATTTGCCAGCCATCAGGCTCTACCCTTGCCCAGAGAAGATCTGTGTTAGCACAATAGAACAGCATTCACCTACTTAGCCTTCTTCATTGTTAAGCTCTAAACCAGCCATCTCTTGCAACCTCGACCCACAAACAAACAAGAAAACATCCACAAAAATGTGGGAATCTGCATTGTCCAGCAAGTGACTTAGGTAGGAGGAATGATGACAGAGTCAGAGGAAAAGAGAAAAGGCATTGACTCCATGTAGAGAACAGACATCTGGCCATGAACTTTCAGAGGATCACCTATGGTGAGTGAAGAGTTAAAATCCTTAGTTTGAAAATAAAGGCACTGAATGGAAACTGAATGGGGGGCAATGGTCCTCCACCTGCTCTGCTGTCTCTTTACTGGACTTGGCACATCATAGAAATTCAACCTCTTCCTAGATGTCTTCAACCAGATGACACAGAGCATGAGGGACTAATTCTGCTAATGGGAGTCCTCAGATGGTTCCATGGCACAGTTGGAGAAGATGAGGCCTTTGCGTGTCTCTCTGTGTAAACAATGTTTCCTGTGAGTCAGACTCTTGCTGCTCCAGATCTACTTAGGACTAGAGGTTACCAGTCAATCCTTCCTCTTATAGATGAGGAAACAGAAGCTCAGGGAGGGTGATGACTCAGTCAAGGGCATGAGGCAAGATCATGAGAAGATCCTCATCAGTCTAGGAAAAGTTTGACGTGATATTGTGGAGAAAACCCTTTCTTAGCAATAGTATTCCATCTTGAACAGTTTTGTTTGCTTGCTTGTATTTTGCCAGTTGAGATATTTCCCAAATCTTGTGATGGGATGGGGGTCTTGAAGCTGAGACCACTGAGGGACAGTCCTGAAGCACAATAGATAGTCACAAGGTGTAGGTAAGACTTTGTTTTGGTTGAATGGGGCATAGAAGATGAGAACAGAGGTAGATTATTCATGGTGATGGAGAGAGAAGTAGGTGCTTCAGACAGAGACTTAGAATGAATGAGAAAAAGGAGAGAGGGACTTAGGAAGGAAATACAAGTGCCCCAAAGTCATTACATTAAATTTCTGCTGTGTGGTGAGAGCGTAAATTCTTTCCTCATTAAATCTTCTGTAAAAATGTTTCTCCTTAATGAGTGTGCTATTGAGTCTGTTTATGGGGGAGGGGTTGGTGCAAAGAGGTGGGTATGGCCTCAAGGTGGAGACAGGATGTGAACAGGGCAAACTTTATCTGACCACCAGGGCTGCAGGAAAGAATGCAGCCTGACTGGCATTTCTCGTTTTACTGTTAGGGATCATGAGGAGTCCAGAAGAGAAATGACAGCCAGGAGTTTTTAAGTAGCAGCGAAAAGAGATCAAGACCCAACCCACTAACTTTCAGAGGGGAATAGCATTTATAGACTAAAGTGAAGGCTGGCTACTCCGAGGCCACCTTAAGGACCTCTCATAGTACTGCAACAAAATGTAGGAATTCAGAAGTTTTGTGGCCAAATAAATTTTTAGACCAGACCGTGCTTAGACAATGAAGTAAAAGTCCAGTGTGCCTACACCTTGTATTATTCTTCAGTTGAAAATGATGTAACTCCCACCACAAAACTACGAGAATCTGGTATGGCTCAAGAGAAGCAGAATAGGAGGTGGCACTGACTCAAGGCACAGTGGTGAGGGGCCATTTCAGGTGCTTCTGCAGTGTTGCATTTCCCTGAGCCCCCAGCGCTGGATACAGTGCTGGACTTTTAGTTGGTGCTTGAGAAATATTTATGAAACTGATAAATGGATGAATGAATAAGTGAATGAATGAATGAATGAATGAAAGTGTATAATGTTGCTTTCCTTGGTTTCCTGGCCTAATGGATACCATATGTGATATGCCACTTGCATGAACCCCAAAGTTCCAGGTATTGCAGGGAAGCCAAATTTGAATATGATACTTAAATCTTGAAACTCATGAATTTAGAGAATCAGATCGAGACCAGTGAGTAGAGTGCCTGATGGCCTTTCTCCTTGCCTGGCCTGACCCAGGTTATTGCCTGCATGCCTGGCCCTCTGTTTCTTTAAGATCCTAATAGTCCTCTCCACTTACCATTACCCATTACTTCATAAGCCCATATCTCCATTACCTTTTCCCACACTGTTGGATTAGTCTAAATCGTCTGAGATAAGCTTGGAGATCAGTATTGTCAGCTGCACCTAGGCCCCAGCATCTCTGAGAAAGTGCTGAATCACTGTGAGATCCATAGCCGAGTTTCGTTCCTCTTCCCTCCTGAGGTGGGAGCTGGCCACAAAGCCTTATGTAATTACTGACAACTGAAACAGGGAAAGGAGAGACCAGTCTTTCTCTAATCCTTTTTATGGAATGAGGAAGTCCACCATCTCTTTGTAAATGTTGAGGAAACAGAACAAAACACAAAACACCAAATGAATAATCCAGAGCTCTTCCTGTTGGCAAATCCTTTACACAAGATTATTTTCACCGATTTAGCTGTTAAATTTGTAACTCGATCAGGCCTGGTAAGAAGACCCCAGGATACAAAGCTTTGGAGTTCAGTGCTGATGGCCAGTCAGAGATGCACAGGGTTCGATCTCGAATTCTCAGTGTGATGTTCTGGTTGGAAGTGTGACACAGGTCATGTCTCCAAAGAAGCAGAAACACAGAAATGAGATTAGTATTTCTGGTTTGTAGCATTTGTGGGGGTCACCAAATAAGCTGTGGGAACCCAGCGTTGTGATAAAAATGAACTTTAAGCTAAGCTCACTTCCTTCGACAATGTCTAAAAGCAACCAGGTTGAAGCAAAGCCACAAAAATCAGCAATAACCAAATATTTACTAATATTTTTTAGGTATTTATATCGTTCTCTTATGATGCTCGAATGGGCTATTTATTAGGCAATCTCTAGAATAATCCTGGGATATTCACCCTGTTGATGGGAAAAAAAACCTTTGGTCCTTTTTTTGCCCCTAGAAGAGATGTGCTTAAGAGCTCTTGCCTTGAATAGCATGAAGCAAAGACAGAGACGGTCAGTTCTCTTTATTTTTCCCCTACACTAGCACTCTGCTTAGAATGTGAAACACTAGAGGAAGATTTCTGAGTTGCAGTCCCTTTCTCAATTGTTTGTGGCGCTGAAAGAATAAACAGAAGGACATCCAAAAACGGAGGTGAGTGAATTAATTATTAAACAGCCTAGCACAATCAATACAATATTGCTCGTTTCCTTGTAGATATTTCTGGAGTTTGCTTCAATATTTAATTCAAACTGTAGGTCATTAGATAATGCAGATTCCAGGTTACCAAAAGATATAGCTTGCATTATGTGGTCATACCACAAAAGGACTAAAATTCTGGATGCAGATTTTGGGTCTGGTAACTATAGTTTTAAAGACCTTCACGTGAAGGAAAAGTTAAGACACTTTTCACATGCTCTTTTCTTTTCTGCCTTTTAAAAAAATATAGATGGAGTTACTTCATTTGCAAATTTCTTCTTAAATTAAGAAATTGCCAAAGAATATGGTGCAATGGGGGTCTTTGTTAAAGAGCGTAAGAAATGAAGTAATTAATATCGAAGTGCTGGTCATGTGTGTCCTATTATGAGTATGGAAACAAAAGGGGGAGATCAACAGGGGGAGAAAAAATTTTGTGTTTTTGGTATTATTGATGACACGGAAGTAGAATTCTGCCCAGGGACATGTGACTGGACTTGGCTGCTTTAATGTGAGGGAGTTTTTACTTGGCTGAAAACAAACAAACAATAACTACCACACATTTAACTTTCATCCTTTTAAAAGTTATTGAATGATTCTATTGAATGATTGAATGCATTTTTTTGAATGATTCTATTGAATGGTTGAATGCATTTTCCTCCTCCCCAGGCCAAGCCTCTCTTCAGCATGAAGTACTGGGAGTAGTTATGTGGAGAACATAAGACGTCTGCTGTGAACATTACTTGGAAATAAAAAGTTACAACTGCATAAATTGACATGGTCATTTTTTAACACAGTTGCGCAGAAGGGTAACCTCAAAATGTCTTTGTTTGCTTCAAAACATACATATCAAAGTAGCTCCCTCAAATGTTTTACTTTCATTCTGAGGTGTAACAGGAAGGCCCCAGAAAGACCCTCCTTCCACACATTTTTTCCCTGTTGTGTCACTGACTCTACACGTTCACCATTTGAGATTTTTCCTTCTGATCTGAACCATTGTTCTACTTTTAGAAAGGGCAACCTTTACCAGTTGTTAACATCTCCTATATTAGCTTCCTGTGGCTGCTGAACAAAGCACTACAGCTTAAGCAACAGAAAGTTATTGTCTTATAGTTCTGGTGGCCAAAAGTCCAAAATCAAGGCATCGGCAGGGCCATGCTCCCTCCAAAGGCTCCAGGGGAGGATCCTTCCTCGCCACTTCCAGCTTCTGATGATGGCACAGAAGTTAAGTAATTGTTATATGGGTATTCAAAGAGCAATTCATTCAGGTTTTCTATGTTTAAAAATTTTCATAACAAAATATTAGGGAAAAATATTTAAAAGTGGCAGAACTGAGATTTAAAGCAAGACAGCTCTGCTGTAGGGTCTAGGTTCTTTGCCACCATGTGACACTGCCTCTCAAGCAGGAATAATTAGACCCCAGAAACAGGAGATTTGATTAAATTCTTGCTGCGAACATGCCATAGGACTTGATGAAACCGAAGAAGTTACCTGGTCAACCCCTCTCCTGAAAGATGATTCGCTCAAGGTCTAGAGAAGGAACAGGACCCTGTTCCCAGCTTCCCAATGCTTGATCTGTTCCTCTTTACAAGTTTCCATGTCTCCTTATGGGAGCAGCTGAGCACCATGATGTGTGATCCTGTTTATCATCTGCATGTTTTGGCCACAGAAAAGGCCTTCTTATCAACAGTTAGCATCTAACTACTGTGTTGTCTTCCCTTTCCTCATAGACTGTCACACTTCCCAGTTCCCATGTTAGAAGGCTGCCCTTCACCTTCAGTTGTGCTGCATGCTCCTCTTGGAGTACACAGCTTATTGAGCTACACAGGAAATTTTTATCCTTGAGTTTAAACTTTTTCTGGTTTCACTTCTATTTTTAATACTTTGGATTCATCGAGCACTTTTCCTTTGATGAGGTCAGGTACTTCACAGACATTATCTAATGAATCTTCTCAGACTGGTGGGTGACCAGTATTGTTAACCAGAGGCCACAGATGAAAAACAACAACTTTAAAGATCTCAGATGACTTGTATGTGATCTCTGGGTAGACAAAAAGGAAAGAGAGCTGGTCATCACACCTGAAATAGAATCTTTATCTTCTGATTCCTCTTTTAGGGGTCTGGGAAATAGATACCTGCATTTTGTACAAGGGAATGATGTCAAAGCATGGAATTGTAGCATTTCGTTGCAAGAAGGGACTGTGGCGATGAGCTGCTACAATCTCCTTGGTTTACTGATGGGAAAGATTAGAAAACTTGGGACACTTGCCCAAGGTCACGAAGCTTATTAGTGGCAAACCCTCCAGCGAGGTCCTGGGTTGCATGACTCTTGGAATTCCACTTCTCGATGATTAATATTTTATTTCCTATTAAGTATTATTAAGCCACACACATAATTCCTTGCTCTGGAATCACACAAGCATTTCTCGGCCCAGGGCAATTCCACCTTTCAAGGAAACTAACTTGGAAGATTTACTTCAAGCCTAGAGATCTAGAAAAGTCTATAAATTTGCACCCTTTCCCCAGTATGTTAACACAGACATCACACACTCTGGGGGGAAATGAGCTGTGCTGTAGGATCCTGACTAAATGATCAGGTCCCAAGAATGTCATTCACATGCAGAGCACA
>NW_006434373.1:1198179-1253731 GCF_000325575.1 Pteropus alecto
CAGCAGGATGTGACTGACTAGTTTGGGCCAACAACTTGGAGCATGTCTGGTGCAGGCTTAGAACTGCCACCAGGGAGCTTTATAATTCAGTCTAAGCTCCTGTGAGCAGGGCACCTGTGTCCCCCACAGTACTATTCCCAGGGCAAGGCAAACACTCTGCAGGACTAAGGACTACAGTTCTGTGCTGTTTCTAGGCTCTCTCAGTCCCTTTGGGACTTTAGGGGGTCACCCAGAGAAGCCAGTTGGTGTGCTTTTCTGGGAGTTGTATTAATGCTGCATGTGGATCTCCTTGGACACTAGCAAAGTTCAGGGATGCCTAGAGGGGATTTGAAAGGTGTCTTTGTCCTCTGCAGTATAAGATGTTGCTACCTACGGTGTTTATGTAAAAGAAATTCTGCCATATGTCATCGGTTCTCAATTTCTTTAAACTAGTGTTCCACATAATATTTTCTCTTTTCATCTTCCAGATATCACCTCAATAAGGAAGATTTTTTGGGGTCAAGTTTTATTCCATTATCTATCCATCCTTCTATCCATTTATCAATCCACTATTAATTAAAATAATTTATTATCTATCCCCATCTAACTATTTAATCATACTCAGGTGTACAAACTGGGTTAACCATAATCCTTGGTTCACTTTTATCATTGGCCAATATGGTCAAGATGGTGTGTGAGTTACTAGTAGGTCATTTTTGGTAATATAATAATCACCTATAAACCCACCACCCCAAACGAAAGCTAAGACTTTTACAGCAAACTACCTCGAACTATACAATTCCACCTGATTCTATGCCCCCAATACCATCCCCCTTCCTTTTCCCATCTAGGTAACCATCATCCTAAATCTTGTGTTCGTTGCTCCCTGGCTTCCATTTTACATGGTTTTGTGCCCATAAATATTCTTAAAAAGTACGTGAGTATAGTTTTCTAACTTTATAAAAGTGGTATTACACTTTCTGTAGTATTTCCAGACATACTTTTACATAGTATCAAGAACTGTGAAGTGACTGAGATGTTACCCTACTTGCAAGCTAACATGTTAGCCTGTCACAGTTTTGTAGGAAGCAGGAGACTCCTGGGTCAGGGACAAAGGACTTCATTACTTATGGCACAGCAGGCAGCATGGGTATCAGCATAATTGTGTTGGTTCCTCTTTTTCTGAGATCTCATGCGGTTATGCAGAGGGGCCTGGACACATAGTGAGTGTATTACAGAGAGACCTCGGAGCTCAGGGAACTTGAATCTTTTAGGCAGCAAGCATGCCTACTTGCTGCTCCAGAGAGAGACACCATCTCTATCTTTCAAGGCTGTTAGCTATACAGATATTTTGGAAAAGATAGTTGGACAAGGGCCAGTTAGTCTCTTGCTTGCAACACATGCAGAAATGTGAGAGACCTGTGGGAAATTGTTTCCCAATATACGACACAGATTATGTAGGCTTTCAAACTATAAGGTTTATCGCTAGTGGAATAAAAACATCTCTAAGAAAGTAAACATACTAAGTCTTATGAACTTAGTATGTTTATATATACATTTATATCTTAAGAAAATTAATTTATCTGATTTTCACCACCTTGAGAAGAAAATAAGCTAGCTTTAAAGCAGGGAATGAGGATCAGGAGGACTTTGGGTTCCCAAGTTATAGGATGTGAGGAGTAGAGGTTACTGAAAGGGGGGATGGGTTTGCTATACTTAATTTTTGCCTATTGAGCCGTTTTATCCTGATGTGACCATAGCCACGTATCTGACAGGATGAATGCCACCCACCTACGTGACCAGCAATTAATTAATCTGATGGCTTTTTTTTTTTTTTTTTTGCTGTGCTGATTCAGCAACAAAGTTAGGACAGACAAAAGGGAATACGGCTCTAGGAAAGAGAGTTCTTGAGATTGCCAGGTTGGTGACCGTCTGTGCTGACATCAAGCTAAGAAGACTCTGCACTCTGGGACTCTCCATTTTCTTCTCCGTAACGGTACACTTAATTTCTGGAGCACCTAAAGAGGTGGATACACCAAGGAACATCTCGTAGGAGGAGTCTGAACGTTTATATCCCTGACTCAGTGGCTCTCAACCTTGACTATACCTGAAATTACCTGGGGAATGTTAACAAATCCCCATGCCAGACTAAATGAAGCAGAATCTCTGGGTTGGGACCCAGCATTGACAGTCTTTACAAGTTGTTCAGCACATTCCACACATAGTACAGTCAAAGTTGAGAAGCATTGCCCTAGGGCCTCACTCAGGGCTTCGTACAAAATAAGAGTTCATTGAATCAGTGCTTAATTGAATTGAACAGATATTTCCATCCCAAACTGCAAGACAAAGATCCAAAATAGTGCTTTCACTCTGGCTTCACAGCAGTTACCTGGGCAGCTTGTAGAAAACATCAATGTGAGAGCCATACCCCAAGCAATGGACTCAGAAGACCTGGAGGTGGAATCCTGGCTGAGGTTGTTTTGAAAGCTCCCCACGTGAGAACTACAGCCCCAGGGGAAAGAAATTGAGACTCAGACTCTAATTTGTTGTCTGTTCAGAGTATCAGCTTCAAGATCGTCACAGGAATACAGTGAAGGTCAGGGGAGTGGAAGACCAAATTATCTGGTCCATCTCTCTCATTTATGTCTCCTCTATGACTTTTAACGAGCCAGGGAGTTAACTCAAGAAGTTACCTTTCTTTACTGTAATCGAATAAAATGTTTCAAGAGCTTTGACAGAACTCTATTCTGTTTCTACAGCGAGATGTTTTCTACTGTTTGGCTGGCAGCAGAAGCTTCCTCCAGTAGAGGTGGCCAATGAGTTGAAAAGTGTGCACTGCATTAAGGAAACAAGGTTATAGCCAAATCTCCAGGGACTCATCCTGGGGCTTTGAGACTTCTCTGTCTGGGGTTTCTCTAGTTCCAGGGCGGGAAGGGGAAAGGCTGGGATCTCTGCCTCATTTCTTCCTTCCACTCCAGCCTCTTCCCTGGGCTCTTGCTCTCTGGCCTCCATCCCTTCACAGGTTATGGACTTTTTCTGAAGTGTCTCACTTGGGTCTCTGTTGCTAGGTGACAGAGTCTGGCTGCTTGCGGGCTATCGAAGCAGGCATTTATTTGTTTTGGTGTTTCTCCTTTTGGCCCGTTCTCATATTTCTACGGTCTTCTTAAAAGCTGATGCTTCTTCCTGGAATAAATAGTGTTGATTGAGAGAAGCACCCTTAGGCTGAGTTCGGTGAAAGAATTATGTCACAGTTCTGGCCTGCCGTAAACTTGCTCCAAGTCCGGAACCTTATCTGAGAAAAAAACAGGAGCTCTAGCCTCAAGGAGGATGGGGCCATGTGGAGACAGAGGTCCCACCTGAGCCCTTGTCATCGACAACACCAAACCATGTGCCTTTGGCCTCCTGGAGTCACACAAGTGCAAACTGGGAACCATAGTGAAATCTGACAGAGCTCAGAAAATGGGTAGGTGACAATGGATAACATTTATCGTGTGCTTGTCCTTGGCCATTGCTAGTTTGAACGCAAGGAAACTGAGAGACACCTGGTGAGGCTCAGACAGCGGTGGGTGGTCAAAGCTGCTGGGGAGTTCACACTCCAGCTCTACCATTAACTCGCTGGATAGTTCTGTGTCCCTGGTTTTCTCATCTGTAACAGGAGAATTAGTCATAGTTCGTACTCTGCAGGATTGTCATAAGAACTAACGCGTTGGAGCATGTTTTGTATATGGTGAGCACCCAACAAGTGTTAGCTTTTTCTTACCCCCGTTTTCCAGGGGAGGAAAGAGGACATTGATGAAGAAGCCACTTGCTCAGCTTCCCAGCCAGGGAGTGACACAACACATTCGTTTGCTGGGGTTTGGGAAGCCTGGATTCTAGAAGAGACAGACAGAAGGAACTGTAGTGTCTGCGGCCACCAACCCAGCCAGCCATCAGCCCACTGGTGATGCGTTCCTTTTAGTTCAGCCGGGTTTTCTGTTCAGCTGAGAGCGTTCCGACTGATACAGCTGTTTTTTCTTTGCACTCCATCACAATCTTAAAATGAAAAGGGAAACCCAGTTCTTCCAATTCTGGATTGGTAACTTAGTTAATTTGCATCACTAATTGACAAACTTTGAGCACTGGCTTGACAGAGGCAGCTAGCAGAGTGCCACAGAATAGAAACCAACGCCTGCTGGTGAATGAGACAGAAAAAGAACCAGTTTGAAAGGATGGTAATTTAAATGCTGAATTAAGGAAAACACAAGAGCCTATCTTTGAAAGAGATGTTGATTTTTTTCCATCAGAGAAAAGTAAGGGCAGAGTATAATTAAGAATCCACTGTAAATGAGTAATCAGTATCAGCTAGATCAATTCTGATTTAAACATGTAATTTCTTAAATTTTTTTTTAATTTAAAAAAGGTCACTTATGTTCTATTATCATGATCCATAGTGCTTCTAAGACTTTTAAACTTTCTTTTGGAGATTTCCAAATTCTGAAGTAACTGGATTTAGCCCAGAGTTCAGATAGCCCGAATAACTGAAATATCACCTAAAAACTGGTTTTGGAGGTTTTCATTCAGCACATCCCCCACAGTTCTCTCTGACCAGTTCAGATGAGCCCAGGAGCAGTGTCTGAATTCCACATGTCTTTGTCAGCGACTGCAGGACACAAGACAGTGACGTGGAACAGTTTGCTCCCTCTGATTTCTCCGCGACCCTTGGCTATCGGGACGACATTGATGAGTGCTGCCTCCTCTGGGTCTGGGTGGGGTTTTGGGGTCCACAAAGTCCTCTCTTCCTTCCTACCTGTCCTCTCAGGGCAAAAAAAAAAAGAAGACAATGCAGAGGCTGTCCAGGGCTGGAGATGGTCTTGTAGGCGTTTGCCCAGCTGCTTACGGAACAGAAAGAACTTGCAGAAATTCAGGAAAAGAGTTAGGAAAGACCTGGGGAGGGCTGTTGATGCCCATGGATTCTGCCCTCTGCCTGTGTACATCTGCCCTCTGCTGCTTTGAAACTGCAGCTCCCCACTTCCCGCCAGACAATAGCACCAATACCATCGATGCCTTATCAGTGTCATTAAAGCAACAAACCCAGAGAAAGGCAGGGGAATGGTCCAGATTAAAGGAGAAAATCAGAAGCAACATATGACCTTAGAATAGATCTTATACTGAAGGAAAGATAGGATGAAGGACATTATTGCGTCAGTGATAAAATTGGAATATAGGCAGTAAATTAGAGAAAAATATTGTGTCAATGTTAAATATACTGAAATTGAAACTGTACTATGGTTGTGCTAAAGAATATCCTTAATCTAATGAAACACACACTGAAATACTTAGAGAATAAATGAAGGATTTAAAGGCCATGATGTATGCAACTTGTTCTCAAACAGTTCAGGGGGGAAGACAGATAGACAGACAGATAGATAGATAGATAGATAGATAGATAGATAGATAGATAGATAGATAGATAGATACATACATACATACATACATACATACATATTTACATACAGACATACATCTCTCTGTGTCTGTCTGTCTATCTATGATTATTTGTAGGAGAAAGAGAGAACACAAATGCCAAAACAAATGGGGCAAAATGTTAATAGGTGAATCTGGGCAAATGATGTATGGAGAGTCTTTGTACTATTCTTGCAAATCTTCTGTAAGGTTGCAAGTTTTCCAAATGAAAGGTGTAAGATCTCTAAACTGAATTGTAACATCTCTCTCTGTGTCTGTCTATCTATGATTATTTGTAGGAGAAAGAGAGAACACAAATGCCAAAACAAATGGGGCAAAATGTTAATAGGTGAATCTGGGCAAATGATGTATGGAGAGTCTTTGTACTATTCTTGCAAATCTTCTGTAAGGTTGCAAGTTTTCCAAATGAAAGGTGTAAGATCTCTAAACTGAATTGTAACATCTTTGTGAGAAATCTGTCACTGTTCTCTGGTCTGTGACAATTCCTTAAGTCTTTATTATTTTTTGGTATTTCATGGCCTTGGAGTTTTGGGGAGTGCTGGTCACATACTTTGAAGAATGTTCTAGAAAGGGCATGGAAGCTGCCTGCTCTTTCCCAATACCTATGTATCTCTTCCAAATGCCTATTCCAGAGTTATGTCCATTATAATAAGCCAGTGATCTGGTAACTAAACTGTTTTCCTGAGTTCTGTGAGTTGTTCGAGCAAATTAATTGAACCTGAAGAGGGGTTATGGGAACCTCTGAATGATTGCCTATTGGTCAGCATCGTAGATGACAACCTGGACTTAGAATTGGCATCTAAAGTGGGAGCCCTTAACCTGTAGAGTTTGACTCTGTCTCCAGATAGATGGTGTCAGAATGACTTAAATGCTAGACCACCTGGCCGGTGCCCAGAGAATCTGAGGATTCCTTGTTATGGGGAACCCTCCCCCCTCACAATACATGCATTTGGTGACCAAAGTGTCAGAAGTGAAGTACTGAAAGTAGGGGAGACACACAGGAGTGCTTCTTCACATAGTCGCCATCATGACCATGTCTCTATCTAGGTGAAAGGTAAGCAATCTTCCATACAAACACCCTTTTTTGTTTTTACCTAGCTTCTTCTGTCTGAGCATAGATTTGTTTTCTCCCCCCACCCCACCCCCAGGGTTTAATTTTTTTTTTTTCTTGCCTGACTTATATTTGTTATTTCTACTTCTGAGTTTTATGCTGCCAGACACTTGGCATTTTCTGGGCCCTCAAACTCCTCTGGTTCCCAAAGTCGATTTACCACTGGAACTCTCATGGATGCCTAACTCCCAAACAGTTCTCCATCTGTAACCTTTGAGCCTATCCTTGGGCCCTGAGCTTCCCACTGCTCTCAGCCCAATTGCTCCTAAGCCCAATAACCAAAATATAAATCACAGAAGGTTTAGAGAGTGGCCACAGAGAATGTTTTTTGAAAAACCTCCCCTGTCAGACATCATACAATAAACTATCTATTGATTGCTCAATCAATCAATAGGTTGTTAGGTAGAGATTCACATATCTATCTGGTTTAACCTTTACCAATGTTCAGTGAGCATAAATACCTTTATATACATATGCAGAGCAGGTGAGAACCAGAAATCCTGACTTACTGCCCAAGATGCTCTCTATTTTATGCCTAACTTCCATTTATTTCTGTTCAGGGGACATCTAGTTTGAGGGCTTGGTCTTTTCTTTAGAAAGGCTTTCTTTTTTGAGGGTGATGTATTGGCTATCCCTGGACATACCTGTCCTGCTTCTCACATCCCACTTGTATTTTTTCCCACCCTCAGCAAGAGAACTCACTTCTTCAATCTTCTAAATTGGGGGCAGCACAGGGATGGGGGTTAGTTCCAGGGTCAGAAGAGGCCTAACGCCAAAAGGGACACCTATTGTGATGTTTCCCATAGCCCTGATGCCAGGAACCAGGTGAGGAAACTCCTCCCCCCATAATGACAAGTCTTGGCACCAGGGCCTTTAGAATGATTAAGCTGTGTCCCCACATCAGAAACCTTTCTCATCCCCTCAACTCTAAGGTACAGCCGTAGTTCTATATAGAAAAGAAGAAGCTCAATGGCAATTCGCACAGTCAACATCGAGCTTGCTCTGGCGCCGTGGAGCCAATTTGCTCCTGCCTCATCACAGACCCTACCCTCAACTGATATAGTTGTTAAACCCCAATGATGCAAGCCAGTAGAGGATGTACACCAGGTTTCTCATACTAGAGGTAGGACATAATCAAAATTAATACACTAAGCATGAATCTCTGCATTAGCAGCAAAGCCCTGAAAAGTATTTTGGAACACTGTGTACACTTGCTATGAGCAATTTTCATTCCAAATGAATAAAATATAGATTGATGCTTCTTTGTACAATGGTTTCAGATGGGGCTTTTCTGATTAATCAGTAATAAATACCTGGTTTCTAAAGCAGGTGAACTAAGGGATATAGGTGTGGTTTAAAAGTGAAGTCAGGAATGAAGGTTGATAAACATCTTATTTCCCACCTATTGTTTTTTCTGTTTTTTGGTCTTGGGCTATTAGTCTCTAAACAATATTTATGCATCATCTGTGTTTGTTTTTGAATGCCAACGGCAAGTTCTCTGAAACCGGATATTCATGTAAGATTAGTTCATGCTTCCTCCATTTCTGCCTCAACTGTTTCCAGTTATCTTTTCTTTCCCCCACCACAAGAAAAATGGTATTGGTTGTATGCTTTTAAGTTATTACTTCGTAATTTTTCACCCAACATTTCATGCCCTCTCTTTTATTGGCCTAATCTTTTAGGCAACAACATCCCTGCATGTTGTCTTTACAGCTTTAAGAAAGTGGGAAAATAATTTGATTGGAATCCCTCATGATAAATGTTCCCATAAGATATAAAGAAATACTCTTCAAATGCAGATTGATAGTAAAAATCTAATCTCGAATTTTTAAATTATGTCCGGAAATCAATAGTATTAAAGCATTTTTCTTATTAATGAGTTGGTTATCAAAAATTAGTTCAAGGGATAATTTAGTGTAACATTTTACCTTCACTAGAGCCACAATGATGTTCCACTGTAATACCTTTTTTTTTTCATGAAATTATCTCAATCGCACACATCAACAACACTAGCTTAATTATGAGGTTCTGCTGCTTCCGGAAGTGATTTTAAAGCCAGAGGTGCCTGACTTTGTGTAGGTAACAAAATACTCTTGGTTAAGGGGAAAAAAAGAGACTTAATGAGAGAAGAGAAACAGTGAGCCCCATGAGAAACTGGACATTCATTCCATGAAAGGAGCAGGCGATCACTGCTGCCAAGTCTTCTCCCTCCTGAGTCAAACAATGTCAACAGGACAGATTAGATGGTGTCAGCCTCTGCCTTGGGTGCACAAAATTTTCTTTGAGGCTGTACATAGATTTGTTTCTTTATTCTGAGCCAGTGCATATGAAAACATTCATATATCAAATAAATGTGGGCAAACAGAAGGTTAAGAGAATCATTCCTCTTTTTTACTATCTTTGCTCTTTTCTAGTTATTTTTTGAAAGAGCTCCTTTGGCCACAAAGTAAGTAACACAGTTAAAGCAACAAATAAGAAATTACTATTTGTATTGTGTTGAAAATTCAAAAACTATGTCATCTGTACAACTTATTTTAGAAATAAGTTCTCTCCCTCCTTCTCTCCAATTATAGTAATTGGAGAACTTAATTCATCGTGAAACTCATAAAGCTTACATTCCTAAGTAAAATGAATTTTCTCCTTGATGCATTCATTCACTCATCCCATAATTACTGGGTATGTACCCCATCCCAGACTCTCTGCTAAGCACAGGTCTGCCCTTCCCTGTATGAGGGGTGAATGGGTAGTAGGCCACAAAAACATGTTTCAAAAAGCCAAGAAAGCAGCTCGGAGGCCACCATGACCCTTTTGGAGCATTGGGGAAACCGAGACAAAGTCACTATTTTCCTAGGGTTGATCTTTTAGGGCAGAGACATTGTTTAAGCCTGACTGAGTTACTTTAATTCTCCATCTTCCACTCCACTCATTCCTGTGAGTCCATGCCTTTCTAGCCATTATTTCGCATGGATCATGGGAAAACAACTTTTGAGTAATAAACAGTGCAGTTGGAGCCATTCACAGTGATCTTGGCATCTAATGTCAGTGGTGGTGGGGGCGGGGGATCTATAGTCGGGCGTGTTAACCTGCCAGCTTATTCCTGTTGGCCTCACAAGACATTTGTGCTTACCGAGTGATTAGGGCTTAGTATACAGCCCTCAACTTTTCACATTCGAGAAATATAATACTATTTGTTTATGCTAAGTTAATAACCTACCACTATAACTCAGAACTAGGGCAGATTTGTAGACCAGAATTTATGTGCTGACTTCAGGGGAAGCTGTACCTGTGACACAGTGGAGCCCTCTAGCCTGAAGGGTAGGTGGGCTTGGAAGCTTTCCCTGGGTGTTTCTACATTGTCCTGGTTTGCCTAGTGAATTTTTCTTTACCTATGTAGGTTTCGTTTTTGTTTTTGTTTTCGACTTGGTCTAAAAAGATAGGATTGTCATCCAGAATAAGAGAGCCTCTTATTTCGACAGTACCAAATATACATTGGTAATTTTCTAGCACTTTGTGTTTCAGATAAAATCTTAAAGCTGTCACTTCCCTTCCCCACAAGCTACTAAAATATGGAAAATTGGGCAGAATATATAAACTCAAAACCCAATACCTTGTCCTGAAAATGTCAGAGAAGAGTCATGCATTGCCTGCACTGGTTCTTTCTGGCTCAAGGGTGAGTGTTACTGGACCTCAGAGATGAAAATCAAGAGAAAAGAGAAAAAAGAGAACAAGAAGAGCTGGGAAAAACAGTTTTAGTTTCAGGATTGGCCCTAGGAACCAGGTGAGCTCCAATCTCCGGCTGAATTTGTAGGAATTAGGGTTGAGTTTGAGGATGAACTAACGTTGTGGGGCCAAGAGCCATACTGGTATGAATGTGTCCTTGAGAAATGAGGGGCTCAAGAGTGTGGTTGAGAGGCTGCCTTCATGCAGCCCACCTGGCTCCCTGCCTCTCCCTCCTCCCATCCTGACAGCTGGCCCAGAGCCCTTACTGGCAGCCATAGCCCTGACAGAGATCTGGTCACGCACTGGCTCTTCCCATACGTGGTACCAAATGAGCCTAGATACCACCCTGCTCTGACCCCATACTTCAGCATTCATAACCAGCTTCCTGTTCCTTATGTCCAAGTCATCTTTTGAAGCCCCTTTTGGTAACCGGGTCTCTGTCTTGGCCCTCTGCATGTTATCAATAAGACGCTGACTTTAGGAGTGGGTGCTATCTGCCTTCTTAAAAGAAGTGCCCTGCATTCCTTACCGGGGAGTGAGGCTAAGACAGAATGTGTAAGGGCCCACCCCATCTCACACTGGTGAACATGTGTTTAGTTCTTCAGCCCATCCAGTATAGAGACTTCTCCTGCAATTATCCCAGTGATGTTGATGAAAAATGTTGATTACTCCGCCGAGAACCACAAAACTGCTTCATATCAAGTGTGCCCTTTCAGCTGGAGATGAGGAAACAACACAGGCTTTTGTAATTGTAATTGGAGCTTGACTTAAGCTGCCAGAGTGTAAGAAATGTATATTCTGAAAGTTCAGCTGCTGCTATGCCTTTCTCTTTTCTTTGCTGCTGTTGTGTTTTTGATTCCCTAGGTTTCCATAGTAAAAGCTTTATTGAAAATCTCAACCATGTCTCTTGAAATTCAAGAGGACGGGAGAGTTGTCCAGCCCTGGGCCATGGCATTCAGAAGAAAAACAGCTAGCCTTAGAGGAGAGGAGGACGTAGCAGTGGAGGATGTGGCTGGAACATGGAGACCAGTGAACGAGCCAGTCCAGGGAGGCAACAAGAACACTCGGCAGAGGATATAGATGATGCCAGGTTGGCAAAACCTTGCCTATTTAGGTGTCTTCCTTATGTACGAAGTTGATTTTCTTCTCATAGGTGTAGTTACTCCCCACAGCTCCATCAGACTGATGCTGCCTGTCCTCCCAGAACTCTCTTCTCGGGCTGTGCCCAGGGAGCCCCCATGCCATGCTCTCCCTGCCCACCAGGACATTCTCCTGCCACCTGGCTCCCCTCTTGCCTGTTCAAACTGTTTTCTGCCCTTCTAGCTAAACTGTTCTTCAGTTCTCCTTCTACTTTTTGGAGAGATTGATTCAGTTTCGAGCGTTCCCAAGAATGGCCTGATCCATTATTGACTGAGTCGTGGTTCTGTCATTCCCAAGAGTCACTGCCAGGACATTGTCATAACTAGTTTCACTTAACAGTTTCATGAATTGTCTGAATGAAGCATCCCACAGTGACACCTACCTCTGCGGTTCCAAGAGGAAGCAGTCTGATGAAGTGCGATTTTCTAAGTTGTGGTCTCACCGTACAGATGCAGTGAGTGAGTGTGCCCTAGAGGCAGACAGTTCTGGGTTCAAACCTCAACCAGCCACTAACGAGATATACCTGCTTGGGCAGGCTCCTTACCAAGCTGAGGTCTAATTTCCTCATGTACAACTAGGAAATCACAGATAGTGTGAGGATTAGAAACAACCCATGTTAAGCATCTAGCAAAGCCTGAAGATCACGGCAGGCATGTATTCTGATATGGTGTATATGATAGAGGTGATGGAATATGATAGTAAATGATAGCGGTGTTGAGCTGTTTATTGTTGATAATAAATAGCAGGAAAAATAGAGATAAATTACAGGCGGAGTGTTCACTTTAGCCTTTTCATCAGTAGAATGTTAGAATGTTATTTAAATATTTTTATCTCCATGAAACTTTTCATGATTTTATATTTTATGTTCCTAATGAGATTGTATACTCTTTGAATAATAATAACAGTTAACAGGTATGGAATACCTCCTCTGTGCCAAATACTAAACACTTTGCATGCATTATTTTATTAGATTTAATTCTCACAACAATCTCAGTGGGTAAGAGCTATTATTATCCTAGTTTTGTAGATTAGATAAGTGGGGCAGATTCTTCTGTGTGTATTTTTTCTTTTCTACCTTCTCCCTCTCAAAGGGTCCTAATACTCATCATTATATCATCAGGAACCACCTTTTTGGGGAAGGATTCTTTGAATAAATCAAGCTTTAAGTAACACCTTCTTCTTACTGCACCTGCTGGCACTCTATGCACACTTGGTATACCAGTTATCCTGTTATTCAGTAACTGTGTGTTATCTTGCCTAACTCATGACTTTAAAGATAGACATCGCAGTTGTTCTCTTTGGAGTCCCAGCACCAGCACAGTGTCTGACATATTGTAGGTACTAAATAGCCTTTTGAATGAATGAATGGATGGATGAACTGAGGTTCTAGCAATAGAAGTGGTAAGAAAAGAATGAGTTTGGAAGGAACTCAGAAGAATGGATAAATTTGGTGACAAGAGGTCAGTAAGGAGTCAAAGATGAGCCTAAGATTTCTGGACTGAGTGACAGGAAGGACAAAAGTACAAATGCAGGAAGGCAGATGAGAGAGATGATGAGGCTCATTTGCAGACAGGTAGAGTTTGAGGTTAAGAGAAGCATTCAAGTGAATTATTCTAGCCCAGGCAGATGAAATCGAAACCCAATGTATTGCTGTGGTCAACATAAATGTCAACAAAATATTGCTGTGCATCATCAAGGCGGATGTTGGAAACAGAGCAGAAAATATCATCCTACAAATTTCTGCACCTGGAAATCTATATATTCTTTTGGTTGCCAGACTTGAGAAATAAATAATAAAGCTAGGAAAAGCCCAGCAGGCAATCAATATTCTTAAGCAAAGAGAGAGATTTTTCATAAAAAGACTGATGGAGGAAAAAGTTTTATTTTCCAGTTTGAAAATAAGCAAAGGAAAAGACATATGTTAGGAAAATACAATGATAAATAGATTAAGCAAATTCTTGTTTACCTAATTTCAGATCAGGAAGGGTGAAGAATTTGCATACAGCTTGAAGGTTATACATAGTTAAGTTTGGTATGAATGAATTTTAAAAAATACATACATGTACACAAACAGAGAACTCACATTATGCCATGACTCTGAGAGGACTTTCGCATCCATTATAAAATAAGTGCTTACACCTCTCTGTGACACCAGCTTTATTGTCTCAATACTACCCATAGGTAGACTGAATCCTAGCAAAATTAAATTGCATCGATCATTCAATTAGCAGCAGGCAGAAATTTGAAACAAAATAAATATTAATTAATACATTCGGGAATAAAAATTTGAAATTTGTTAATCCCAACAGACAGATTAGAACTAACATTTCAAACATTTATATATATGTATATATGTCACATATTATAAGTATAATGCAACATAAATGTAAACTGAGATCAGTATTTTTTTCTTTCAAGTGAGATCCATATATTTCTCGTTTGAGATATTTTTCTCAAACGAGAAATATATGGATCTCACTTGAAAGAAAAAAATACTGTGGCTCCACAGTTTCAGCAAAGTATTTTAAAATTATGCTATTATTTAAATATGTACAAGTATAAAATTATGTATGAATTCATATTTATAGCGAAGAAAATAAGACAAACTATAAAATCAATATAATCCTAATTAACCTTTTTTCATGATAGATGAGTTGTTTTGGTTTATTTAAAATAACAATAAATTTGCATGTTTTGTGCTTCACTGGCCCAACTAATTCTTCTGATTGTGAGCATAATACACCATTATCTGAGTCATCATGATTATATTTTTCTTTTTTCTTAACAAATTCATTTTACCATGATTCATTATTTAGATGAGTTAATCATTTAATAATTATCATCAAAACACAATGTTGAAAATAAAAATAACTGCTTTTATGAGTGTTAGCACAAGCAAAAAGAAAAAAATCCACACAAGATATCTACTTACAAAATGAATATGTTATAAAACTAATATTCAGTTTTATAAACTTTTGTAATTCCTATCTAACTATTTGTGACACAAAACGTGTTGATTCTCTTTCAAGTTCTTGTGAAACCATATTTCATATTGTATACCTTGAAGGTTTTTGGCTTTTATTGGAGTTTATCTCATTTATATGTTTAGCTTTATCTCTATTTCTTTTTCATTATTGCTTGACATTTAAAGAGGTATATTATTCTATCATATCATGATGTCTTAATAATGTTAAATCAAAGTTTGTTAAATAAACTAAGATGACATAGTCTTACCCTAGGCAAGTGTCTTTTAATAGCAAAAATAAGTTTGACTTTCTAACTTGTCAAAGGTTTAAGCATAAACACGATAAGAATGGGATCACCATTGTTTTGAATGTTTGGAAAGACGTGCTTAGTCCATACAAGCAGGTAACACTGTCTTTCTAGGAGATGTTCCAGTAAGAGTTGATTGCTGGGGAAGGATGCTGCCTTCCGCATACTTGGTCATAAGTACAATTATGAGTACAGATGGGGTGGGGCTGTGGCAATATTCATTTTTAAGGTGGCTATTCAGATAATTTGCAATATGCTGAATGTTATCAAATTAACATGGAAAAGAAGCACAGCATCATGTAATAGTATTCTCGGGCCCTCAACAATAGAGCACGATCTATCTATTCAGAACATTCATAATAAGAAAGGATTTAGAGAACCTTATTAGAAATGGATTTATAGTTCTAAGAAAGATCCACAATTTCTAAGCAGGGAGGCATCGAGTGTCACCATAGACTCTGGACCCAGCCTGCTCGGATTTGACCTTTCCAGCTGTTTGACCTTCAGCACTCAATTAGTTTCTCTGTGCCTAAGTTACCTCATCTTTAAAATGGGAATAATAATAGTTCTTACCTCCTAGGATTATTGTGAGGAGTTAAAAAGGTAGTATCTATAAAGCATTTAGAACTGTGCTTGGTACATAAAGACATACCTAGCTATTATGACTACCTATGCATTCTCTAAAATATAAGGATCTTTATTCTTTAATTTTTAGCAATAAAGAATACCGAATCATTGATGTAAATACATTCCTTAAAATGACTCTCATTAAAATATGAAATGACAGAGAGCCATATTCATTTCATTATTGTTATGTAATTCAGTCCATATCAACTATTTTATAAAGCAACCAGTCTAATAAGCATAAAGCTTGAAGGTTTAGAAAAATCAGGCACTGATAGTGCAGATGTGTCCAGAAGGACAATCATAGCACTCAGCCTAAAATGACCATGTGCACAGAGTGCTAACTGGCATCAAAAGGAATCTTTAGAAGGATAGCAGTAAAAACCATTAGAATTTATCACAATCCTGCGACATCAAACTTTAGAGCTGAGGACACTCATTTTGGGAGGATAAGTAACTCACCCAGGATCAGACAACCAGAAAATGGTGGACCCAGACTTCCAACAACCGCAAGTCTGGCTCCAAGGCCCTTTGCTCATTCATTGCCATGCTGCCTCAGAGACAAATGGCTAGCAAAGACAGATCGTAGGCTTGGTCTAGGGGATATGCCTTTTATAATATTGTTGCTAAGGCCAGCTCTAGCCTCTAAGGCAACTTTGGATGAGTCGCCCAGGAGGTAGCATGGGGAAACTCAAAGAACTCTGAGCAAATCCTTCCCTGAGCTCAGCCCCAAGCTGGATTTCTTATGATGCCTAAGTTAAAATGGGGTGGACACTCAGTAATTGCTTATTGGCTGACTGTTCAGTTCCTGAGTTCACATCTTAATAGGGACGCAATGGGTAGAGAGTTTGCAATAAACATGGTGTGTCTTGACGGGTAAAGAGAAGCATTGTGTTGGGGAATCAACTAGCTGAGTCACCTTCACTGGGGATTCCACACCGACCAGCATTGTTTTGTCTTGAGATGGTCCTTTTGCACTTCTTGTGAGAGAGACCTCTTTGTAGGATGCCTCCCTTGTGGAAGGTTAGTCCCTGGGATGATTGTGTCCAAAAAAGGCAACAAACAGGCAACTGAGTGAAGTCGTTAGGGTTGTATCTTTACTTGAGATGGGTGTAAAGTGTCTCCAGACTCGAAGGCATGAATTCTTAATTTTTCATCCAAGCTCGAGCATATAGGGTCCAAGGATAATGTTTATCATGCGGTAGAGTCTGGGCTCCAGGAGACCTCCATTGCCACCTGCCTGATCGGAATCTTCTGTTCATTGCTTCTCCTCTAATCTATTTTCTGCTGAAGAGAAGGTCATAGAAGATCTTGCAGCAAGGTGCAGATGTCCCAGGTCTCTATTTCTGCCTGACTCTCAAGGCCTGAGAGAGGAGCACATATTTGAAACAGGAGTGGTGTGTATACATTCAGCCCTGTGTAACTTCCAGCAAAGACAGATGAAGCTGTTGGAATTCAGCCAATCAACGTCATCTCCCAGCCACTGGGCTTGATAAAACCACCTGGTACATATGGTAGTAGAGAGGGGCTCTGCACCCTGACTTAGCAAAGGACAAGAGGAACTAAACATGTGGATTCAAGTTATAGTTGGGAGAAGTTTCCTGGCAGAAATGATTCTTCAAGATAGGTTTGACGTACTCAGGTCGCATGAAGGAGATGTTCCAGTAAGAATTGATTGCTGGGGAAGGATGTAGAATCGCCTTCTCTGTAGGACTTTAAAGATAGGAATAATTTCTCCTTGTCTGGGGTGGGTTAAAAAGGTCCTTCTGAAGGAAAGGAAATGGATCAAAGTGATTGTCAAGGTCCTTTCTAGCCCTGTGATTCTACAGTTTCTCCACCACTCGAAATAAGGAAGGTTCAACTCTGAATGCACTTTGGAAAACTGAAAGTCCAGATGGGCTTTGCATATGTGATGGGAGGTAATTCAGATTATAGAAAACACTCTGTATTTGGTATTTTATCAACAACAGTTTAAGAGTACAATGAGTACAGCAAAATGCCCTAGGTCATCCAAAAAGATATTAAAGATAAATGTAACACTGTAGCATACTCTAGGACAAACCATGTTAAGTCCACTTCAGAAATGCTAGGAAAAGTTCCAGGCACAGAGAAAGCAAGAGAAATATTGAGAGAAAACCAATTGCAATTGTCATTTCTTGGGAAAAAAAATAGACCAAAAAAGACAGTTATCAGTCTGGAAATAGGACACTTCAAGGGCAACACTGAATTCTGTGAAACCATGAAGACCAGAGGTATATGGAACAGATTGATTGCTAAACCTAAGATCCCAGAATTAGAGTGAAATCTTCCTTTAATTTGGAAGAGGAAAATCTACTACTTTTCAAAGAAGGCATTCGTTTTTCATAGTAAGTAAATTCACGAAACTTCTTATCTTATAATTAACCGTAAGAATATTTAAACAGCTTAAATAAATTGATCGAGACACAAAAAATCATGAAGAAAAGGGTTTTGTTTTTTTTTAAGGGAGGATTTTTAACCATCTGATGTTAGTAGTGAGAACAATCACACTACCCACATTTATTCTTATACCGTCATCATAAGAACACAGAGCCCTGGGCTAGCTGGCCTTGGGACACTGCAAATGATGACTTAAGAGACCTCACAGAGAGAGGCTGCCTCCATGTCCAGGGAAACTGCACGCATTTAAGGCAGGTTGAAATCCTTGTCAATTTGAAGAAATAAACATTTTCAAGTTATTGGTTTTATGTCAAACAAATGAATACCACACATCACTTATGTTATTTCGCAAGGCCAAAATTGGGGGTAAAAGTATCTTTTCTTAGCCTAGTAAAGTGCTTAAGTATGCTTTGGCCCTTTCTCTAAATATTTGATTCACAAATGGCCTTTCCCCTAAGTGCCTTTTGAATCATATTTAATCAGCATTCATTTATTTATTCATAGTGAACTTATTGAATATATCGATATTGGGATATGGGTATTAATAAAATGTGGCCTCTGCCCTCCAGGAGTTCACAGTCAAGTGGATAAATCACACAATAAGTGGTGAGGGCTCTGTTCAGAGGGTGCTCACAGCGCCCAACTCTCGCCCTGTCGCTGACTATTCCTGGACCCCTGAGATCCCTTCCAGAGGTTAATGGAAAAAGGGACCACTGAAGGAGACAAAACAGTGATCAACCAGATTCATAGAACTGGGAAAGAATGAAGTTTCTGACACCAGGAAAAGAGGGTACGCCAGTGATAGGGAGAGCTCAAGTTGGATGAGGCTTCTAGAAGATCTGGGCAACTAGGAGATCATGGGCGACCTGAACAATGCCAGTAGAGTGGCTGTCTGAAAGGATGAGAACAGGACGAGAGTCGGGAAAGTATTGCCCATGTGGACATTTCTGTTGTGAAGCCTGCTAACGAAGGTACATTCATTGGAGTGAGTGCTAAAACTCAATTATTCAGCATCTTAGCACTTACAAAAACATTCTGCATTTACTGTACCATATACTCATCACAGCCTCACGAGATAGACAAGACAGCTATTTTTATCTCCAATTTCCATAGAGATGGTCCACCATAAAAAAAAAAAGAAGTGCTGAATTAAAAAAAAAAAAAAAGATTGTTAGCTATCTTTTTAGTTGTTTTTTCTATTTGTTTTCCTGGTTAAATATCAATGACCTGCCCAAACATTTAAGGACAAGATGGTATTTGAGATGTGCAGTCATCATGGGGAGGGTGGTGGCCTTCAGAGGGAGGATGGGCCTTGGGAGAGCACACCCTGGGGCCATAGTGGTGAGGGAGGTATCAGTGCTACAGGGCAAAAGAGGTGACATCTAGGGACACTGCATAGTAGGTGCATGTAGACAAGAAGCATGCAGGATCTTCTTTAGCAAAACATGAGTCAGATATCAGGAAGAAGAGTCGAAACCCAGAGGCAGGTAAGAGTAAAGTCCGTTATCAAGAAAAAATGGGAGCCAGAAAGCCTGAGGTTGGGGTAGGGAATAGAGGGCAGAAGGGTGTGTGCATCTCTGTGTTATCCCAAGGAATGAGGCTTTGCTGTGCATTAAAATCACTTAGGGAGATTTTTAAAAACACCCATCTTGGGCCCAACTCCAGAGATCCCAATGTTATTTGAAAGAACTTTTCTAGAAATTGAGCAGCCAGGAGAACTATGAGATTGAAGAGTCAGTTAGCACTTTTTTAGGGATTGTTGTGAGGTAATTTATGTCATCTTCTTGGCACTTAGTGGGCACACAATAAGTTTTCCTTTCTTCTCCGTCTCTTTTACTACCTCCTACATTATTTGAACAAATGAAATGGCTTTTTTTTTTTTCAAACATCTCCTATATATTTTGCAAGCCTTGCAAGAAATGTGTCCTTGATTTCAATGTTGTGACCTATGAGATCACTGCAAAAGAAAACCATTTTTTAAACCATCATTTTATTTATTTTGCCAAAATTGCACTTTCGAGTCTATTGTTGGCAGGGACCACAGCGTCATTTTTAAGCATTATCGCATAGTCGACACAGGCATTACCGAAACCTGATATAAAACATTCTTTCTATCCTGTTTTGATATTGATTTAATATCAGAAGACCATTTTCTCTTCATCTCAACTAGATGCTAAAAGGAACTTGAGGTGGATAGGAAGGACACTTACTGAGCCAGAAAATGCTCATCTAACCTAAAATAAAAGACAACTTTTTCCTTTCATTTGATATATCGTGTATTTTATAGAGAGAAAGGAGCATGTAACTGTATGTTAGGAAACAGCGGGGTTCTAAATAATAAAAATAAATCCAAAGGATGTATTTTGCCTATTTAATTTCTGTGTATCCTTTATTTTTTCCAGTTTTATTGAGATATAATTGATAAATAACATGGTGTAAGTTTAAGGTATACAACATTATGATTTGATATATATGTGAAATGATGACCACATTAAGGTTACATGCTCCTTTCTCTCTATAAAATACACGATAGTGAACTGATGACCACATTAAGGTTAGTTAATACATCCATCACTTCATACAGTTACTATTTTGTTGTGTGTAGATCCATCACTTCATACAGTTACTATTTTGTTGTGTGTGTGGCAAGAACATTTAAGATCTACTGTCTTAGCATTTTCATTATGGTTGCTTTAAAAACTTTGTCAGGCAATTGTACTATCTGATTTAGTGTGGTGTTTATGCAAGTTCATTGTTTTTCTTTCTCAAGTTGTGTTTCTCCTACTTCTTGTTATGACAGGTGATTTTCACTTGTATCCTGTATATTTTAGATATTATATTAGAAGACTCTTAATCCTGTTCAAGTCTCCTATTTTATCAGGAAGTCACCCTTGGTTATGTTTAGTGTGTAAGGCTTGCCGCACTTTTGTGAACTGTAATTACAATGGCAATTTAGTTTTCAGGGCCTTTTCAAAGCTATTCTGGTCTGCTTCGTGTTTCAGCAAGGTTCACAATTTTACTAAGCATGTATTCATTTTGTATTTAGAAAAATGAAAACTCAAGTAGACATGTAGATTATACCCCATGTGTTAGCTTGGAAGACATCAAGAACCAAGTGAACACCAGAGTCATGGCCAGGAAAAGAAGGAGCAACTGAGCAGTTCTGGGATCAGAGAAGGAATGGAGGCCTTCTGACTTAATGCCAGGTAGCGACAGTTTGTCTGAGGTCTCCTGTGCCCACTGAGTTAAGATGTTTGTCTTCCTCAAAGAAATTCTCCAGCTTCTGAGAGGTGTTAGCCCATTAGCCAGACTTAGATTCAAACTTAGAACTTTAGCCAGAATGTTCTCTTTCAGAAAATAAGATGCAAGAGAACACAATTAATTAATTAACTAACAAATAGTTAACTTTACATGTTTAAAACATGGTTACAGAAATTTTACCTTATATATGTGACCTCATTTGTGAGTCACATGTTTCAAGTGGACAGTGATGCTCTAGAGCAGGGGTCCACAACCCCCAGGCCAAGGACCAGTACTTGTCCGTGGCCTGTTAGGAACTGGGCTACATAGGAGGTGAGCAGTGGTCAAGCAAGTGAAGCTTCATCTGTATTTGCAGCTGCTCCCCAGAGCTATTATCACCGCCACAGCTCTACCTCGGATCATCAAGCATTCTTATAGGGGCACTGGTCCCTGGTGCCAAAAAGGTTGAGGACCGCTGCTCTAGAGACATGTAAATAAAACTCTCTGGTTGCTGAATCAACGAATCTCTACAGACCAGGCCTTTGCTCACTGATTACTATTTAGACCTTTTGCTACTTTACAATTTATCTTTGATTAATTTTTAGTACATGAAAGAGTATAATATTCACGTATGTGGGATGTTGAATTAGGTTTCATTTTTAAATAGCTTCAGTGTGAGAAAATGAATCTCCCTGCTGGTTTTTAAAATGTAATCTTGAAAAATTCAAATATTGAAATCTACTAATAGATATTCTATAACCTCTTTCACAGCTATGATTTTAAAACGCTTATTAGGTATTTTTTAAACATTAACTTGTTGAATCTTCTCAAAACCTCACAAAGTAAATATGTTCATTTGATTTTAGGGATTAGAAAACTCAAGTTCAAAGAAATAACTTGCTCAGAGTCATACAGCTAAAAGTAAGATTTGAACCCAAAGCTTTCTGAAAAACTACAATACACTTGACTTCCTTCTACTTCTCTTTCTGTGGCCAAGTTTTAAGGTCTTACGAGCATTTTGAAAATGAGACAGACTATTCCAATAATAGCTTTTTTCAATAAGACAAAAATAATTCTTATTTGTAGAATTATGAGAATTCTGTTAACAATATAATGCTTACTAGATTTATTCTCTAAAGCCAGTTGATACGATTAAGCTGCAGTACTCATGTCTCAGTTTAGCAATTCAGCTGCTCTGGCCAGCAGAGGGCAGCACTAGGCTGGCTCATGAAGGAAGGTCCAGAGCAGCGAGCGACCAGCCATCACTTGGTCTCACTCTTCTCATTACCTGGTAAAGTCCATCTCAGTTCCTTGATGGGCATTGGTAGCCTTGAACTATTGTCATGAAAGGCCTAGTGTGCATGAAGACAGAAAGGGGGTGCCCTTTTCTCTCCTTCAGGCTTCCTCTCTGTTACTCTATATGTTTATAGGACAGAGAAAAGAGTTGAGAAAATTCTGAACCAAATACACATTTTCTCAAGTAACTTATTCTACACAGTGATCCTGTCAGTAATTGGGAGTGTTTTTGTTTTTTGTTTTTTTTCTGCATCAAATGTATTGATTGCTGTCTTCAAACATATTTCTGATTGTATGTCCTGTGGCAAGAATTCCAAATGACTTTCTGGGAGATAGATAAAGAATTACAAAGGACCTTAAATATCTGTATAATAAACCAGGGACTTTTGTAAAGGAAAAAAAAGTGCTGGATTCTTTTTTCTTAAGAACATACAGAAATAGCAGCTTTGTGACATGGTAAAAGTCAATTGGCAATTTTTTTTACTATATCATTTTTTATTGAGTTTTTATCTCCTAATTTTTAATTAAAATTAGGAATATTAATATCTTTTATAGACCTTCATTATTCAAATAGAGATTTTAAAATTAAATTCCAATTGGTAACTTAAATTTTTATTGCAAAGTTGCTATTAGGTAGTGAGCTAGAGAGCTATGGCAAACAGAGCATCCATCTGCCTAGGAGAGACGTGAATTCTTTCTAGCCTCTGTTTGGCCATTTATTGCTTTGTGAGCTTTGGCAAAGCACTCAACTTCTCTGAGCCTCAGTCTCCTTATTACTAGAACAGGGATCCTAATACCTGCATCAGGGAGATTTGGTGAAGAAAATCATCTCATCCCTAGCTCTTTGTTAAGAGTAAAATCAAAGGTGGATGTTCAGTATTATTAATAGGAGTTTGGTTTGTGTAGCATCTTATCAGTATATTTATCTTCACAGTGCAGGTGCCATCCACTGTACTGACCAGAAAGCCACGCTTTTAAGCCTGTACTTGCTTTTGCGATGGTTACACAGATCTTTGATGGCAGAGTCAGGATCTGAAGCTTTACCTTCTGGCTCCAAATCCTGTTCCTTTTCCACCTCATGGTACTGCCTAATCAAATTTGTGAGGGGCAACATGGGGATATGAAGACTAGAATTGTTCCCAAATCATTCTAACTTCTAATGAGATTGACGAAAAGAGAACTTCATCTTCAAGGAAACATTTTTGATAAAGACTTAGAGCGATTGTCTGCTCCAAATTCATGGCTTTGCAAATGGACCTAGGCCAATGGTTTGGGCCCAAATCTATCTTTAGAGTGGCTCTAATGTTCTTTATATATAATTACAAAAAGTTAGAAAACAAACTGCTGCCTAAGAACATTAAAGGGAAATTAATCACATAAATTGTAATATGTCCATAAGATAGAATATTATGCAGCCATTAATAGTCAGGCTTTAGCTTATTTGATGACATAAAAAAAACTCATAAGATATAATATCGAGTGAAATGGGAGGTTAAAAAACTGTGTGTTACAATTTCATTTTATTTGCGTACATATATACAGGGCAAAAACTGGATGTATAGGAACTAAAACATTAATGGTAGCTGTATCTATGGGTACAATTATACCTGTTTTTTTTTTTTCCTTTAGATATTTGTTATGGTTTCTCAGTTTTTCAATGTACATTTGTTACCTTGGAAACACACAAAAATCAATTTTTAAATATTTGTGTGTATATAATATTGTCAATAAAATAAAAAAATTTTGTAGGTTAATATATGGAGACAGTTTCCCAAACTAAAAAAAAAAAAAAAGCCAAAAGAAAACCTTATAAATCTAAAAAGAGTTCATTAATTGAAACTAAGAGCCGTAATGCCAAGATAGTAAGGAAAGTGGAGTAAAACTTAAGAGGACCTGATAGAAATTAGAGCAAAGCTCTGAATTTCATTGAATTGTAGTCTCACAAGAAAATGGAAAATCCTATTATCTTATCACTAAAATACTTTTTGAAATTTTGGAAATTAAAGCTTAAGCAGTGACCTTTTTGCCTGGAAATCTGCTAGAGGATTCTAGGGAGAAATACTAATCTGAATAGAAAGGTGGACAGTTTTATAGTTAAGAAAAGAGAGTTGGAGTGTAAACATTTGGCGTACAACAAGCAAAACAAAATTCCTGTTAGGCAAGCAAAACCAACCTTTCTTTTCCTCTCTTCTTCTTGGTCTTCCTTCCTTTCTCCTTATTACCTGCTTTCTTTTCCTTTCTTTTTGCACCTATTACCTTTCACCAATTCTATAAACCAAAGACGAAAGAGTTAATCATGGTAAATTTGTGGATGTTATTAATATTTAGGATTGTTACATTGAATTCTTAGTAGCTTCTGAGTTTAAAAACAAAGCAAAATAAATCTATCAAATATAGAGAATTAACAATTAAAAATATTATCAGGAAAGAACAAAGACTTACCCAGTTTTAAGTGAAGTGAATTCTGAAATAACCCACTTATGACATAAAGACAGCTTTGGAAACACAAAGATGTAATATAGCAGTTATCTTGGTGTGCAAATCTGTGATCACTGATGGAAGAACCTGACATTTAATGATGAGGTGAGGTCAAAGTTTATGGGACATGATCTATTTGGTTCTTTCAACAAGAATCTGAAATTAATAAAATACTACAGATTTTGTTTTTCAGATCAGAAAGCAGGCTAGAGGAAATTAAATGATTTGCCCTTGCAAGCAGCAGAGGCATCCTGTCTTTACTCTCAGTGTTCTATCTGTACTTTATTAAGTCGGTTGCTTTTAAACTGTAAATTGACTTTGCACATGATGAGACTTTAAAATGCAGATCTTGCCTTGGGAATGTCTCTACACAGTAATTTTATATTTACATTACATACTGAATGTTAGTGAGGGATTTTGTAAGAATAGAATTTGTGTAAATTAAAGAGTTAATGTGTAAAACACAGGGTGGGGGCATATGGTTTTGATTCTGTATTTCATATTCTATAGACTCGTCTTTTATATTCCAGCTGTATCTTTAAAAATACATTAAGCTACTTTGATGGGAAATGAACGAACGGTAGTGGTTGTGCATAATAGGTTGCTAGTCTATTCAGTTGTTTTGCGAGGCACAGCAAATATAAAAACGTGACAAAGGACAAATGTTTTTCTCTACTGCGCAGAGATGAACTGAATTTTGCTGCTGCCAAGGTAATTTATAATAGATATTTATAGAAATAAATGAGCCATCCAGTCATTCATGTGCTTCGAATCAATCACTGAACACAAAGCTCTGTGCACAGGAAAAAGAGTCTTATTCAAAATGCCTGTGAGGCCTCAGCCTACCACAAGGGCTCCTGGAAGAGTCTGCAGCTGAAGGTTTTGTGGTTGAAAGAGGCTCCCTATCGCCACATTATTAAGTCAGTGAAGCATTTGTTCAAGCGAAAGGGGAATAAGCATTCTAATCATCTGGAAAACTAATTAACTTCTTTTTTATTTTTTCAAGTGTGTTATCAGATTTCTCCTTTGCAGGTTTTTTTTTTGAATTCCTCAGGACTAAAGGACTGAAGACATTGGAGAATGGTTATCAAAATATATTAAGCAATCAAAATGTCTTTAAAGGAGAGGTGCCTTTGCAACATTGAAAAGCTCTGGTCTTGGGAGCATGCAACATGGATTTGAACCCTGAGTCTTCCCCTAGCTGTGATCTTGGATGGGTTATTTATAACTTCAGTTTGCAGTTTCCAATTCTGTAAAATGGGGTGGAGTTGTGAAGATGAGAGATGCGAATATACGGAGCTTGACACAAAGAGCAGTAGGTGGCAGCTAGCACAACTGATGTAAAATAGCAATGATGCACAAAGTGGCTTTAGTGATCCAATTGAAGTGTGTCACCCATAACTTCAAGAACATAGCATTCCCTGCAGAAGTGGCCTTAAGGGGTCTTGGGAATCAGGAATTTGGACAGAAATGGTCTGGGTCTGAGAATCTTAACAGACTTATTGGGCACATGGGATATTCTGCTATGGAAATCAAACAATGTTTCAGAGGAAGCCGGAAGCCTGGTCCAGTGAGTGCTTTAACAAAGGTTTATAAGCCTCTAAAAGAATGGACACCTAAGTCCACTTCATATGCATGAGAATGATGAGGTAAGGGTAGAGGGGATAGAAAGGGCTAATCAGGAGGGCCAGGCCAACTGTTACCTTCAACCTGACTTGAAAGGTGTTGCTCTGTTCTTAATTTTGGAGGAAGATTTAATCTTCCAAATGAATCAGACCCCGGCACCCCATGCCACCCTCACATCCCTACATTCCAGCTAGAAGAATGCAGCATCCTTCCTCATTTGCTTTCACCTCATTTACTCTTCACGACTACTTTCTTTAGACTTGAGGAAACTCTAAAAAGTTGTTCAGTTTTCTACAAAGAGAATTCATCTATCCCCACCCCATCCCTAGACAATAGAATAATAACATTCAACCAGTTTTTGAGTGAACTGTGAAGGTGAAGTTCATGGCCAGTGCACTGTTAAATGAGGGAAATACGAGAAGCAACAAGATAAGAAAAGGATTAAAATATTAGTCATAGAATTCTGTACCCAAACAAGGATATTTCATCATCATTATGAAAAGCCATTTGTATTCTTTTTATAGTGTTTTAAAATTAATTTAAAATATTTTTAGAATCAAAGAAGCAACATTCCAGTTGAACACTGTACTAAAAATTGCAATATGCTTCAAAAAATGTAAATACATAATCCTGAGTAATAAGATGAATGAATGTGAGCAAAAACAATTCTGGAAAAGGGGGAGTAGTGGCTTTTGCTTGCTAATATGGAGAGACAGACAAAAGTAATATTCAATGTTAGTGATATTTATAGTAAAGCCTTATCAAATGTTAACCTTTGAAAACTAATTTCCATTTAAAAAATTTATAAGAAACACTACATACTCACAAAACAAGATAAAAGAAAGGACAGTGGTTCAAAAGACTTCTTGACTTCTAAAGTAATTTATTCATCTACTTACAATCATTATATGACATTTTCCTGAACTGTATGAGTTTTCAAAGCCTAACTGGAGTTTCCTTCTGTTGATCTGATGTCAGAACAATAAATCATTATGACCTTGAAAAAAGTGAACATCAATTTATAAAATAATTGTAATTTGAAAAATCGTTCACTAGTTTTAGTTAATCAATCAGAAGATCTTTATAATAATTGAGGTGGGTACCAATAACCTCATTAATCATAAAGCTTCTAATTTAGGCAGCTTGAATGAATTTTTTCTTACAATATCAAGTGTGGCATGAAAGAATATAAAAGAATGTTAACACTAGCCCATATCAAGGAGAAGAGAGACAGACCTGCCCTACTCTTGTGAGGAGCAGCGTACTCACACAAGGATGAAGGGATTAAGAACAGCCAGATCTGGAGACTATCTACTGTGGTATCCCATACAACTTTGCCTCAGAGAAAGGGGCACATTTTACGGCAAAGATGAGACAGTAGTGCATGACCAGAGAATTCATAGTCTTACCACAATATCCCATCACCCAGAAGCACTGGACTAATGTCAACCACAGATTTTAGTTGATAATAATGTGTCCATATTGGTTTACTATTGTAACAAATATACCACACTAATACAAGATGTTAATAATAAAAGAAACTGCATGCCAGGGGTGGATGGATATATGGGACTTTCTGTATTATCTACTCAATTTTTCCATAAATCTAAAATGGGACTAATAAAATGTAAAGTCTATTAATTATTTTTTAAAGAACTCACAATGATGAGGAAATGTCAAAGGAATACAGGAGCCAACTGAAAGAGATTCAAAGGGTCAAGCCTGGAACAATTTGAGCAAGAAAATAAGTAAGGTAGTATTGGATTGTAACCCAAAGTATAAAATGAATACCCATGAGTACATATTAATATAAGGAAATTATTGAATACATAAATAAATGGGGGTGAATAAACAAATCTCCCATGCAGAAGAATTCCAAATAATTTATGTAGACTTTCCATGCTTCAGGACGTAGAGCATAACTACTCACTCATTAAGGGTGGGGCGTATAGTGCCATTCTTCCAAGAGTACAGTATGGAAAGTAAAAGAAAAAGAGTAACTTTTATTGGAGAAACCTGACAAACACTACCTGAGGCCGGGTGATCAAGGTCAACACCAACAGTGAAAAGTCACATTGATAGAATGCAGCCTGGATACGATGGAATTAGAATTGTACCTTACCTCTGTGGACTTAGCGCATTTATATTGAGTGTAATTTGAGAGCTATTTTGGTTTAAATATACCGCCTTATCATGTTTTCTCTCATCTCTCATGTTCTATGTTCATTTTTATTTTTATTGATGCATGAAAAATTTTTATTTTCTGTATTCTATTCTTTGTTTGATAATCATCAATATTTTTACTCTTCATTTAGTGGTTTCTCTAGAAATCATAACAACTGTCCTTAAGTTATTGAAGTCTGATATAAATTAGTATTTTGCCTTTTTTCAAGACATTTTAAAGACATCAGAATACTTTAAGTACATTTACAATCAATATTTATTCATGTTTACCTTGAATTCACACTATACATTGTTGTTCATTCCTCTTTTCAATTTCAACCTTTTCTTATAACATTTTCCTTGTGCCCGAATGATATAGTTTAGCATATCTTTACATTTTTATTTTTCTAAAAAGGTATTTCTCTTTCTTTTTAAAATGTATTTTGGCTGACTATCGAATTCTAGATTTGCATTTATTTTCTTTCAGCCTTTTTCATCAGGTTTCTATTTCTTTCTGCTGAAACATTAGCATTCAGGCTAATGATTGCTCCTTGGAAGGTAATCTCTATCCTTTTCTCAGGCTAGTAAGATTTTCTCTTTGTCTTTGGTTTTCAGGGATTTTTCTAAGATTTGCCTAGGTACGATTTTCCTGCATTATGGTTGCAGTTGGTACCACTTCTATTATTGACCTGTCTTTTGTCAGTTTTGGAATGCTCTTGGCCATTATCTCTCCTATTATTTTCTCATTTCTTCTCTCTTTTCCTCTGGATTCTAATTATATGAATGTTAGACGTTTTTACTCTGCCTCCTATGTATTTTATGCTTTTTCTCATATTTTAAATCCTTTTCTTTCAGCATGCTTCAATTAGCCTTTTTACCTTCATCATTATCCTTTCAGTTATATCTAAACTTGTATTAAGCACACTCATTGACTTTTAATTTCAATTATATTTTTAATACTAGAATTTTCATTGGTTTCTCTTCATTCTCTAAATTCTATGGCAAAACTTCTCATCTTTGATTTCTCTTGAACATGTTATTCATAGTGCATTATCTGTAACTTCTGTAAATGTGTTTCTATTTTCTGTTGTTTCTCTTGGTTTTCCATAACGCTGTGTTGTCCCCTCAAATGATTGATTAATTTTTATTGTGTGAATGAGAAACAATACATAAGCAAAAGGATCTAGTATTTTGTTAACTTTGGTTCTTCCTGTAGATGCCTGTACCAGGTTAAGGCATTTCACTTCTATTCTACTTCAGGTAGAGGGTTTTTTAGGGAGTGGGGTGGGATGGTTATTAGAAATGGATGTTGGATTTTGTCAAAGGGCCTTCAGCTATTGAGATGATCACACAGTTTTTCCTTTTTAGTCTATTAATATCTTACACTGATTCATTTTCAAATGTTCGACCAGCCTTATTACATTCCTGGGTGTTTTAGCCTGCTTATGCTACCATTATAAAATACCATAGACCGGGTGGCTTAAACGACAGAAATTCATTTTCTCACAGTTCTGGAGGCTGAAAGTCCAAGGTCAAGGTGCCAGCCAGATGGTTTCTGGTGAGACCTCTCTGCTTTTAGACAGCCACTTCTTGCTTTGTCCTTATATGGCCTTTCCTCTGTGTGCATGGACAGGTGGGAGTGGAGAGAAAGGGACAGGAGAAGAAGGGACAAGAGGAGAGGGAGAGGGAGAGGGAGAGGGAGTCTTTTTCTGCTAACTCCAATATCTGGGCCTCTTCAGCATGGGTCACATTTTTCTGTTTATTTGCAAGTTTTGTAAATTTTCTTTGTAGGAAATTATAAATTTAAGATAGCATGTTATAGCAATCCTGAATTCTGAGATGTGTGTGTGTGTGTGTATGTGTGTGTGTAACTTGCCTGGATTTAAACTGTGTAATGTGTTTCCCCCATGGTGTGCAACTGCTGATGTTTCTGCTCAGTTTTTAAATTCTCACTTTTATTCTTTTAACTTGGTTTGTTAGGGCTTGGTCCTATGTCTGCATAATGTAGTGCTCAAGCAATGATTTGTGAGAGTTTCATCTTCTGCAGATGGATCCTCATGTGGGTTGGAAATACACTCAAAAAGGTTCTCAATGTCTCTCCTGTACTTTACTGTTTCACTAGGGTCGCTTGGATCTCTCCCAGGTGTGCACATGGTTTCCTGTCAGATATTTGTGGGAAGTTGATCTTAGCCATTTGTTGACTTTCTCATTTCTTGGCTTTCTCCATTGGTAATAGCCAGGGTTCTCCAGAGAAATAGAAGCAATAAGATATCTCTCTCTCTCTCTCTTTCTCTCTCTCTCTCTCTCTCTCTCTCTCTCTCTCTCCTTTCATTTGTCTATCTATTAATCTATCTTGAGAAAGAGACTGATTTGTTTTAAGGAATTGGCTCACATGATTGTAGAGTCTGAAAAGTTCAAAATTTGCAGGGCAGGCTGCAGGCTGGAGACCCAGGGAAGAGCCAATGTTGCAGTTCAAGTCTGAAGGTCATCTGACCTCCCCTTCGCTTCAGGGAGGTCAGTCTTTTTGCTCTATTCAGGCTTTCAATTGATTAGATGAGGCCCACCCACAGTAGGGAAGGTATTCTGCTTTAATGAAAGTTGACTGATTCAAATGTTAATCTCATCCAAAAACACCCTCACAGAAACATCTAGAACAATGTTTGTTCACACATCTGGGTGCTGTGGCCATGCCAAGTTGACACACAAAACTAACCCTCACAGAATTAAAATCCTTGCTGGTCTGCCACTTGTACCAAGTGGAACTCCAAGACTGGGCTACTGAGTGTCACCCTGTTCATTTCCTACCAAGCCCCCTTAGCTGATGAGTCATGGCTTTTTACCTCCTGCCCTAAATAAAACCTGCCCTTCCTGTGGGGCAAAGCCAATGAGTTCGACAGCTAGCCCTGTCCTGAGAATATTTCTGTTCTGTCTGATCAAGTTGTGTGGTGGGGATTGGAGAAGCCCTAGAAAGAAGACCACACACAACCGTTGTTCTCATTGGAAACTTGATTTTTTTTTTTTAGGAATAAATGCTTCTCAATTTGTGGGCTATATTTGGTTGATTTATAGTGCCCTGCCTTGGTTCATTTTGACAATTTTTTCCAGTTTTTTACTTTTTTTTTGTGAATAGTTTCTTACATTTTCACCCACCTTCTCTAGAAGTCCCTCCAACTTCATGTATTTTGAGCTGTCATTAGGCACACAGACATTTATAATTGTGTCTTCCTAATGAACTGATCCTGTTACATGTCCACCACATTCTATTGTAGTTTATTTCCATCTTTATATTGGAAAAACAGAGACACATTCAGGTAAGTTTCAATGACAGGAGATGGCTGTAAAGACATGCTAATACAATGTCCACTATGTTGTACCATGTGTTCTCTAGTCTCCTTCCTCTCTGTATCTCTCACTGCTGCATTCTGCCATGTTACTATCGTGAATGCAACTGGAGTTCTGTTACCTTAGAAGCCCAGGCAAGTATAGCAAGAGGGCTAGGAAGTAGAAAAGCTATGAACACTTGCTACTAGCTGAAACTGCAGTTCTGCTCTTGATGTGAAGTCCTGGCCTTCCAAGTGCCTCTCTCAGAGACTCTTTTGGCCTCTGTCTTGTGACTCTTATTATTTTTCTATTCCTAGAATTCAAATGGTAGAAGACTAGAAGACAAGTGTTTAAATGTATAGTCAGTCAAGGGAGTAGGGTTCCTTTAGGGCAAGGGTCCCCAACCCCCGGGCCATAGACCAGTACTGGTCTGTGGTCTGTTAGGAACCAGGCCACACAGCAGGAGGTGAGCAGCAGGCAAGCAAGAGAAGCTTTACCTGCGTTTGCAGCTGCTCCCCAGTGCTAGCATCACTGCTTCAGTTCCACCTCAGATCATTAGGCAGGATATCTCAGGTGGTCCTGTTTCTAAGATCTGGCATTCTTCTTTCACTCTGGAAAGGGAGGGGTAGTGTTTTCTCTCCTACTTAGCTTACTCGCTTGTTGGAAGGTGAATTTTTTTTTCTATTATAGTTCAGGCCATTTGGATATACATTCTTTTGATCTTAATTCCAAATTTCCTGGAAAGAAACTAGGGTGGTTCAATGTGGACTAAATATTCACCCTTGGTCTAATATACTGTAGCCGTGTGACCTGTATAGCTCCTGGCTGCCAGGATCCCACATCTTGACCAGCTGATGTGTGGCTCGGGTCACTTGTTCTGGATTGGGCGGTTCTCAGTGCCTGCAGCTACTCTGGCACTCAAGTGTAAGCGTTTATAATTGTCCTTAAAATGACTTGTAATTGCGCGCTTACTTATCTTTCTTTAGGCCTTTTCCCTCTCTTACTCTTCATCTGACTAACTCTCTGCTGACTATAGTTACCCGGGATTAAGAGACAGAGGCATAGGTATAGGGAATGGTGAGAAGCCACACACCACTCTTATGAAAAGCTAGATAATATAGCAGGTATCAGTGCTCAACCAAATGCTAAAACTCTTGTATTCCTTTTAACAGACTTCTTATACCAAAAGTGTGACTCGAACCAATGACTTTTTAAAAAAATTATGGACTATGAAGGTGCTAGTGGGCACCAAGCATTCTCACAGAAAGTCTGTGGCTGTCCTGAGCCTCTGGGTAGTCTGAGGGGTCGCGCCTTCCTGAACCTCCGCGAAGTTCAGGGGTCCGAGCACCTGGAGCAATCCATGCAGGGAGCCGCTGAGGCGCTTGGTGACGGAACTTTCCAGGCTTGAAGGAGGTGGTCGGGGAAAACACACAGCGAGGCGCCGGGAACCCTTAGGCCGGCGCACTGGTGGCCCCAAGCGCCCGGAAGAAGCGGGGCACTGTGGGAAGGGCCCGCGGTTTCGGCGGGTTCCGTTAAAATGGCGCCCTCTTCATCAGCCTTGCCTGCGGGGCCTTAGCCTGTTAGGGATACTGCGAGCCCGCGGGGCGCGGGTTGGGCGCGGGCGACCGGGCACGGCGGGGCCTCCTGAGCGCGCAGAGCTCGGGACGGGCAGGCTCGGGCCGGCGGCTCCGCTGGGCCCCCGTGAGCAGTCCCTGGTGAGGATGGCGACGCCTGACCAGAAGTCGCCGAACGTTCTGCTGCAGAACCTGTGCTGCCGGATCCTGGGCAAGAGCGAAGGTAGTGGGGTTGGGTCGGTTGGCTCGGGGTCCAAGGCGCGTTCTGGAGGCCGCTTTCTGAGCGTGCAGCTCCGGCGCGTTCAGGGGACTGGCGGGGTCGTGGCAGGGCGGCCTCTAGATTCCGCCGGAGGGTAGTGGAACTGTGAGGGGCGCGGCCGGCCTGGAGGATATTGCAGCCTGCGGAACGGAGGAATGAGAGGGCCGGGATCCCTCGAGGCGGAAGGAATGAGGGCAGGGTCTGGAGCGGGCTGAGTCACCCCCCACTCTGGTTCCGAGAGAGAAGCCCGGGAAAATGTCAGCTCACGAACGCGTCCACCTTCTATAAAGTCACAGGATCGGGCAGGGCGCCTCCGCACTTATTTGGGACTGGTCCTCAGTCACACGTCTGTTACTGCGCTGAGGGTGACGCCCGGACGGGGTGCCAGGTGGTGGCGAGCCACATCATTTTCCCCTTCCCTTAGGAAAGTATAGTAGATTCGATTATGATGCGAGGGGGGTGTTTACGACCTTTACCTGCCATCTTTTTTCCTATTATAAACGGCTGAGGGTGGGATTTGGTATAGAGCTATTCCTGGAGAGTTCACCTAGCACATACTGCTACCCAGACTCAATCCTGTACAGTATGTAAAGCCATTCCGTGGTCGTGGTACTTACTGGTACTTAGATATGTCGTTTCTTGGTGTTTGCTTTGGCGGGAGGGAGGGGGAAGTGAGTATACACCGTGAAAGAATTTTCTGGGTAATTGAAGCAACTGGGTTACTTATTCCTTAAGCACCACAGCGTGGAGAAGAAATTGTGCAGTTTTGCGGGAATACTTTAAACAAAATTACATTTAAAATATTGAGACTGTATTTTGACTTTTCATAATTTATGACAAGTAGCGTAACTAATTTATTTGATGTTCTGTGATAACCTTAGGAGCCAAAGATGCATTTTGGGGGGTCAGTCTCTTAAATGTTTCTTGATGTCATACATTCCTTGCTACATTTTATGAAGTTTCACTATCTCTTTAGTTATCTAAGAAATCTTTGGGCACTCCCATCCCCAAGCACTATGTTGGGTGCTGGTGATGCAAAGATATACAGGCGATTCATTTTTCTAATAGATCTTACATTCTAGTTGAGGAGACATGAGAAAGTAGTTAAATGTATAATGTTAATTAGTGGTAAGTGCTGTGATAAAAAATAAAGTAAGCTAAAGGGATATTGAGGGAAATGGTGAAAGGAAGCCTCTGAGGAGATACTTAAACAGACCTGAATGGAGTGAGGGAGGGCCCTGTGGATATCTGGGGAGGGTTCCAGGTAGAGGGTGCAATGGCCTTAAGATGGGTGCTAACGTGGCATGCTGTCTTCTGTTTTTGTATCTGGTTCTTCTGTACGTGCATCTCTAGCCCTCTGAATTACCTTTCTAATTGGATGTTCTTAATCATGGGAGAAATCAGAGAGCTAAGATCGTTGATTATAACGCAATCACTTTCAAATCAGTGTATTTATTATACCAGTGGATCCTAAATTTTCCTCCAGGGATAAACCACTCGTTTATCTGTTTTCATTGTTGCAAATGGACTTTGGAGGCCATTCATTGTGAAGTAGCATGATGGTTTTTCAATTAAAAAGATTTCTTTTTTAAATTCGAGACTCGTTTTGATTGACTTAGCTTCACTCCTTCCAGGAAGTTGAAACACTTCAGCAAAATTCTGCATTTCTCCATTTAGAATTGTGTCTAAGTTAAGAGTAAATAGGTTCTCTGTGAGAGCCTGAGGGGATTCTTTCTGAATGAAATCTATTACAGATGATGCTCTTTTTGCTCTCTTTTTGACAGCTAGGATTGCCAAACAATTATAGTCATAATTCCAAATAATGCTACTATGTACTGAAGAATTTATAAGTATTTAATAGCTTGCCTCGTTCTGTTTTAATTTGTTCTACTTTAGTGACCAAAGGAGCAATGTTGCTGTCTTTACAGTGTTTGAAATTTAAAAAATTTTCACTAATGGATATTTTACCTGATAACTAAGTAGAAAATTTGATTACTTCGTTTTCTAATGACATGTTACAAACAATTGGCCTTATGTTTTTGTAGTTTATTGCTTTTTAATACTATGAAATTGAGGCATAATAGACACTGGTTACTTTTAATTTTTTAATTTTTGTGATCAATTTTTCATATAGTATTTTAAAAAATTACAGTTGAAATTTTTAAATGGGGCTTTCAGAAGCAAAGCACCTAACTTTAATGGTGTTTGACATCTTTATAAAGTTAATATAACCATTATTTTCTACCTTTTCTAGCTTATAACAGCCATGAACCTGGCTTAAAACACATACTGCCAGCCAGTAACAGTAAAATTCTCTCTGAATATCCCTGCCCCTCTTCTAGAGTACATATTACTTACTATAGTTTTGGATAGTCATTACTTCTGTCTTTGGAAATAATGTGCTTGATGTTACAGTGTTTCAACTGTGTCAGAGGCAGCACTCCTTTACATACTTTGTAATCCTCTTTCTAGCTATGAGGTAAAGAAGAAAAGTTTTCATTAGATAATATTTCAATATAAATGCTTAGGTATGACAGTGGTACACTACATATTGAAGTAAGAAGATTGCCCTAATCTATAACACCATGAACCACAATGCAGACAGATAAAAGAACGTTGTCTTGGTGTTTCATGGACCACAAGTGGTGTTTGCTGTTGGTTTCATGATTTTCCAAAATGGTGACTAAACTCTTGATGAAACTCCAAATAAAATATGGTCTTCCCTTGATTACATGCTTTGGAAAATCAGTGTATGATAATTATACATTAAAATGTATATTAAGTGTATATTGAAATGTTCAGTAAATGTCTATTAATGTGTATTGAAATTTCAAAGTTTTAGGCTTCATTTGGAAGTTGATTTCATGGGTTTATTGTTATTTTTAAATAAATTGTATTTTAAATTATCTTTGTTTAATTTCGGGTACAGTAAATATCAATAGATGTAATGCACATAAATAAACAAAAACTTTTAGGGTTCCTCAAGATTGCGAAGGGGTCCTGAGGCTAAAAAGTTTGAGAACCATACATTTAAAACAATGTTTTTTATTTTGTTTGAGAGCATTGTTTTTCATCGAGAGCATTGTTTTTCATCTAGAGCTGTGCATCAAGATCACCTATGATTATACAGAAAACTGACAACATTGCTTGTGGGGAGGGGAACTAGTGACTAGACTGGTGGCTTGAGGGAGAAAGATTTTTTTACTATATCTAATGTTAAGCCTTTTTCCGTTTGAATTCTCTAAATGTGATTCTTTCTCAAAATTAATATTGTTGGCCCCATCTCCAGAGATTCTGATCATGTAGGTCTGTGTTGGAGCTTGGCATCTGAAACAAAAACACACAGTCAGCCATCGTGACCTGTATCTGGAGTGGGGAATTAATGGTTTATGTGCTGGACAGAGCATTTGTGGTTTAGCTGCTTTGTCCTATTGTCTTGTCCTTTAGAACAGTGGTCCTCAACCTTTTGGGCATCAGGGACCCATGCTCCTATGAAAATCTAATGTCTGATCGTCTGAAGTGGAGCTGAGGTGGTGATGCTAGTGCTGGGGATGGCTGCAAATACAGCTGAAGCTTTGCTTGCTTGCCCATCGCTCCCCTTCTGCTGTGCGGTCTGGTTTCCAACAGGCTATGGTACTGGTCTGCGACCTGGGGTTTGGGGACCCCTGCTTTAGGAAAACAGCATCGTGTACAGACAAGCCAACATATAGTGGCAATGCAGGACGGTGGAAACTTAACGTCTTATTTAACAATTCAACTTACCCATCATTTTCTGGATTCCTAGAAAGCACAGAACTATAGCATTTTTGTATTCACTTGAGCTGTGCTTATTTTTTGCATCTTTAAGTTCAGTTGTCTTCTTTTACCTGAATGTATGTATAACCCTTTTGGGATACAAAAGACAACTATCTTTCATTTAAAAACTTTGGGGCCCACATCTAAGTCTTCTTTGGAAACTTCACATTTGGGGTTGAGATCTTGCAGTTCAACTGTGTTTTTTGCCCTGGTTTTGTATTTCCGCTAGTTCCTCTTCTACTCTGCAGCTGTGTCCTTTCTAGAAAACAGGTCTAATCAGATTTGAAGAGATTTAATTTGTTCCCTATCTGTAATCTACAGGATAAAGACCAAATTATCTTGCTTAAAGTTAAAAACGGTGCTTTATTGAGTTGTGATTTTAATGGCTATGGTAGACATAACAAGCATTTAAATGACATTTTCAGTTTAATAATAATAAAAATAGCCAACATTTATCAACTACTATGTATGTCAGACACTGTGCTTACATAGTGAGATAGTGTATTTAATTCGCCAATGACTCTGGGAGGTTGGAATAATTATTCTATTTTATTTTTTTAATTAATTTTTTATGGCGACATTGGTTAACGAAATCCAATAAGTTTCAGCTGTACATTTTAACAGTAAGGCATATATATATTTACACTGTGTGTTCCCCTCCCTGGAATAATTATTATTAATTTATTTTATGAATGAGGAAACTAAGACTTGGAGAGATTAAGTAAGTTGCTCACTGTCACCCAGCTAGTGAATTGCAGGGCCAACATGGAACCCAGGTCTCTGATTCCAGAACCTGTTATCTTGAATTAACTCATTCCTACTCTTCCATCTAGAATCTGATGGCTTATTTCTCTGTGTGATGAATGGAGGTGGAAAAGTCATAGCCCTGTCTGTGGGATGGCCTCTCACCTCTCTCGTTCGCCTGCTTGTTTTTAGAGTGTTTATGTGAACAGCACAATGTCTGCTCCCTGGTACCTGTCAGACAGTGTATCCTTGAATTCATTGGTGTCCAGTTCTCAGATAAATATTTCCATTTCCAGAGGCTTGGTGAGAAGTGTTACTTACTCTTCCATATTCCCGATAACTGCCCACCCCTCACAAATCTGGAGCAGATCGGAGGTGAGGGTATAATACATTCCTTTGGTACTTTGTGGTCAAAAAATTGAATACTCTGATTTTTAGTCTGGGATTGAGCCAGATTATCAGAGAGCTACATCTGGACCTCTTCATGTGGGATTCTTGATGGAAAGACTTTGGCTTTTAGGATTTGAATTTTAGAATCCAATGACATTGGCCTCCCTTGAGGAGCAGTGTACAAAGTTAGTAGCCCTGTGAATCTCATTACTGCATCCTTTCCACCTGTTTAAGAGCTTTTCACATGGCAGCCTTCTTTCTGCCTATTTTAAGATCACTTCCTCAGAGAGGCTTTCCTTCACTAACCTGATTCATGAAGTCTTTCCTGTTATTTGCCATCATGGTATCCTGCTTATTTTCTTAGTAGTTCTTACCACAATCTAATTACTTTGTGTAGTTATTTGCCTCATTTTTTTTGTATTCTGACTAAGGCTGCCTTGTTGACCACTATTTCTTTTTTCTATTCCATTCTATTCTTTGGGCCTATGGTGTTTGATATATAGTAGGTGCTTAGGAATAATTCATTGAATTACTAATTGAGTTTAGTTTTACTTAAAAAACTGAACAATATTTTGGGAATATTAAACTAGAAATTTGTAGTTGACATCGTTTGTTATTTTGCATTTTAATACTACAGTTTCACTAAACAAAGAATAATTGCCGCTGCTCATTTATTTAGTAGTCAGGAGTCTATGCATGAAAAGATTCTACCTTTGAAACATAGGATAGGTAGATTTAGTTTAAGAAACAGCAGATGGATTTTTCAAATATTTTATAATCAGCAAGAAAAATAAATTGGAAATTTGGGTTGACAAGCAGATAGGGAAATCAAAGTGTTCCTGAAAAGTTGGAACTGAAATGATATATAAAGGTGTAGGAAAAAGTGTAGAGAAAAAGGAAGAGGAGAATATTTCTGGAACTGAGGTGTTTTGAATTTTTGGTAGAAGGAAGTTTAAAATTTGATGAAACTTTTGGAGTGGGGATTTTTGTCATGTACCTGAGTATGTTAATTAACTATTTTTTATAAAACTCAGGATCATGGTAATCTAAAAATAACTTTTAACTAGAATAAGTGAGTAATAATTGCCACTTTCAATACGTATAACATTAATAAATACTCTGTAGAAATTTTTTTAAGGTGTGGAAAAATATAAGGAAGAAAATAAAAACTACCCCCCAATTCTATGACTCCACAAAAACACTTTAGATTATTTCTTTTTTTCCTCCCCCGCCCCCATGTATGCATTTACCTTTATTGAACACATTCTGTTGATACAGTGGTGGTTAGGAAAGACTGTATGTGTGCTTGGGTGTGGGTGTAGCTGTGTGCATGCTTGTGCATGGTATGTCTGCTTGAGCTAGGAAGACATTCTGAGAAGGTGACATTTAAATTGAGAACCAAATGAAGTGATGGAATGGGAGAAGAGTGTGTCAGCATTTTGAGTTGGAAGCGAGCATGGCGAACTCAAGGAATAGCAAGATCATAAAGTGTGGCAGACGTGTAGTGAACATAGCCGGGAGGTGTGTAGTGAGCATGGCTAGGAGAGGCAGGAGATAATCCTGGTGAAGTATCTAGGGGCCAGGCTATGTAGGCTGTCCTCAGGAGTTTGGATTTTATTCTGAGTGTGATGGGAGGTTTTGAGCAGAGTAATGATACTATTCATATCTTAAACAGACTACTTGGACCGCTGTGTGGATGATTTATTGTAAGGGGGCAAAAGTAGAAGCAGGGTGACCAGCTTCTTAGAGTTATTGCAATTGGATAGTAGCTATAGAATGATCATATTGGGGTATACTTCTAGAAGTAAATAGAATTTACTGATCTGAATAATTGCTTAATAGTATGAAAATTTTCCCTCTCCCCTATCCCTATACTCTTGAATTATCAATCAGATATAGAAATTTTGGTTTGAAGTTTTTTTTCCTCTCTGTCCACTTTGAAGGTCTTCCTTCATTACTGAGGAGTTCAATGTTAATCTGATTCTTACTCTTTTGAAGCTAAGTCTGGCAACTTTCATGATTTTCCTTTATTTTTTATGTTATGAAATTTTGCTACATATAAATTTTTCTATATAATTTTAGTATTCTGAAATTTGGTCTAAGTGTGAGATTTAAAAGTTTATCTGGATTATCACTAATATGAGGACTGTCTAATTATAGAAAAATTTTGCTATGAATTCTTCCTAAGGAATTTTAACTGTTGTCTTTTGTTGTTTCATTTACCAGTTTAAATTTGATTTACCCTTTACTAGTTCCATTCTGTTATTAGCCTATTTTTAAAATTTTTATTAGTTTGCTTTTTAATTTCACATTTCCTTATCCTTATATAGTGCTTTTTTTTTTTTTTTAGAATATCATGTAAATGGAATTATGCTGTATGCAATCTTTTGAGACTGGCTTCTTTCACTTAGCCTATTTTAGATTCATGATGTGGTTGGTGTGTATTAGTTCATTCTCTTTCATTGCCAAGCGGTGTTCCATTGTATGAATATACCTGAGTTTATTCACCCATTGAAAGACATTTGGATTGCTTTCAGTTTTTGGCAATTATAGGTAAAACTGCTATAAATATACATGTACAGATTTTTACGTGACCGGAAGTTATTATTTTTCTAGAATAAATACCTACAAGTGGGATTGTTAGGTCATATGGTCAGTATATGTTTAACCTGAAGAAACTGCCAAACTCTTCCAGAGTGGCTGTGCCAGTTTCATTTCTCAGTGTAATAGTATGAAAATTTTCATACTATAAGAGACCTTCAGGGGCTCTGCATGCATTCTTTCTAGCACTCAGTGGTGGTAATATTTTTATTTCAGCCATTCTAATAGATGAATAATGGTGTCTCATTGTGCTTTTAATTTGTATTTTCTTAATGACTAATGATGTTGAGCATCTTTTCATGGTTTTTTTTTTTTTTTTTTTTGCCATTTGTCTTCTCGGTGAATTGTCTCTTCAAGATTTTTGCTTATTTTTTTAAAAAATTAAATTTTTTTTATGATGACCTTGGTTAATGAAATCCAGTAAGTTTCAGCTGAACACTTGAACAGTAAGGCATATAGATATTTACACTTTGTGTTCACCTCTCATAGTTAGATTTCTTTCTGTCACCACATATTTGACCCCCTTTATACTGTCTACCTCCCTCCTTCTTCCTACCCACTGCCCTCTGGTAACCACTAGTCTATGGTCCATGTCCGTGAGTCTCTTGTTTGCTTGTCCTGTTCATTTGGTGCTTCTAGGTTTATATCTTACATAATAAGTGATATCATGTGATTTTTCAACTTTTTCTGTCTGGCTTATTTCACTTAGAATGATTATTTCAAGGTTTATCTGTGTTGTTGCAAATGGCAGTATTTCACCTCTTTTATGGCTGAGTAATATTCCATTGTATGTATGTACCACAGCTTCTTTACCCAATCATCTATCAAAGCGCACTTCGTTTGTTTCCATGTCCTGGCTGGAGAGCACAGCTTTAAATGTTATGTGGCATCATTATGTTGGGGGGTTTCAACCTAAAAGCCGCTTCCTCAGAAAACCCTTCCCCGACCTGAGGCTGTACCAGTTTGCAGTCTCAGCAGCAGTGTCTGAGGGTTCCTTTTTTTTTTAATTGGATTTTTTCCCCCTTATTGAGTTTCAAGAGCTTTTTATATATATCTGGATTCAAGTCCTTTGTTGGTTTTGTGTTTTATAAACATTTTCTCAGTATTTTCATCTCTTAACAGTATCCATTGCAGAGCAAAGGTTTTAAATCTTGGATGAAGTCCAATTTATCAAAAAATTTTTAATGGATCATAATTTTGGTGTCTTACATAAGAACTATTTGTCTAACTCAAAGTCATAAAGATTTCTTCCATTTTTTTCTCTTAAGATTGTTGTGGGCTTATGTTTTATACTTATCTATTTGACTTAATTTTGTATATGTTATGTGGTATAGGCTGAGATTCTTTTTTGAGTTTACTGAAGAGACCATTTTTTTTCATATTTAAGTTGTTTTTATCTTTAAGATGGTTTTAATCAGAGCTTTAAAAAGCTATTGAGATCTTGTCACCATTTCAAATCAATAAAATTATGTCTTGTGAAAGATGGGTTTTAGAATTAGTATTTTTAATTTTAGAATGATTTTAGATTTACAGAAAAATTACAATAGTAATTCAGAATTCTCATATACCCCACAACCTTTCCCCTATTATTAGCATCTTACATCAGTATGGTATGATTGTTATAATGAATGACTCAATAATGATCCATTAATATTAACTAAACTTCATACTTTATTTGGATTTACTCAATTATTACCTAATGTTCCTTTACTATTCTAGGGTTCTATCCAGAGTACTATATTACCTTTAGTTGTCATGTCTCCTTGGGCTCCCATGCCTCTCTGACAGTTCCTCAGACTTTTAACAATTATTATTATTATTTTTTGGTGACCTTGACAGTTTTGAGGATTAAAACTCAAGTTTTGTATAATGTCTAAATTGGGATTGGTGTGATGTTTTTCTCATGATTAGATGGGGTTATGTGTGTTTGAGAGGAAGACCCAGAGGTAAAATGCCTTTCTCATCACATCATGTCCAGGATTCACACTATCTGGGTGGCTCATCACTGTGGATGTTGACCTTGATCACCCAGCCAAGGTGGTGTTTGTCAGGTTACTCCACTGCATAGTACTCTTCTATCCCTTTCTATACTCTTGGGAAGGGAGCCACTGTGCAGTCCACTCTTAAGGACTGGGTATTAAGTTTTATCCATCTCCATGAGGGGAGAGTATCTACGTAAATATTTTAGCCTTTATTCTTTTAAAAATTTCTGTGGGACCAGTGGTAATGTCCCTTCTTTCATTCCTAAATTTGTATCTTTTTTTTTTTTTCTGGTCACAAATTTATGAATATCAATTCTATTAATTTTTTTTTTTTAAGAACCAGCTTTTGGTTTCACTGAATTTTTTCTCTCCATTTTTGTTTTAAGTTTCATTAATTTCTGCTCTTTTTTTTATTATTATTTCTTGATGCTTGCTTTGAATTTTGTTTGCTTTTCTTTTTCTAGATTTTATTGTATGAGCTGAGATTGATTTGAGACCCATCTTCCTTTTCAATAAAAGCATTTTATACTATCAAGTTTCCTCTAAACCCTACTTTAGCTGTATCCAACACATTTTAATGTGTTGTATTTTCATTTTCATTCAGTTCAAGCTATTTTCCAATTTCTTTTGAGACTTTCTTTGGCCAGTGTATTATGTAGTAGTGTGTTGATTGACTTCCAGATATTTGAGAATTTTTCAGATATTCTGTTCCTGATTTTTAGTTTAATTCTATTATCGATAAAGAATATACTTTCAATAATTTAAATTATTTTATATTTAATAAGGCTTATTTTGTGACTCCTTCCCCACATACATTCTGTCTTGATGAATCTTTAATGTGCATTTGAAAATAATGTGTATTTTTTTTTAAAGATGGAAGGTTCTGTAAGTCTTAGGTTTAGTTGGGTGGCAGTGGTATTAAAGCCTATATCCTGGCTGACTTTCTCTTGGCTTATTTTTCTGATTACTGAGAAAGGCACTTCTCACAATGGAGCCTGGGAGACTGCCTCAGGTTTTAGTTTGTTATTGGTTTTTGCCTGATGTAGAAAGGGGCAGAACACTGTAGAGCGGTTGCATATTAGTGGGAAGGTGTATTAGGGTTGCTACATTTGGCTAGCATTCCCTGGTGTAGAAATTTTGACTCCCAGTATCTGGGAGGTGGGGCCGGGTCTTTAAGTTCAGTCCTCTACTTTTACTTCATATTCTTTGCTGTCCTGGTGTTCCATCCAGACTCTCTTTGGTTTACTTGGGTGGGGCAATTAGCAGCTGTCTGGTTGTGTAAGATGGGGTAGAGGACCCAGGAGTCTGTTTTCCATCCAGATTTCCAGCCAGTCCTTGTTCTTCACTACTTCATCCACATCTTTTGAAGTACCAAGTTTCCTGGTTTTCTGGAGCCTCTCTGGGCTTCTGCAGTGGGAATTGTGTTTCTTCTTGGCCTTTGTCCACCAGCCCTCTTACCCCAGCAAGCATGGAGCTTCCGGTTTCACTGTCCTCTTGAATCAGTTCCCACCAATCCATTTGCTTTCCAGCTTCTCAGATTTTTGCCTTCTTTTTGATGGTGTTTATGCCTTGTTTGTTTGCCCTCGTTGGTTTATGCCCCCCCCTTTTTTTTAACCCTTTATTCTCAATTTAGTGGGTTTTATGAAGGGAGTGGAGGCAAACATCTGGTTTAAATCATCATCTTTATCTAGAAATGCAAACACAGTTTATAAATTAATTGTCCATTTTGATTGCTTCGCTGCCCACTTCTGGTTTTTTGTACTTGTCGACTTGAGCCTTGGAGCTTCTCAGAGGCTGTCTTTGAGCAGGCTTACTTTTCATGCATCATGTTTTGGGCTGTGACTGTTCCTGCTCATTTTCTGTGATTAGCAATCCAATTTGTTTTCTGTCTCTTAGGACTTTTCAGATATTCTGGCCTGTTGCTATCTCTCTCTCTTTATAGAACTGTTACTTCATTCATTTATTCATTTATTTTGTTTTAATTTTTAATAGCTTTTTCATCCTCTCAGTTAAAACTTTGGGAAGGCAGAAGGTAGATACATGTGCCCAGTCCACTATTTTGAACTAGAAGCTTTAGGTGATTAAAACTTAACTTCATTCGCATTAATTTGCATTCTTTTATTTACCTTCCAGCTGATGTAGCCCAACAGTTCCAGTATGCTGTGCGAGTTATTGGCAGCAACTTTGCCCCAACTGTTGAAAGAGATGAATTTCTAGTAGCTGAAAAAATCAAGAAGGAACGTACGTATTTTTCCTAAATGTTGTCCTGTGTTAGATTCTTAAACTTGTCAAAGCTTAAATATGTACACACACGTGTATGCATATATACACACACACACATACATGTACATATAGTGTATAAATGCATATATGTAGTTCCCAAGATCATTTTAATTATAGGTAGTGTTACATATATATAAAAATAAGGTCGACTCAATTTTGTCTTTTGTTAAAGCATAGTGCAAGAAGATTATTTCAAATACTATTGTTAACAATTTGATTTGAGTGTGAAGAAGATGAAAAGGCTTAATATAACTTCCTGTTTATCTTGTGATTCGCAATATTTAATATTATGCAATATTTGACCAGATAGCATACAACGCTTACTATCTTGGTAGTAAACAGCTCTTAGTGAGTCAAATATTGCTTCTACTGATTGTCAGTATCCAAACTTATAGTACGTTAGAACTTACCATGTGAACATTTTTTAATTCTCAGATGATACTGAAAGCTTTCTTAAACCTTGTTATCTTAGAGAAGATAGCTTTTCATTTATTAACACCTGGTTACTATCACATTTTGTGTAAGGTGGGGCTCTGCTGCCCTTCTATAACCCAGGAATGTCTAAGGGAGGGAGGCTTTGAGCATAGGGACCCACGAATGAGAATTGCTCTTGTCTTAGTTGCAGAGTTGTTTTTCTCCAGTGGCCAGTTCCTTCCTCTGCACAGTTTTTAGGCTGTATGAACCCAGGTCCAGCTGCCTGAAAAGCAGCCTTGCCATGAAGGTCAGTGATCTTCCTGCTGGGGCCTAACTATTAAACTGCCCAAATGAAATGGGCTTTGACTTTATTTCTGTGTTGGCAAACTAGTAATGACACCTTCTGGGAGATCTGTTCTTCATGGCACAGTTTCCCACCTCCAGCTGTTGCATTATTAATTATATTTGGCCAGTGGTCAGTGTGGATGTCCTGTTTCAGAGCTGTGTAACTGAGCTGGGTAGTGACATAGCCAGTGATAGAGTTGAGGCTGTGGCATGAGAGTAACTGGATCTGGCTACGACTACACCTGCATGTTTAAAAAAAAAAATAGAGCTCGATGAGCAAACCAAGTCTGAAATGATGCATCTGCTGATGTAAGTCAGATCTTGATGTTACTTAGTGTGTATGTCTTATTTAAGGTAGAGGGGCAAAAATGCCGTGTTTATCCTATAAGAACTTATTTTCCTTTCTTGCCTGTAAAACCGAACATGAAAATACAGTGCTCTCTTCTTGAACCCTGGTGATTACAATTCAGATTAATTTTATATTTTAGAGTTTAAATTACTTTACATTTTAGATTATTAGTGAGAACCCCAACTATTAGGTACTGTATTAACAGACCATTCTCTACAAATTTACATTTTAAGGCCTACTGGTGAGCATATTACACATATATGTAGTAGCTAAAAACAAAGTTTGTCTAAATTTAGAGTAAAAAAAAACCCCCAAAACTGGCAACTATATCAGTGCAGTGAATATTATTGCAAGGAAATATTTAAAATAATAATAAAAAAGTTTCTTTTTTTAAGAAGAAAACTATAACCATGTATAGTCTTTTTCCTGTGTATCATCTTTGTTTTTGAAACAAGACTTGCTGTATATTGACGCAGTTTGCCTCTTCTGCCTGTTCTCACCAGGTGTCCACAGCTTCTTTTGGGTACCCCTACCAGCACATCTCCCAGAGTCCCCAGTTCTGATGTGGTCCAGCTCTAGTTGGTAGAGTGTTATTGATGGTCCCCTCATATAATGGTCACCATTGATATGTCAGTTTTCAGTAATTCTTAGACATAGTTTTTATATTTTAATATTTTTGAAATTCAATTACAGTTTCGGGTAGATTGGTTGAGTTATGGTAGTTCTCAGCCCTCTGGAATAACACACAAAAGTTAATTTTCCATTTTATATGGCTGACTTCAGGTATAAAATGCTAGCATGTTTTATATTGAAACAAATTGCAAAACCTATTAGTTTCTTAATTTCTCACATCAGTTAGTGGGGTACATTGTAACTCAAGATTTATTTTGCTTTGTTCAGCAATCTATTAGACGAACCTTTTTTGGTAAATATTCTATGTTCATTTTTATTGGTATTATTTACTATTGTTCTGTCCTATGACTAACTTTATATCTATGAAGTAGTGTTGGTCTCATTCTATAGAAAAAAAACAATTTCATGGTTGTGTTTATTTGTAGTATTTTTATATAAACTTTAAAAGACAGTAAAGTATATTAAATTTTAATTGCATTAGTTTTGTTGAATGCATTTTGTAATTATACATTTTAAAGATAGCATTACCTTTTGGCATAGGAAGACCTGAAAGTGCAGATGTGATTAGGATGATGTAATCTCTGGTATGTGGATCATAAGTCAGTACATGATACCAGCACTCTTTTCTAGCTGATAAATATGAAAATGTGTTGGCCGTCAAGTCACTCATTGTCTTTCTACAAACAGATTTGTACATTTAAAACTAAATGAGCTTGGCTGATGAAATTTTAATAAAACAGTCCTATTAAATTGAGATAAACACAGAGATTCCTTGGAGACTACTGAAGCTGTAAGCTAGCTTTTAAAAGTGGTTCCTTTTCTCATGGATGTAATGGTTTGTTTGAGAGGCACTTGTGCACAGGTGGTGTGTGCAGTGTTGTAGATGGGGGTGAGCGAGGTCTCCTCTCTCAGGGGACCCCAGTACTGTGTATGTCTTCTCCTTCATGGAACAGAGCAGAGCATGGACTTCTTATTGGTAAATGGGGCTTTCCGAAAACTTGTCAGTGTAGTGGCAAGCATCTGAAGATGTTTACCGGTGAATGAATTAGTAGATGAAACGAGATAAGTTGTTTTGATTTTGATTTTGAAATAGTAATTGACTGTTAGTTTTGTTGTATGTGTTAACAAAAATGCTTGGAATGTGTAGTTTTAAGCCATACTATTATGAATAGTATACTTTTTTGTTATTCTTCTTTGCATTTAGGATTCCAAAGGTATTTTCACTTTCCATCCCTTCCTCCAGGTAGCCATTATTAACTAAACTGTTGATAGTGTACCTCACCGGGCTCTTTATTAATATTTGTAGATACAATCTGAAAGATCCCATCATTTCTATTACTTTAGCTAATTTTCACATAAACTTATTTGCTTGCAGCCTAAAATTGTCCGTATTTTATTGATGTCGGAGAGATTACATGAATTGACCAAATTCATGGAGCCGAAATGGCACTCATTGCCTGAGTGGCACTCATTCTTTTGTTCTTAAGCTCAGGATTCTTTTCAGACTTCAGAGTTGTCTGTTGCTGTAGGTAAAATAGTATCATAAAAATGAATTTTGATGTATGTTATTAACACGCTTATTTTCTTTTCTGACTTTACAGTTATTCGACAAAGAAGAGAAGCAGATGCTGCATTGTTTTCAGAACTCCACAGAAAACTTCATTCACAGGTATCATATAAGCATTCTGAAATCCATTCCAGTAATGGCGAGGCTGTTGAGTGATCTGGGAACATTTGAACATTTTTCTGTGGTAAACTTTGCTATGTTGAGTAATGGTTTTTAATTGTAGATAGTGTGTATCTTTTTTTAAAGATTTTCAGTATTAGAAGTAAGTTTTAGCAATATTTAATGCTCAGTTGCTTATCAAGCTGAATGAAGCTCCATTGAGAAAGTAATCGGAATCATGTACACAATAAATGTGTATAATAGAAGCCTTAATTCCATTACTGCGAGGAAGCACATTGATATAATAGCAAAAACTTACTTGTTGATATACTTTATTGTTTCACGAAGTCCTAATTTGTACTGTTACAGTGAATAACTTAAAAATTGATCTTGAACATTTTGTGATTGGATGTTGATACTTGGACACAGTGGTTTTCTAACCTGTTATTTTTACAAAAGACTGCCACCTTCTACACCAATAAATTATTGAGTCATAGAGTGAGATTTTTGTGATTCTGACTATGAAGGAACTTCGTTTGTCTTGCTCTTTCCCACCTTTTATAGAGACAAAAGTGAAATCCAGAGGAGTATAATACTTTGCTCAACAAATATTAGGTTAGTGTTACAACAGTAAAAATCACTGAGTTGTGTCTAATGCTGCTATAATTAAACTCGTCATTTTTTCATGTCTTCTTTCTTTGTAAAAATAAGTTTAAATTTATATACTGACTATTTAGTTTCCTTAATTCAACTTGACTTTCTTGAATTCACTATTTTAAGTATGCTTTTCCATCTTTGATAATATTTGCCTTGCTGGTAGTGGTCCCTGCCTGCTTCACCACCTCTTATATCCTTGTCCTTGTGCACAATTACACACACACCTCAGTGCACAGCTCCTCTATCAGACACTACTCAGCAGACTAATCCTGGCTGTTTAATACCCGTTCTTCTGTGTTAAAAAAGAATACTGCCACTACTTTTAAATGTCATTTTCTGATTCTTTTGTGCACAGTTTTGTTCATTTTTGGAACTTTCTCCACTCCACTCTGTATGCATCTTTGTTTTTTGAAACAGCTAGGAATCTAACCTAGGACTCTTGCACACAGGTAGAATATCTGCTATCTTCCTGATCCCTGCTGGGCATTTTTACCCAGACATCCATTAGGAAACTGTCACAGGGGCTTGTAACTCAACATCCTGGGAACTGAAAGAAGCATACTTTTTAAATTTTATACTTCTAGGCATCCATTCACATCCACCCACATATAACCTGCTTTTTCTTCTATGTTCTCCCATTCGGTGAATGATAGCACCATTCATGTATTGCCAAAGACTAGAAACCTGATGTCATCTTGATGTCTCCTCTCTCCCCAAATTCACTCTGTGCCAAGTCTTAATGATTGTTCCTCTTAGGTATGCCTCTTATTTGTCCCTTTAGAGTCAAACAGACCTTGGTTTGAATCCTGGCCTATATCTTTGTGATTAATTATTTAGGTTTCATCTCTTTCATTTATGGAATGGAGAGAATAAAGCTTGTGCTGCAGTTGGGTTGTGATGATTGTGGGAGATGATGTAAGTAAGGACTCGGCCCAGCAGGCTTCCTTTAAATGGTAGCTGCTGCTGCTGCTGACTGACTACCCTCTAATACTTAAGTGAAATGGAATTGGAAGAGAGCAGCTTTTTGGAGACAAGCAGACAAGTTTTGCTTCCTTGGTCCCATGCCTCAAGGGAGTCACTTAGCCCCAGAGACCCAGCTTACAGAGGGATGTCAAGGTTACCTTGGCAGATACTCAGTCACTGAATCCCAGCTCAGCCCCTGGTCATTTCCCCTCCAAATGAGTGCAGTTTCCTGAGGCGGCCCTCTGTGTCTTGTTTTATCTCCCGTGTTGTCCATCCTCTGTGGGACTGCCAATGAGTCCAGTCACTCTCCTCCATGGAATCCTTCAAAGGCTTCCTGTTGTCTTCAGCTTAAAATCTAAATTTCTTGGTGTAGCACACAAGGCCCACTTTGATTTGATCCTTCATTCCATTTTTAGTTTCCATGCCCATGCCTGCTTTTTGCCAGATTTATCTATCTTCAGTTCCTTGAGGAGGCCATGCGTATTTCTCTTTTCTGCCTTTGCATCAACCCTCTTTCTAAGAGACATCTCCTCTGGGAGTCCTTTCCTAAGCCTGGAGCATTTGAGTGATCCTCCTATGTCTGAAATGTAATCTATCACATCAGAGTGTTTTGCCTATTTGTCTACTTACCACTGGACTGAGTACTCTGTCAGGGCTGGGCCTTTTTTTTTTTTTTTTTTTTTTTGCCTGTATTACCCCAGGTGCAGAGTTTGTTGTTTCTGCAAAATTCTTTTTAAACTAGTTTTTTAAGTTAGATGATAAATATCTAGGATGAGCTTATTCTTTAAAAAAACTTTAAAGGAATATTTTATATAGCAAAGAACTTTTTAGTTGTGCATCCAAACAGTAAGGCCATATGAATAGAGTAGAATGCTCTGTAACTTTGGAATGAAATGTATTGAGGGTGTGCTGCTGTCAATGGTTGTGAATCAGGGCAGAGTGATAGGTAATTGGAAATTAATGAAATCTCTAGGAAAATCTTACATAGAAACCTAAGGATTAGTTATTCTGACAACAAAGAGCTTCAGAACCTTTAGGTATGCATGATGCTGAGGCTTACATCTTGCACTTTAGACTTTTTTTTTTTTTTAATAATACTCTATTTTGTGAACTAAATGGGACCTTGATAAAGGAGAGAAAAGCATCACATTTTATTGCATTTTTCTTATAATCACTGGGAAGTTGGTTATTATAAGAAGTATTTCAAGAGAGAAATATTGTTATTCAAGTTTAGAGAGTAATATAAAAAGCATGTTCTTATTAGAAACTTTGGAGTTAGTTTTCAGGGTGTTGGGTTGAAGATTCCAAGAGTATTAACCTCTTGAGAACATTATCTTTAGCCTTCTGATGGATAGTGCTATTTGTAATGCCTGAAGGATGAACAAATTTAGATTTGATGTTACCATGTGAATTTTAAAATGCAATTCTATTTTAGAATTAAGCATAATTTAGAAGAGAGGAGGATAAAACTGGAGTGTAGTACAAAGTTGTTTTATTAATGTTTTCTTTCTAAACAGGGAGTTCTGAAAAATAAATGGTCTATTCTCTACCTCTTGCTAAGCCTTAGTGAAGATCCACGCAAGCAGCCAAACAAGGTGAGAGGCTGTTTTAGCAGCTCAGTGCCTTTTTAAAGGACATGTTGCATCTTTTGTTGGTACAGGTATACCTAATTTTGGTATTAATGGGCTTCTATACTTAAAATAACATGAATAAAACAAAGAATCTGATCTAGTTTTCTGGGCAATCATGGAAGGCTAAGAAATTTTTTTAAGGGCAATTTTAGTCAGTGTGCTATGTTTCTGTAAGATGTTTTTCAGAATTATGTTATTCAAATATAACAGTGTTCAGTTAAATAGAGCATAAAGTATCAGTTTTTGAGTTAGAAGACCTTTTAGGATTTTCCTGTGTTTTCAGATATCCTTATGAACATTATTAATTATTGTTATACCAGTGAAAGTTTTGCTGTTACCTGGGTTCAATTTCTGATCTGTGCAATATTTGAAAAAACAATTTGGCTGCTCCATGTGCCAGAGAGTTTGTTACAATAAAACACTCTATTATAGAAATTTGAATGCTTAAAAAATTGAAGAATGTAAGTGAAAGTCATATTTATCTCTAAAGCTTTGTTCTGAGTAATGAGCATTCTTTCATTATGTAAGGATGCCACACTTTTAAAATGTTTGATTAATTATTTGAGTTTTAGTTTGCATGAATTCTGAATAAAGTATTTAGTTATCAGACCATGTGGGGGGTTGGGGGTTCAGAAAACTTCCTAAAACTTTATCATTTCTCACATATTTAAAAGTATATTAACTAATTTATTTAATAAATACAAAATTCAATTACAGAAATAGAAGTAAAATCTAAATATAAATTATCCTTGTTGATCTGTGCAAGTGTTCTGTAATTTTACATATATATTCTTAATGCATTTCAATTTATTCTTAGGTTTCTAGCTATGCCACGTTATTTGCTCAGGCATTACCAAGAGATGCTCACTCCACTCCCTATTACTACGCCAGGCCTCAGACTCTCCCGTTGAACTACCAGGATCGCAGCACCCAATCAGCACACAACTCTGGCAGTATGGGAAGCAGTGGCATCAGCAGTATAAGCATGTATGCCCTAAATGGCCCGACCCCCACACAACAATCTCTCCTTCCAGGGTAAATCAAGCTTATATGCAAAGATTCCTGAAATAGTAGAAACAGGAAAATCCTCAGCCTTTTAATTAGGCATTTTGTGTTCACCGAAACTATTGTTAGAAGCTTATATGTGCCAGGAATGTTCTAGATATACTGTGTCTGATATGCTTTCTCTTTGGATTTTGCTCTTTGTAAAAACTGTTTCAGATAGGAATTCATTCCACTTCTAATTTTAGTTAACTGTAGATTTTTGGCCAACACTCAAACCTGTTAATGCAAATAGGACCTAATTTATCAGCATGATGTGCAGAGCCTGTCACTTTGAAGTAACCGATTGACATTTCTCTTGCTATATTTTCCTATTTATCTCTCAATGACTATTGCCTCTTCATTGATATATGCTTCTGCCTTCATTGAATTAAAAAAAATGTAACAAAATAAAGCTGTCTTATCCTTAGGTACTGAGGTCTTTAAGAATTATGGCATCTGTGTGCAAGTGAATTAATACAAGGAACTATAGGGACACACAACCGAGATGTTACATACTTTGCAGTTCTGCCTGCTGTCAAATCTATTACATTTTGAGGAACTAGAGAATTTGATTGCGAATAAAGCAGATGTCACTGCATTAATGGACTTAGAACTTTGTTTTTCTTTGTTTTTTTATATACACATTTCTGTGTATAGTTAATTCTCAGAAATCACATTAAAGCATATTATCATAAAGTAGATATTTTTCCAAAGTAGTGACCAAGGATTCGCTGTCAAATGTTGTTTTCTCTATGAGCATAATATAATTTAAATCATGGGTGATTTAAGAAAATTATGTTCGTTATTAGAAAATAGGATGTGTATACCACACGCATGGATTATAAAAGGAGTCTAGAGTTCTAGAAAGACATCATAATACTTTCTACAAATTTAATCTCAAAACTTGTATTCTAAGAGAGTAAACAGACTTTCTCATTTTCATCTTAAAATTTGAAATGATTATTGTCATATGAAAAAAGCTATATAGAGAACTTTGAATTGAAGTGGTCTTTTAGAATTTTTCTTTTAAATTTAGAACTGTATTCAAAGGCAGCTTTAGTAGTTGTTGTTGATGACTTTTTTCCCCATCGAAAATAGGAAAATATAAAGGCTGTTTCAGGTTTTTGCTTTCCTCTCTTTCATCAGTGGATTATATAGGTGGACCCACCAGTATTATACCAGTAAGAAATCAGAGCTCTGTCATTTGGAAACAATAGTACCATTGAGGTTCTTGTTTTTGCATTTTGCAGTTCCAGGAGGTGATAGTTTTGTTATAGTCATCAAAACATATGTCATTAGAAATCAGCTATCAGGTTCTTAGATCTTTAAAGAGTATCTTTAACATAGTCTCCAAATTATTAGAAGCTAACTTGACCTTAGATGTGCTTTTTTTTTTTTGCCTTAAGTCTTGTTTCTACATTTTTTGAAATTAATTACAAATTAGGTATTTCTTTTCATATTGAGCACCATAAATGCTGAGAGACAAGTGAGTTCAGGGAAGGGATGGTATTTCCAGATTTTTTAACTCCTATGCTCAACAGATGTTGACTGAATTAAAGGTGTTAATATTGAAATTAAAATTATTAGTGAATTTCAAAGTGGTTTTAGATGGGTAGGGTATATTTTGTGTTTGTAAAGAAAAGTCAAATAGATTTTGATTTTTATGGTAAGAAATATGTGTGGAGGTGGCAGTAAAAGCCTGAATGCCAGCTTGGACTGATCATTGTTGATATATTTGGGTATGATTAAGTCATTAACCTATCTCAGATTTATAAGATTATATAATTCAATATAGTAATATAAGAAAAAGTTCTGGAAGTAATTTTGTCTCTTCATTAAATAACCTGGGTATTTGATGATATAAAATGCTCCTTTCTTTTTTTCAGACAGTCTCATCAGGCAGAAGGAATAGGAGACTGTCTTCGACAGCAGCTGGGGTCACGTCTCGCATGGACTTTAACTGCAAGCCAGCCTTCTCTACAAACCACTACCTCAAAAGGTATTCCTAGCACTGTTTCTCGCAATGTGACAAGGCCAAGGAGAGAAGGGGATGCAAGTGGTGAGTAAGATTATATTTTAATGTAGCTTTTCTTTGAACAATTAGAATTTATACTTCCCTTATTTTAAAATATAGATCAGGAATCCTTGCTTACAACTTTAACTGAGTGGTTTCTTCTCATGATAAGGTTTAGAATCCTAACTACGGTCTGTGTTACCTTGGGAATTCTGGCTTTTATCACCCCATGTTACCCTGACTGTGTATTCCCCAGCACCATTCATTTTTCAGGTCCTTGTCTAAATGGTTTCCTCCATCAGGATCTCTCTTTCTTGTCACGTGTACATTCTCTGTTTTTATTCTGCCTTTCTTCT
>NW_006434373.1:1254023-1280632 GCF_000325575.1 Pteropus alecto
CAGGCTGGATCAGGCTCTCTTAGACTGTCTTCCACCGCAGACTAAGTTCCACAAAGGAGAGGCCATTTCTGTCTTTTTCACTGTGCTAGTAATTAGCTTAGTGCTTAAAACATTGAAGAAACTCACTGAGGATTTGATGGTTGAATGAATGTCTCATTGAGAGTTTTAAAATTCTCTTATATTCCAAAGAAAGTTTGGGTTTCTTTCATGGGAACACTGAATAGCAGTGTTTGGAGCATGAGTATACTGAAAATAGAAGAATGGGCTTTATTGTTGCTTCGTAATCTACTGGTTTTGAAATTCCTCTACCTATTTTCTGTCCTCGCATAGGCTGGAGGATGATGAGAGGTGTCTTTCAGACTTGTGAGGACATCTCAGACATAGCGTGGCCTGCCTCCGTGTAGCCATACTTACCAGCCTCTGTCTGTCCTACAACATGTGACAGCTGTGTGCTCTTGGGCTTAGAAGCTAGTTTCTATATGGAGTCAGAGTGCTATTCTCTGCCTTTTTTCTTTCTGTTTGCTATGATGCCTGATCCCTAACCATTGCCTTCAAACCTGTGTTCTATACAAAGCTAAGAGATAAAAGGACTTAAAAATATACTCAGTTATTCCAAAAGAGCAAGAAAAGTACAAAGGAAGAATAAACAGTGGTATAATTAAAAAACATACTGGAATAAGGTAAATTTAAATTCAAACATATTGATAATTACATTAAATTTATATGGATAGATACTTTGTTTAAAAGATTTTTTAAAAATGCTATTTTGACAATTATATTGCTCACAAGAGACACATTTTAAATAGGGACATAATATAGGTTGAAAGTAAATCATTGGAAAAAATACCTTTCGTGAACACTAACCGTAAGAATGATGAGTGACTAAATTAATAGAAAAGTATACAGTGGCAGGAGTATTACCAAAGACAAAGGGACATTTCATAACAAAAAGAGCAGTTCTTTGGGAAGAGATAATACTCCTAAATATATATTTATCTACTGACAGAGCTTCAAATGAAGTACATAAAAATGGTCAATAACAATAGGTAAGAGTCAAATGATACTACTAGCAAACTGATGTAATTGATCTTTATAGAATAATATCCCATGACTGAAGTACAAACCTGTCCTCGCCTTCTGACTTTACTGGCCTAGTTCTCAGAGTGTTGATCTCTGACTGAATTCTCTGACTCTGCTGAGTTCTGAGAGTGCTGATCACCAACTGTACACTCTGATTGTTTCTCCTCTCAGTGATACATTGGATTACTAGGCATTGCCTTCTCATCATTATTTTGAGTAACACCTAAAATTCTGACTTAGATTTTGTTCCAAGGTTTATGGAAATTATCAATAACTTTTCTGCTGTATTAACTCCTTTTTATGTGGTGCTGGGAATGGACCAAGGTTTATATGCTTGCTATGTAGTAAGCCAGTTTTTCCGAATACTATTTATGAAATAATTATCCATCCCTTTGTGAATGGTTTGTGCTACTCTTTGGTTATATATTCAGTTTCCACACACTGCATTGTCTTTTAGAAATATTTTTTTGTATGAGAAATTACATGATCTCTATATCCTTTTCAGAAAATTTTTGTTTCTAATAACATCATACTTAAGCTCATTTAGTTTTTAAATTTTGTTCTGGTTGCAGATATATAATATGAAACTAATTGTGTCATAAAATTAATTTGATCTTCAAATGTGTTGTTCAGTGATTACTCTCTTATAAAAACCATTTTCCAGGTACTATGGAAGTTACTGAAGCGGCCCTTGTCAGAGACATTTTGTACGTATTCCAAGGCATAGATGGCAAAAACATCAAGATGAGCAACACTGAGAACTGCTACAAAGTGGAGGGGAAGGTACAGCAGCTAAAACCTCATCTAAAATATTCAGAAAGAAAAGAGAAATTTGATTAAGACCAAATAGGAGCTATTAATTTGTGAGGTGTTATTGAGATCATGAGGGCTGGATTTCCAAAATTGTGTGTACCAGTCAAGTTGCACTATTAAATTCTGGGTTATATTTCTTTGTGTAGTTTGTGACTTGTGTAGTCTTGTTATGGGGCCTTTTGTCAGCCTTTTCCATACTTTTGCTTCCTTTTTCTTGCTTTCTTTCCTTGTTTTTACTGATGCAGCTACCCCATTTAGCTGATTTCTGCATCCAGTCATGGTAATGTCAGAGGTTATCTGAGGGACTGGTGTGGCTTGGCATGTTTGCTATTGATACAAGATTCTAGATGAGGTTCCTCTGCTCGGTTTTGCTTTCATCTTCTAGAATCTGCCTTTCCCACAGCCCCTTCTTGTTGATGTTGTGTCCTTCTGAGATTCTCAGCTGTTTCACAAGGTTACTGACGTCATAGATTGTCTCTGCCATGTTGGGAGACCCTAGCCAATCTCTTGGAGGTGATGCTACTCGAGCTTAACATTTACTTGGAGGTATTTTACTTCCCTATCACCTGATGCTTTTTGTTTCCCAGAATCTCATTGTTTTCACTTTAATTATGATATATTAGTTATTTTTTGGTTTCATGTGTGGAAGCCTTAGATTTATAATATTAAAAGTACAAATGGTTGAGAAAAATAATTAAATTGTAGTGTTAATTTTTAACTTGATGTATTTCCTTTTTAGGCAAACCTAAATAAATCTTTGAGGGATACAACAGTCAGACTTGCTGAGTTGGGATGGTTACATAATAAAATCAGAAAATATACGGACCAGCGGAGTCTAGACCGTTCATTTGGACTTGTAGGTCAGGTATGTTCATTATTACTAGAACATTTGGGGTGCAATTCACTTTGGGAAGTGCTTAATTTACTTAAAATTTCATGAAAATAATTCTTAAGCGGGTTCTTTCTTAAATAAAGAAGTTTTGATAATGACATTGTATAAGTCATGATCCCCCAAGAAAATAGAAACCACAGTAGGTATTGACAAAGATAATCAAATATAGCAAATTGTTTGCATAGCTGTTGGAGGATTATAAAAGCAAAAAAATACAAACAATTATTAAAACAGAGGTAAAACTGAGGAGCAGAGAAGGCATTGGATTATCAGAATCCAGTAGCTCAGAAGAGGGGCTCCCAGCAGACATAACCTTCTGAGCCGGGGCTGTCTGAGATGCAGGCCTGTAAGCAGGGACATTTCTAGCTGCTGTGGTACCCTTGGTACCTGAGACTGGATTTGGGAATGCTGCAGAAGCTAGAAACAAGAACCAACTGCTGCTGTTGGCCTGAATGGCCACAGCTGGGGCAGTGCCTAACTGGTCCTTTGCCTCCTCTTGCCTCTAGAACCTGACAGGAAACAGCTGACAAAGAAAAAGTAAAGTTTACAGATCCCAGCTCTTTAATGGTTTAGCAGCATAGGATTCTGCCCTCATGCTGATTCTTGGGCAATAATTCTTATGAAATCTTCAAAAAATTATTGAGGTGGGGAGAGAGAGATTTAAAAGTAAACTACGCTGTAAGCACTGCGCAGCACAGCAGCATGGCTGTGGTTAGTAGCATGGCTTTGAAGTGAGACCACGCAGGGTTCTCATTTTGGCTTCACTTTTTAATGGTATGTTGCTTTGCATTAGTACCTCCTCTTGGCCTTTGTTTCTGTGTATACAGAATGGAGGTGGTGATAATATGCAAGATGATAATCATCTCCAAGGAGATGAGCATTAGGAGACAGTGCTTAGAAAGCTACTGTCCCAAGCCTAGCACTGCTGTTAATACCATTCACCAGTCTAGCGGGGCAGTGACCCTTCCCTCTCACTGTAATGCAGATAGGGAGGAACAAGGCCTTCAGGACTCCACATGGCATTAACGATTCATGGAGCTTGCAAGCCAGGTGAGCTCATTGGCCTTCCCTCCCAGCAGCATGCTATGATTTCTGTGAGTTCTTACACCTTTTTCAAAAAAGACCATTTTATTATGTCTTTGTATCATTTTCTCATGAATGCAAATTCCATTGATATGTCCTATTGACTTTATTAGATCTGAAGCAAAATAAAGTAAATAAAGGAAAACTAAACAAGCTATTATATAGATATTTTATTCCAACAACTTGATTGATAATCACTATAGTAGTGTCATATAGTATTTTATAGTACTGGATTTTAAAGTCTGTTCTCTCATATTTGATTCTAATAACAGCCCTCTAAAATTAGCAAGGCATATGTAATTGTCCCCATTTTGCAGATATTAAAAGTTGAACCTCAGAAAGGTTAATCAGTTTGTTCATGTTGCCCTGACTAGTGGTGGGCAGATGTGGGACTAGAATATAACGTGTAATTTCTACTTTGTTGTTCTTTCTATCCTGCTCTTATTTTCTGCTTTTTAAAATCGTTGCTCTGTACTGTCTAGTTACTGAAAAAGGAGTGTTTTAAAATGCTTATTAGAAGAATTATTGAGTGCTGTCATTGGAACGATCATAAGTTGCAGTTAGTGTACTACTGATTAGCCCCATTTTACTCTCAGAAGTGTCTTGTCTCTAGACATACTAAATAGAACAAAATCTTATTTCTAAAAGAAGACATTGTTTCCTAAGTCTGAAACTTATATTGCTTTTTAATAAACCAAGGCGAGAACAGCCTCAGTTAACTGAGTCCTTTCATGTTGACTACATAGGGTGCTGAAATACTCAGATTGGAATTCTGTTATTTTGGTGGGAGACTACTTATTGGCTGACTTGTATACTCCTGTGCGTGTGTGTGTGTGTGTGTGTGTGTGTGTGTATTATGTAATCGATTATAATTTGATTATTTCTACTGTTCAGCAGTTTGGTTTTTAACTTTTATGTGTTTGTGTGTCTGCTGCGGGCACTGGGATGGTTTTTTTGTAAAAAGTGATGTAGTGCCTGAAAAGATGTCATGTCGTTTTCTCTGTGAATGTTAAGAAAACTGACTTGAAATATTCCTTTGAGTCTGCAAAATTAGTAGGTTTTATGTGCATTTTTATAGTTCATAAAGAGGAAATTGTTTTTATTGGATCAGATCCACAAAACATAAATAAATACAGTAAAAATAAACCTATAGATGAATGATTATGTATTTCCTTAACATGAGCAGAAAAGTGTGGAGCCTGATACTTAGAGAAAACAGGTTTTATCCTTTCTAAGTTCTGTATATTATAGGCTCTCTCAGAAACCAAAGCTTCCCACTGAGTATCTCTGGGTTTATATCTGAGAGTTCAGAAAGTTCTTGTCACAGGACTATGTGGAAGTCCTTCTTACAGCTTCTGATTTGACACCTTTTTAGCATTTAAAGTAAGAGAGTTACAAAGAAGTTTTTAATAATTTAGATAGGAAAGAAGAGCAGTACAAACAAAAAATAATTGGTAGGATGTGGGGAGAATTGGCATAGAGTTGCTAATTAAAATTTTTTTTTCAATTACAAACATTAGAGAAAATTACACTTTAACTCTAAAAATTTAGAAGGAACATAATTTTTAAATAATACTTTTCTGACGTGAACATACTTTTAGCTTCATGAAAAACGTTGTTTTCTCCTTTTCTCTTCTGCAAAGTTTATGCTAAGACAACACTTCCCTACCATTAAATATATGTTGTAGTGGTTAAAACCTGCTAGAAGACCATTGACAGAATTTAAATCACATAGGACTTTGTTTTAAAGCATTATGCCTATGCAGTTCAAATGAGTTGCTGTGTTATGACTGTGTTGTGCTTTAATTATATTTACTTTTTTCTGCACAGAGCTTTTGTGCTGCCTTGCACCAAGAACTCAAAGAATACTATCGATTACTCTCTGTTTTGCATTCTCAGGTAAAAACCTTGTTTTTATTTTAATTTCTTCATGATTTGAAGTGTTACAAAATTGCAGCTATATAGAATTTTAAAGCTTTTTCGTATATCATTTTTAAAAGATAAAAATCTGTTTGATAATACTGTTCATAAGGTCTGGATATCTATAAAGTTTCACTGTACCCCAGAGCTAATTAATTGCTAATTTTTAGGGTCCTGTCTACCATTTAAACAGATCACTTATAACTTGTTTTCTCAGAGGGTTTTGCTTCATTTTTATGAGTCTTAATTCCCTTCTCCATATTCACTTTACGTGGATTAAGAAATGATTGACATAATTAGTGACTTATACTTACACATTATATCTTTATTGTTTTTCAGCTACAGTTAGAGGATGATCAGGGTGTAAATTTGGGCCTTGAGAGTAGCTTAACACTCCGGCGCCTCTTGGTTTGGACATACGATCCCAAGATAAGACTGAAGACACTTGCAGCCCTGGTGGACCACTGCCAAGGTCATTTTGCATCTCATGTACTTGCTTTATTTCAAAACAGGTTTTAGGGAGTATCATCTAGGTTTATTTTTGTCCCCGTTCTTTTGTATTCTTAATAGCTGTAAGTATGCTGATTAAATACAAATTAATAGATATGAACTTAGAGGAGAAATAAGCAGTTACCAATTTGGCCAAATATTTATAGTTGTAGAAACTCAGAATTTCATTGAAATGAAGGAAGAAAGGAGGAGGTTTTTAAAGATTCTTTTATTATTATTTTTTGTAGTCCTTGGTGTTATAGCTGTTTATCTATATTCCTCTTTTACTTGTCTTTTAACCAGTAGGCTTTCTTAAAGTTTTACTCCCCTCGAGATTATGGTCCATGTCCGGGTTCACCTGCCTTATGCTTCAAGTTCCCATGTTTGCATGTCCGGCTTAGGCCTCTCCTGGGCTTTCAGTCTATATTTCTAGTTGCCTTTATAACATTGAGACACTAATAGTCTATACCTCTTAGAACTATTGGCACCAAGTGAGATGCTAGAAGCCAGTGTTCTGCTCATTTCATGGCTCAGTGGTAAATGCCGTCCTCCTGTTGGATAATTCATAAGGATCAGAGCTTTAGCGTGTTTGAATCTGAGTTCATCATGTCATCTGTGCCTTATCTCCCCCACCTCCTGAAACTTCCCCTCAAAAAAAGGAAGAAGTCAAACGCAATGAATAAATATGTCCTTTTCCTCCAATTACCAGCCAAGTAATCAAGATAACTCCCCCATAGTTAGATTCCTATCAGACTCCTCCTTTATATTTCTCCCAGTCCCACGCATCTCCCCCACCCCCCGCCAATCTCTTTTCAGTGTCCAATTAGCCACTGATGTCCTGGTACCTGTAACTCCTTCATATGTTTCAAATCACTGTCTCTCCCTAATCAGTGTCCGCAAACCGGACACTTTGAAGCCTCTCTATCTTCTCTATGTGCTGTTGCAATAACCTGCTCACCGACTCTCTCTTCAGTCTTACTCACCTCCCTTTTTGTGCAAACATGCCAGAAGAATCAGATCACGTTAGTTCTTTTCTTAAAATCTTTAAGCAGTTTAATAAAATCTTGAGTTCTTAACATAAATTCTTCATGTGCTTATATTTTTGGACTTGATTTTTGCCACTCCCAGTACATCATACTGAGCAGTGTTTTTCAAGCTAAGTTGCAACCAATTAATGGGTTATGACTTCAGAATAGTAAATTGAGACTAGCATATTATGTCAAAAGAAAAAAAGGAAGAAAATAGAAAATATTAAAGTGTAAGTATTGTTTTGTAAAACTTTTACTTTATATACATATTTATTTGTATATCGGATTGCAGTGTAAAGTGTGCATCTTAATGTGTGTCTTAATCAAAAGTGAAAAGTCATATTCTAGGTCATATAGGAGGTCAAGGTTTTTGCTACTGAAAAACTCCGTAGTGGTCATGAAGAGATGGGTAACTCGCTCTGAGACATAAAGCCAGGGGTAGACTCTTGGCTCTCTTAGCTCCTAATCCATGACACGTTTATTGCTTCTTATATATCCAAAGTGGTATTAAGAAAGTAAACATACACTATCTTGATTACTTGGCCATTTTGGTTAGTGTTAAGTTATTGCTTTCTACTGAGTCTAAATCTTTTTTTTTCCCATGTATTCCCCCTCAGGAAGGAAAGGAGGTGAGCTGGCCTCAGCCGTCCATGCCTACACAAAAACGGGAGACCCTTACATGAGGTCTTTGGTGCAGCACATTCTCAGCTTAGTGTCACATCCCGTCCTGAGCTTCCTATACCGTTGGATATACGACGGGGAGCTTGAGGACACTTACCACGAAGTAAGGAATGCTACTTCGATTCTCAGACTCGGATTTAAGAAGCATGGGCCCTCACTTACTCTTTTTTTTTTTTTTTCATGATTACTATTTTTTCTTAACAATAATGCCACCATACTTTATTTGAATGCCATACATATTTTGTACAGTGCTTTGAAAGCCAGTTATCTCATTGAAATCTGCTGAGAGCTGTATTTGGTTAGGGGAAAATTGTTACCTCAGTTTTAATAATGGGGATCTCAGCAAGGTCAAATCGCTTGTCTACATTTACTAACAATAGTAAGTTGACGGCAAAGCTAGAACTAGTTCTCCTAAGTCAATCCAATTTTCCAAGCAGAACATTACATGTTCTGTTTCTTTGCATGATAACTGTATAAACTAAACTCTAAAATCACTTTGATTAACTACGGTGCTGATGATTATATTGAAACAAGTTATTTGTAGATATACCTATTGAACTAACTGTAGTTAGTTCTTCTGTAATACAACATATGTGTTCCTAAAAAATCACTGTACTATGTGAAATTACAGAGTAAAAACCACAAGACTTCTGACGAAAAATAGAATGAAGGGGCACCACACTCAAAATCCTGTCAGTGACATTAAATTTAAAAATATGGGAACTTACTAGAAGCTGTAGCACAATTTTAAACACATCAAATTGTTAAGAAATATGTAAATTCTAGAATAAATATGGCATTTACCTTAAAAAAGCCCTGATGTTGGCTTTTGGACATTGGTCAGAGGAGGCTTATCTAAAGTGGAACAGAAGGTTGTGGCTGCTGACATACATGATGAGTTAAGGTAGCTGGTGGGTTTGAGCTGTGTCTGTGTGTGTAATTTGTGGATTCTCATGCGGCTGGGTTGTTGTTTTCACCTGGTTTCTCATGGTTGAAATTGCACTTAAGCAATCATGAAATTTGTGTTATGCTCAAATTATTTCCTCATTATCAGTTGTGCTGTAACAAATTCTTTTAAAAACAAGCATGACAGCAGAACCAACCGTATATGGTATTGTTTGTGGGTGTTTCTGAAACACATAAATGGCATTCTATGTGTGCATGTATATTGTGCAAGTCGCTCAATGTCTTATAGCTCCTTCCATGACAGTATTCTAGTTGTACTTCATTACTGCGTATTATTTCACTGTATGGATACATATTTTACTTAGCAACTCTCCTGTTGATGATCATGTTCTTTGTAGTTTTAAACCTTATGAACATTATTAAAATGAACGTCTTTATATGTGCCTTTCTTGCATATTTATGAGTTTCTGTAAGGTAAGTACTAGGAGGTGAGATTGCCGCATTGTGGGGAATGCATACTTTAAATTTTGATTCTGCCATTTGATCTCTGAATTGGCTTTACCAGTTTTCCTGACAATCAGCTTTCTCTTATGGTTCTTATTCCTCTATCTTTGTCAGCACTCCCTATTACCCAACTTTAATGAAAGTGTTTTTAATTTAATGTATGAGATGTGGCATCTCCTATAGTATTCATTTGCATTTCAGTGGTTACTAGTGAGATTGACCAGCTTTTCATGTTTATTGGTTAATTTTATTTCTTCCGCTAATTGCTATTCATATCCTTTGTCCAGTTTTTATTTGCGTGTGTGGATTTGTTTGTCTTTTTGGAATTGAATCATAGAATGGTTTTATTTTTGGATATCTTGTATCTGTAGTTGCACCTTTTCCCTTTAATTATTTTTCTTCTAACTATTTATTTTCACATTATTTCAGAATTAGAGTAGTACAAAGAATCATAGCCTTGACTGAGACTCCCTAAATGTTAATTTTGCCACATTTTATTGGGAATTTCTGCATACATCTGCTTCTGGACTGTATTTTTTTCTGATTTTTATATTTTGCTATTTATTTGTAAATATTATTTAAATAACCATAGCTTATGGTTTCATATCTGATAGGAGCACTTTGTTCTTTTCACAGTTTTTCTTGCTGTTTTGCACATATCTACTTAGATACGAATTTAGAATCAGTTTGTCAGTTCTGCCAAAAGTTCTTTTTTTATATTTATAGGGATCACACATTGAATTTATAGATTAAGTAGAAATGTTTTTATGCTTTCTATGTTCCTTTTGTTAAATGAACTATTTTTAAAAGAACATGAATTGAAAGCTTTGAAAGGTATTATGTTTTTATTTTACTAATGGTTACCTTTAAGTTTTTCAGAACTTTCTTTCACCTACATTATTCTAAATGCTAAGGTCAAGAATAAACTGGTTTCTTTAATCTGCTGTTTATCTTCCATTAAGATATAGAATTTTGTACCTTCCCCAGGTGCTTTTCTGCCAGGCATTAATCTCTATAGCTTTTGCTACATTATTTTATTATTTTGTTATTTTCAGTTTTTTATATGCAATTTGTAAAAATTGCCTCATCTTTCAAGATTTTCATTTGCTTTACTTTGCCTTTAGATTTATATCAAATATTTAGACTTATATCTCTTATGTTTAACCGGTATTCCTTACCACCAAGCTCATTTATAATTCCTGTTATTGAGATATACATGTGGAAAAGTACACAAATCAAAAAAGTAATTAATGCTTGATGCCTTATTACAAAATGAGCCACCATCCTGGTCAGGATGATACCTTATCACTCCCATTGTCTGTCTCCTCACTCCAGTCACTATCTTCATTCTTATCCCTAAAGGTAAACACTTTCCTCACTTCTAACACCACACTTAGTTTTGTCTTATTTTAATTAAATTTTTGTAAGTGGAGTCAGATTTTGTATATGCTAAAATACATATTACATGCCATCTGATGGGAAGCGTTCTTTGTATTCATCGTAGTTACATATGAATCTTTAATTTTAGTTGCCCCTTCTGGAAAGTGCCATAAAGTCGTTTATTTAATTAGAGCTTTAAATCAGACTTAATTGTTCAAGATTAAATGGAAATTTTAATTCTTATACAATTCAGTTTTTATTCATTATCACTTTTGTGATAATGAAACTTGGGTAATGCTTTTTCCTTGGTAGAGCGAAACTTCTTATTTTTAATTCATTTGAGGTCTAATTCTATAATTACAGGATGAGGTAAATTTTGGAAGCTGTGTAAAAACCCATTTAATTGATTATTTACAATGCTTATTCAGTCTCCTGACCATTATTACAATAAGAAAAATAATCTTGAGTTTTAGAAATTTGTCATTTATGAGCTTAAGAGAGTCTAAATGATCTATCTTGTGCTTAAGAAAATGAAAAAATAAATGTTCTTTTTAGGATGTATGTTCTTTTTATATTATAATTTGTATATGATGAGCCATGCTTACTATGTAAATTTATGAGAAATAGCTTGACCAACTTGTAAAACCAAAAATAAAAAGCTCTGTATATTATTATTTTCAGTTCTGAGGCTTACCTGTTTATCACCCATTAAAATTGTACCTATAATATTAAAAAAGATTTTCAAGACAGCCTTTAAAAATTAGGATTATTAAAAGATGAAAAGTTGTATCTTTTTATTTAAGAAAATATCTGTATTCCAATTCCTCCCTCATCCAATAATTAGTATGCTAATTACAATATAAATTTAGATGATATGAACTTTTTTAATAACTGCTGATCAGTTGACTCGATGAACCTGGTTTTCCTCAGAGGTTGGGGTGGGAATTACTGTCTGGGATATATATTGCTACCAATTAAAACAAAAATTAAAGCCACAAACTGGATAATTATCTTTTTAAATTTAGTACCTGATTTTTACTTTTGACTTTTTTCTTGAGAATAATTTAGTTTGCATTTTCTAGCAACCAGTTTTTTAAAGTAGTCCTTAATTATAACACTTGTTCCCTAGAGGCACCTGTGTTTTGAAAATAGTTTTAAAAGTACCAATTCCTTATTATTTGTCTGCCTTGTGTATTATTCAGACTTGCTTGCTTATTTATTTATTTATTTATTTATTTATTTATTTATTTATTTATTTAGGCGAGGCAGCCATTGGTTGACCTCACAGATTACATTTATTTGATATTTTGTTATAATTATGAGACTCAAGAATTGATGGGAAATGTAGAGAGAATTGAGCAGAAACTTCAAAATTGATTTTCTTCCAGACTTTTTTCTTTACTATTTTTGAACATTGATTCACCGAAATAAAACAAAAGCATACTCTTTAATGTAGCTTAAATTTGGGATACTTTTTTTGGAAGAACTCTTGTTTCATAGAATAAGTATCAGGCAAATTTTTAAGTGTTATTTATTTAAAGATAAAGTACTAAATAAGTATTCATATCTGTTGAATACAATATTAGCATTAGTAGCTCAAATGATCACTTAACAACTTATCTCAGATCTTGCCTCATTGGTAAAGTTATTTATTTTTAAATGCTTTTATTTAATTTTAGATTTCCGAAAAATTTGAAAGAATTATACAAAACATTCCCAGGTATTCTTTCCTCAGATTACCTGAATGCTAATATTTTACTGCAATAAATTTATCTATTTTAAAATATATGTATATTCTACATTTTAAAGATTCTATGATAGTCATGGTTAAGGTCTGAATTTAGATGGGGCTTTAGGAAATTAAAGATTCGTAAATTTTTATTTGCTAGTATTTTGCTCAAATAGTTTCTTTATACCTCAGATGTTCTTGTTTGCTTCACTAGTTTTGCTTGTTGGATTTTTCAGAAATGCACTGTGATCAGTAGAGGTAAAATTAATCCTTCTGGATATAATGTATTTTATGTTTTTTGCTGTAGGCTTGCCATGTTTAGTATTGCTTTGCCAGTGGGTTTATACCAATTAACAGTGTGTCTTATAACTTATCTGCTTTATCTCTGTGGGGTAGAGCTTAAGAGCTCAGATTCTGGAATGACATGACTTTGGCTTGACTCTTGGCTTCAGTTTCTAATGGCTCTGTATACTGGGCAAATAATTTAGCCTATATTAGCCTTACTTTCCGCATCTTTCATATGTGCAGAATAGATGTGCTTGTTTCATGGGATTTTGTGTACATGTGAGGATTGAGTCAGGCAAATAGTAAGCATACAGTATGTTATCTGCTGTTAATATAAGAACATTGGATAAAATTTGAATATCCAGTGGCCCTAAGATATCTGTAGCCTTTCTCTTATTCGAATTGTTTTCTGACTTCACTTCTCTGTTCTCTGTTGAACCCTAAATTTATAGATAATTTAAGTCTTTGATTAATTTTGGGAGATTATCTTTTAATTTATTCTAAATAATATATTTACCATAAGAATTTGATAGACAATTACATTGTGTAATTTTCATGTTTATGGAATTAAAATTTGGGAATTTTTGTCTCTTCAGCTTTTACATAGGTTAATTTTTTCTCAATTTGTATAATCAGTTATAACTTGGTTGTAAAATTATATTTCTTTAAGTGTGTGTATAGTTAACTCTGACTATACATGAGCTTTGTAACCACTCATTTAATAGTAGTTTATTAAATATCTGCGTAAGGAAATGCTACTTTCTATAATCAAAAGAAAGCACAAAATATGAATAAACAAATTGTAAAAAGGAACCAAATAGAATTTCTGGAGATGAAAAAGTACAATAGTCGAAATGAAAAAATGAACTAGTGGGGCTCAACACCAGATTTGTAAAGAAGAAAATAAGCAGCTTGAAAATAGATCAGTTGAGATTTTCCAGTCTGATCAACAGCAAAATAGGAAGAAAAAAGAGTCTGAGAGACCTCTGGTACTCACATTTGATGAAAACCATTATGCTACACAGTCAATGAGCTTACTAAGCTCAAAGTAGGATAAACTAAAAAAGATCACAGCAAGACATTTTATAATCAAACTGGAAAGACAAAGAGAAAATCTTGAAAGCATCAAATGAAGGGCTCCTCAATTAGATTAACAGCTGATTTCTCATTAGAAACCCTGGAGGCCAGAAGGCAGTAGGATGATATATTTAAAGTGCTGAAAGAAAAAAGCTTTATCATTCAGGACTTCATATTCTATAAAAACTACTTCAAAAATTATGAAGGAGAAATGAAGATATTTCTAGATAAATAAAACCTGAGAGAATTCCTCAAAACACAAACCATCAAAACTGACTCATGAAGAAATAGAAAATCTGAAAAGACCTTTAATAAGAAATTGAACCAGTAATCTAAAAAACTTTGCAGTAAAGAAGAATCCAGGACCAGATGGCTTCACTGGTGCATTCTACCAAATATTTAAAGAACTAACACTAATCCTCCTCAAACTCAAAAAAATAGAAGAGGAAGGAACAGTTCTTAACTCATTTTATTAGGCCAGTGTTACTCGGATACTAAAGCGAGACAAAGACAACAGAAGAAAACTATAGATTAGTATTCCTTATGAATGTAGATGTAAAAAAAATTCATAAATTACTAAAAATGGGAATTCAGCGGTGTTGTAAACCATAACTGAGTGAGATTTAAACCAAAAATGCAGTAGTACTTCAACATAAAATCAATCAATGCAATACACTATATTAATAGATGAAGGGGGAAAAAAACCACATGATCAGCTCAGTTGATACAGAAAAAGCATCTGATGAAATTCAGTACACTTATGTTAAAAACATTCAAATGAGGAACAGAAAGGAACTTCCTCATCTACAAAAGAGCATTTATGAAACACTAACAAGTAACATCATACATAATGGTGAAAGAATGCATGCTTTCTCCCTCAGATCAGGACCAAGACAAGGATGTCCATTTTTATCACTTCTATTCAGCATTATACTGGATGTTGTAGCCAGGGCAGTTAGACAAGGCAAACAATTAAAAGACACATCCAGATAGGAAAGGAAGTAAAATCATCTCTCTTCACAGATGACATCATCTTATATATAGAAAATTAAGTATCTGCAATATATATCTAATAAACAAGTTTGCCAGATTAACTGCATATAAGATCGGTTGTATTTTTATACACTTGTAATAAATAATCTAAAAATTAAGAAAATAAGTTCATGTACAGTAGTATCAAAGCCAGTAAAACGCTTAGGAATAAATTTAAACAAGGAAGTATGACTTGTACACTGAAAACTATAAAATGTTGAAAGAAATGAAAAATGATCTGAACAAATGGAAAGACTTTTTGACTTTAGATTTAGTGTAATCTCTATCAGAATTCTAGTGTTGTTTTTTTTTTTTGCAAAAATGGAAAAGCTGATCCTCAAATTGATAGGGAAGTGCACAGTGCCCCAAATAGCTAAAATACTCTTTATAAAAGGGACAAGTTAGAAGCCTCACATTTCTGATTTTAAAACGTATTAAAGTGCAAAGTGATCAGAACAATGTGCTGCTGGCATAAGTATAGACTGGTAGATTGACAGAGTAGAATTAGAGTTCAGAAATAAACTCATTCATTTTTCTTCAGTTGACTTTCAACAAATAGCCAAGACCACTCGATGGAGAAAGAATTGTCTTTTCAACAAATCGTCCTGGGACAACTGGATATCCACATTAAAAGAATGAATTTGGACTTTAATTGTATACTATATGTAAAAATTAACTCAAAATACATCATACACCTAAAGCTATAAACAAAGTTTACCTTGTTTATAAATAAAGATAAATTTTTGTAACTATATATTAGTCAGTGGTTTCTTAGATATGTTACCAAAAGCATGAGCAACAAAAGAAAAAATACACTGTTTTATTATCATTAAAATGTTATGTACATTAGAGGACACTATTGAGAAAGTAAAAAGACGACCCTCAGAATGGAAGAAAATATTTGCAAATGTGCTGAGGGTCTAGTATCCAGAATATATAAAGAACTATCGTGACTTAAAAAGATAAACAGCCCAATTAAAGTATAGGCAAAGAACTTGAGTAGATATTTTTCCAAAGAAGATATACAAATGGCCAGTAAGCATAGAAAAAGATTCTGATCATTATTAGTCCTCAGTGAAATGTTACATCAAAACCACAGTTAGATACCACGTCACACACACACTGGCATGGTATTAAAAAAAAAACCAAAATCCTAATTAAGTGTTGGTGAGGATTTGGAGAAATTGGAACCCTCATACATTGCTGGTGAGAATATAGAACGGTGTAGCCACTGAGGAAGATAGTTTTGCCGTTCCACAAAAAGTTAAACATAGACCCAGCAGTTCGAGGTATATACTCAATATATACATTCATATAAAAATATTCATAGCATATTATGATTCATAATCATAAGTCAAAAAGTGGAAACAACACCAATGCTCATCATCTGTGAAATGGATACGCAAAATGTGGTCTATCTGTACAATGGAATATTATTGAATATTTTTGAATATTTCATCCAGAAAGGAATGAAATTCTGACATGTGCAACATGGATGAATCTTGAAAACATTAGGCTAAGTGCAGTAAGCCAGGCCACATGTCTTATGATTTCATTTATGTGAAATGTGCAGAACAGGGAAATTCATAGAGACAGATTAATGTGAGGTTAGGGGAAGAGAGGGATAAGGGAGATCACTGCTTAATGAGTGTAGAGTTTCTCTTTGGGTGATGAAAATGTTCTGTAATTAGTGGTGATGGTTGCACAACCATATTGTGAATAATACTAAAAACCACTGAGTGGCACATTTTAAAATAGTTAAATTGGTGACATGTTATGTGAAGGGGTGCCAGCTACATCTGGCTCTTCAGATTTAACTTACTTCCTGGTTCATTTGCTCAGTCTTCTGCCTCATTGCTGGTTTAGGGAGTTCTTGCTATCCACCATGCATCTACCGTGCCTGAATAGAGCTCGGTGGTTCTCAATCTTCATATCCCTGTGACTGCAGTTGGGAACCTCGTAGGGAGTTGTAACATGGACTGTGACGAGGGCATGAGGATTCCCAAAACCCACGGTGTTTGTGATGTGCAGCAACGTTTGAGGACCCCTGATATGCCCAGCCTCTGATCCCCTGTACCACCAACCAGTTTCAGGTGGGACATCTTTAGAGTTTGACTTAAAGGGTGGAGGTGATGAAGGGGAGACGAATTCAGAGTGCCTCCTTACTCCACACCAGCAATTCTTTGTAGAATACTTTCTTGGGCATTTTTCTGTAAGGAAAAAAAAGTTTAATAGTTAATTAAGAATAGGAAATACTGCATACTAGAGATATTCTGTGGTAAAGAACTCTGCTTTTATCTAGTATTTCCAAACTTAATGTTAAATTAGTAATATAGTAATACATGTTTTTATTCACATTCATTAAGAAGGATTAGTGGCTATTTCAAGATAGTGCAACAACTTAACGTGATGTGAAAATATAGGAATTGGTGACAAAGTCACAGGAACTGTGGTTTGTTATTTGCTCTTATAATGGAAGGAAAAGCTAAATTTCAGATAGAGGATAGTGCAAATAAAGGTATAATTACCTTCTTTCCAAGTTCACAGACCCCCTCCACTTTTTGTGCCTGTAGACCCCAGGTCAAGAAACCCCTAGTTAGAACAAAAACATACAAGAAAAGTCATGAACTGGTCCTGACACTGGAATGGAATTAGTTTTCTGTGGTTATCACAAGCGTGAATGTGAACATCCATCTCAGGTTTTCCTGACTCAGAATTGGTAGAATGGAAGTCAGATGTGAGACCGGGAACCGTTGCTGTCCTTATTAGGGTTCTTGGACCTTCTTTCTCTGTACCTATCTTTGAGCTCCTCCTCAGTCACTTTCCTGAATTAGACTCTCCGTGTGGATGGCCACTCAGAGCTCACTTTAGTGTAAAGTAGCTTTATCCTGTTGTCCTTCTAGGAAACTCTTTCAAATGCCCAAGTTTACCTGTTTCCAGGAAAGGTTTTTCTCCCTCTCCAGCTGCTGAGCAGTGCTCAGTGTCCTGCTTTCGCTGTCTCTGGCCTTGGCTAACTTGCAACCCAAGGATGAGTTTTTACTTTTTTTGTCTGAAATAACTTGCAGGTGGCCTCTGAGCTTTGTTATTTCTGGTGTGGCATTAAAATCTGCCTCTGGATCCACTGGTTTTGATTTCATTTTAAATTGTTAAAAAGATATCTCCTAGCCCAGTGGTGTAGGTTCTGGTATCCCAACTTTTATTTTATCTTGTATTATGAACTGCAAAGGCAGGCAAAAATACAGGACTATATGAATTTACAGATATTCTGAATGATGAGTGCAGAAAGTACTTTCAACACTGGGGGAAAGGTTTCTAATTATTTCTGGCTCTTACAAAGTACTATAAAAGAAAACCAAATTTTTATATTTTGTTACTATCTAGAGAAACTGTATCAGGCTTTTTAGTAGCTCACATGGGTTCTCTCCCAGATAAACTGAGATAACAAATTATTCCTAATGTTCAATGTTAGAACAGTATAGGTCAATGTTTATTTTACTTATTTGCCTTTTGGATAAACTTGTCAGAGCTGTAAAGGATAGGGGCTCCAAGTAGGAGCAGAAAAAGAAGGGAAAAGTTAAAAGTAAATTCTCTTGCTTTCAAAATTTGGAAAGTTTCAGGCTTGCTTCAAATAGTTACTTAAATGCACTAGTAATGCCCCAAAAATCTACATCCTTGAATTAGAAGGTCAGTGAACTAGAGATAATTCAGGGACTGCTTTTGGGAGAATTATTGAAATTTAAAAGTTTACCTTATAAATATTACGTTGCTTAGAATTAATTACTTTTGCTGAGAATTATTGAAATTTAAAAGTTTACCTTACAAATATTTTATTGTTTTGATATTTTTATGCCCACACATGGTAATCTGTCACTTTACCTGGTCAATTCCCTTTTCACCCATTCCTCTGGTCCAGAGCCATTACAGCTTCTCTAGGTGTGGATCTCTTGGTATTTACCTGCAGGATTGACAGGTTGAAGTTGGGGTCTTTTGTGGTATGCATTAATGGATCTGGTTCTTAGAAACTAAATTGCTTGCTAAGAAAATTACCCTCTTCATTTCTGTTATTAGTAGTGAGACCTTGGCATTTGTCCAACAGTTAATGAGAAATCATTGTACAATTATGTTTTATTTTTTTCCTCAGTTCTTTCTGTGTTTGACATAATGGTGAAAATTAAAGAACCTTGAGTGGAAAATGCATCAATAAAATGAAAGCATATTGCATTTATATTCTGACCTTGGTTTTTTTCCTCTATAACTGTTTTTCACAGGATTAATTAAATTCTAAGATGTACCTATTCCTCTCAGTGTTTATTACTAGATGTTTGCTAGTGGAGTAATTGCATGCTACTTTGCCCTCAGATGAAGTGATCCTTTCATAACTTCTAAAGACAGAATTGTCAGATTTTTATCTTTTAAATTATATTTTCTTATTGTTTATACTGATAAAAAATCCAGCTGTATTCCATCTATCAGGATAAATTAGTGTGTCGTCTATAGAAACTAGCTCTTCTGTTTAAGCGAATAACAAATAAATATAATTTATATGCAATTAATCTAATCAGTTGAGTGGCAAGCTCCAGAGCAGTCATAGCATGGTGATTGAGTAAACTTTTAGTGTAGTACTCCTGGTGTGCTTATAACATGTTTTTATTTCTATCAGGGATAACTTAAGTATATGTTAAAGTGATGATAGTCTCATTAGAGTAGTACTGTTTATCCCTCAAAGCAGTCATTAGTTATGTGTTTAAAATTAGAAAGGGAATGTAAATCAAAAACTAAAAAGATCAATAAATACTTTAGTAATTTAAATTGGTACCTAAAGATAAGAAATTTGAATTGAAAATAAATGTAGAATCTCATGCTGATGGTCATAAAAATGTTGGCATTTATTCACATATCTCCTTATAAAGGAGATTGTACATAAGTGATATCATCTAGTCCTGACTTCTACAGAGATCATCTTTAAAATTTTTATTTCCTTAAATATTTTCCCTTTGTAGTGGGTTTCTGTGAACAGAAGAAAAATCTTTTTTAGTTGGTTGCCCTGGGAAAATGATGTTACTAAAAAATTTTTTATTGATATTATATGTTTACTCATTGGCTTGAATTACTCAGTCCTTTTGAATAGTATTTTTTTTCCTGATTTAAAAATATTTGTGTAATTAAAAATTTTTTGAGTTTACAAACAGAGAAAATTAAAATTTAGTAATCTCATAAATATCACCTCTGTTAATATTTTTATATATCTCCCTTTTTGAGTATATTCTGTATTTTGGTGTGTCCTGCCATGCATAGTATTTTGTAACCTTTTATTTTTTTTACATGAAGTAAACAATGAAAATAATTTCATGTCATTAAACATTATTCTTTTATACCAATTCTTTATTGTGATCTCTGACACCCCTGAATAGTACATAAAACTTTGTATTTGTAGATCTGTGCAGTTTTCCTGGGAAAAGATCTATACTTTTTATCAGATGCTCAGAAGAGTTTGTGACTATTAAGAACAAATTTTATTTTTAATGACTACATGATAATATTTTATAATTCATTAAATATCCTCTTGCTTTTAGACTTTTAGTAGTGTATTAGAGGTATAATGGGCCCTGACCAAATATATTTTATCCCAGTAATGCAGGGGTAATATTTATTCAGAATTTCTTCATCTATATTTACAAATGAAATTGGCTTATAGTTTCCATTTGTGGAAACTATATTTTCAGGTTTTGCGAGTGTTATACTAGACATGAAATAAACTGTATATCTTTCTGTGGTCTAGAATACCTTAACATGAGAATGATATATTTTTTAAGTTAAACCCTTAATTCGTTTTCATTATATTCTGGTTTTAAAAGTCTGGGTTTTAAATGCTTAGTGATAGCATTTTACATTTCTGATTTCTTCTACAGATACTCTCTTTTTAGAGTCCCCTCTCTTGGGTTAGTTTTGGTTATTTACATTTTGTTTGGAAACCATTAATTTTGTTTTGCTATATAAATACTAACAATATTTTTTTAAGTTCTTTAAATCCATTTCATCTGTGATCACACCCTCATGTTCAAGATTTTGTGTTGTTTACCTATTGATGATTTGGATTTATGTAGGAGGCACCAAAACACTTTAGGTATGTTATGACTTAATGGGTTTTATAGTCTGACTGGTGAACCTTTTGCCATGTGCAACATAGTGCTGAACGTCAAACCATCCAGCTTCTAACTGAAAATACTGCCAAGTACTGAGGTTCAAGTAGTATTGTAGTTCAAATACTATTTCTCCCTAAAAGGAACTAGAGCTCCTTGGAGAACTGGCTGATTCTGGGTCTGGAAGAGAAATGAACAAGATGAGTATAGAGCACCTTCCATACCAGAAGCAAGGAAGACAACTCAGGTGAAGTTTGAAGGACTCAGGAGCCAGCTTGAAGACACTCCTATCATCCCAGAATAGGAAACCTAGAGCTCCAATAAGGATAATACCTCACAGATTGAAACAGTAGATGAACTTAAAACAATGGTCATTAATGATAAAACAAAAACTAGTCACCAGTGGAGGATAGTAAAGAAAGACATTATCAAATACATCCTCTTGATTTCTTGATATAGTCAAAATTTCCCCCTTTAATCTATTAATATAATGAATTATAATGATAGTTTTTGATGAGGCATTTTAGCTCAGAAAAGGATGGTGTATTAAGTAAAGGTACTGACCTGGCCAGTAAAGAGAAAATGCTGTCCAAGAGAAACATAGACCCCCTATATCATACTATAGCCAACATAAATTCTAGAGGGATGAAAGATCTAAGTAATAAAAATAATGTAAATACTAAAAGAAAATTATGGAAAATATTCCTATAGTCTAGGAATAGGATGATCTTAAGAAGGAAACTCAGAAGGCATAAAGGAAGACGTTTACCTATATAACCAAAAATAGAACAAAACATAAGCATGGAACATACTATAAACAGTGGCAAATGAATAACTTGGAAATATTCAGTTTGTAATAATGATTCATAAGCTGTCACTATCCCTAATATAACAAACATTAGATAAGAAAAAGGCAAAATCAGTAGAGAGATGGGTTGAATATATAGAAAGACAATTCACAGAAGAAAAGCAAATGGCAATTAGTGTTATAAAAATAGGCCCTACTTCCTTTGTCATCCATAAAATAGTACAACCAACCATTTCACCTAACTGACAAAATCTAAAATGAACAAAGATGTAGAATATAGAGCATCCATCCTGCTGGTAGGAATATCAATTAATGTAGCTATGTGGAAAGGAAATCTGGCATTTCTATTTAAAAAAAAAAAAAAACTACTTTGATTCAGCAGTTCTGCTATTAGAAGTTGAGTTTATAGAAATAATAACACACAGTCTGTTAGGGCATATGACTGAAAAATGATAATGGCCTCATTGGAATAGCAAATTAACAGGAAACAATAGCAATTTAGTTTTTTCCATGTTCTTTCAGATTTCAGTGATCAAGCTGGTTGGTGGGGACAGCAAAGGTGAGAAGCACAGTAGACAAGGGAGAAGCTTTGAGCACGGGTGGTTCTTAGGGAGGGCTACTAAGAGAAGGTCAGTTCCTGCAATGCCACTCGGTAGACTGGTGCTTGGCCATTCTTATATCATGGTCTACTTGTAGCCAATAGTCTGTGAGCAGAGTACATGAGCTTAGGTTCCTCTGTGTTCCAGACTTGGGGATCTGCAAGAGAGAGCCTGCAGGGTTGAGGGGCACACTGATAGAAGGAGACACAGCTAAGTAGATGGAAGAAATGTAGACAGAAAAGCTCTACGCAGCAGGCACCTCTAGAAGTTGGTATGTTTTTACTAAGTTCCAAAGTAGATTAGGCAGCCCTTACACTTAGATCATCGATGTTACACAGCAGGGGCTATAATTCATAACAAAGATCATAAGTCTTCAAGAAACTTTGTTTTTGTTATATTTTGGTTTTAAAGGTCTGGAGAATATGCTATTGCATTTAAAGAGATCTATCCAAAATGCTTTTTAAAACAAGTTTTATTGTACAAACGGTAAGTTTCCTGCTACTTGAAGAACTTTGCTTTATAGAGTAACTTATTCTTTGATGTTACTGTTAGCTAATATTTTGCCATGAATATCACTTTTTAATCTTTCAATGCCTTTTTGTTTTTCAGTTTTTTGTAGCATCTGATCCAACAGTTAAAACAGATCGACTATGGCATGACAAGTATACTTTAAGGAAATCGATGATTCCTTCATTCATTACAATGGATCAATCTAGGAAGGTAGGGTTAGGAGAGATTTTTGTGATTTTGATGTTTTAATGCTATATTTACTTGGATCATGTGACAAACTAATCTTCAATTAAAATTTTGTTGAATTTTAGGATTGACATTCTTGAGGTTAAGTTTAGATCAAATACATCGACATTAATATGTGTTTGTTAATAACATCTTTTCAGTTCTTAGAATTCACTTCATCCTATCCCATATGTACTTATGTTTAGTTTTTGATCAGTAGTTAATTTGTTGCTTATGAATATTTGTAGTAGTTGGATGATGGATCATTTTAATTTTATAAGGTAACTCGAGGGTATTTTCTTTTCTTTTCTTTTTTTTTTTTTAGGTCCTTTTGATAGGAAAATCAATAAATTTCCTGCACCAGGTTTGTCATGACCAGACACCCACCACAAAGATGATAGCTGTGACCAAGTCTGCAGACTCACCGCAAGATGGTATGATGATGATGATAATGATGACAGTAGTGGTGGTGGTAGTTTGAAGTATTTTTCATTCAACAGGACTGACCCATTTTCTAAATTATTATCCAAAAATACCTGATTACACAGTGTGATATGTATAAAACATCCATTACTATATAAATTTCAAATTCTCATTTTTATACAGAATTAAACAGTAAACATTAGAATAAGTATAGCTATTTTACTCTTATTTGTGTTACTTTTTTAAACAATATAGTAACAGTATGCCAAAATAAGAAAATAAACCAAAAAATGTTGCTAATGATAACCATAGTTTGGAACTCAGAGGCTCATTCAGATATCAGCAAGGATTCACAAGAGTTTATTGCATTCAAAATGCTGCATAAATTTATGCCTGTATTAAATAATTTATGGTTTTTCCTCATTCACTGCCATCTTTTATTTTTTCCATTTACTACCTGCCCCAGCCTCAATAATTTTATAGTATTTCTTTGTGTGGCCAACTTAACATGTCTAGCTTTCTGATCTTGAGTATATTCGTTATTTAGTAATGTCATCTTGGTTCATTCAAGTGTATTTTGCATAGGATGTTGTGGTAGCTATAGGGGAGATAATATGAATTCACCATGGTTGTGCAATTAATGAATTTATAATCTAGGTATGGAGATAAGATGTACAATAATAATGAAGAATAGAAAGTGATAAATAAGATGTATGAATAATAAGTGCTTTAAGTATATAATATAGTTATCTGTAGGCAGTATACTGTATAGAAGATCACCAGAACTTATTTATATAACCAAGAATTTTTATCCTTTGACCTATATCGCCCCATTTCCTCATTTCCCCAGGCCTTGTAAGCACCATTCTACTGTCTGCTTCTATGAGTTTAACTATTTTAGATTTCCCATATAAGTGATATCATACAGTATTTGTCTTTTGTGTCTGGCTTATTACACTTAGCATAATCTACTCCAGATCTAATTATGTTGTCACAAATGGCAGAATTGCCTTCTTTTTTCAGACTAAATATATTCTATTGTATGTATATACCACATTTTCTTTATCCATTCATCAGTGAATGGACATTTAGATTGTTTCCATATCTTGGCTGTTGTGAATAAGGCTACAGTGAATGTGGAAGTGCAGATCTCTCTCTGAGATACTGATTTCAGTTCCTTTGGATAAATATCCAGAAATGGAATTACTGGATCTAATAGTAGTTCTGTCTAATTTTTTGAGGAACCTCCATACTGTTTTCCAAAGTGCTGAACCAATTTACATTCCCACCACTAGTGCACAAAGGTTCCCTTTTCTCCACATCCTTACCATAACTTGTTATTCCTTGTCTTTTTAGTAGTAGCTATTCTAACAGGTATAAACTGTTATCCTTGTAGTTTGATTTCCATTTTCTTGATGATTAATGATGTTGAGCATCAATTCATATACCTGTTATCCCAATTTGATTTTTAGTATCTAAGAGGACTCACTGGAGAAGATTTCTAAAATGTATTCGAAATGTACTGAAAATCCATACAAGGTCAGGGCCAGCTGTAGAGAATTGGGAAGTGCCTGTATCACCATGCTGCTTTAAGAGAGGGCTCCATGGCATAACAGTAGGTCCAGCTGTCCACATCAGACTCCTCTCCCTCTTACCCCTCCCGCTTACCTCCTCAAGTGCACTTAGCACACCCAACTTTGCATATACATTTTAGAGATCCGTAGACCTCAGATTAGTTCCTATAATGGAGAGATGTGATCCAAGTAGAAATTTTTGGGACATACCTATGTTTAAGAGTTAGAAGAAGCAAGAAGAGCCAGGAGAAGAGTTGTATTGATAGATTTTGACCTTTTCTTACTTAGTGCCAAGAGAATAAGATCAACCTGAGAGGTCAGGTAATGTGTGCCTCTACTCACTGTGGAGACTCAGAGGCACGGATTGTGCTGGTGAGGCAAAATAACATTGTAAAGCAACCTGTAAAGGCCTGCTGTGTAGGAGGCCTCCATGGAGATGGCTGCTGAGATTAAATTATCGCTGTAATGTTTTCTCGGTTACAGCGACTACTGCTGTGCCTGTCATTCTGTCCACTGCTGCAGTCTGCAGAAGCTTTATTTTGCTATTAAGCTTATGGTACAGTTGGGAAGATAAAAGATGCAAACCCTAAAGAACTGCTAGTAATAAAAAAAAAACAATGGAAGAAGTCAAATATATACTTTTTATATGTGGAAAAATTTTGATGATTTAAAAGTGTGACTAAAGAATAAATAGTAAATTTTTGCAAAGGGGAGCATGCCATATGCCTAAATCATTAAGGAATAGTAGTGTACAAGGAAGCTCTGAATCATGTTGTCTTCTGATATGCTACTTTGGGCTAAAACTGATTAATTTTAAACCTTTAGAATGAAAATCCTATATGACCCAAACAATGATGTAGTAAAAACATTTCTGGGGGAAAAGTATTTACCTTCTTAAAACCACCTAGATTAACAGAAATATACACTTTCTCCCCTTAAAATATGACCATGGTACAGCTCACTGAGTTGTGTCCTCATGTTACTGCATCATGAGACTTCCCCTTCTACAGAAAATGGTATGTTTACCTTACGATGGACGCCCTGGTTTTCCCATATTAATGTGTAATTGGACTGGCAGCAATACTTAAATAGATTTTTCATTTTTCATATTCCGAAGAACAAACAAAAAACAATCTTAAAGTTTTCTCACATTTTCAAATTGGTAACAGGTAATGGGAAAGACTTAAACTGGACCCTAAAAACTTTGCTTCTTGCTTAACCTTAAATAAGTATTCTACCTTTTCTCAGTTCTAGATTGTTTCTTGACATTGGGATTATTTTCTAGCTCAAGCGTTACTATGGTTTTTAAATAAAATTAAGTATTTAGATATATTTTATAAACAGTTTTCTGCTACACAGATGTGAATTAGTATTAAAAAGCTCTATTAATCTCTACATGCTTTTTCTTTCAATATAAAGCTATGGAAATGC
>NW_006434373.1:1280726-1352032 GCF_000325575.1 Pteropus alecto
CTTTCCCTAGTTTACTCTGTTTTGGCTGCATGATAACAGTACTTAACCTTTACACTGAGTTTCACAATTCACAAAGCTCATTACATGTGCCGTTTTGGTTTATTCTTGAAACTGGTTTTGAAAATATCTTATAGGTACGTGCAGGCGATTCAACACTGACCCGCCCTACTTTCTTTGCACTTTTCACCAAAGTATTTTCATGAGATTTTGATTTAATTACATTGTGAGCAGGGCCGTTAGGGATTCCTCCACTAGGTCACATTGCAGATGTCTGCTGTTTCCTGACCGCACACATGATCTATTTGGGCTGTCACTGATGCCATTTGTAGGCATTGGCGATGATTTTTGCACATGTGCACCTTTAATATTTCCCTTGTTAAAATACAAATTAGGTATGTATGTATTCTTTTCTCTTTTGTTCTTTACAGCTGCAGATTTATTCACAGATTTGGAAAATGCATTTCAGGGGAAAATCGATGCGGCTTATTTTGAGACCAGCAAATATCTATTGGATGTTCTCAATAAAAAGTATAGCTTGCTGGACCACATGCAGGCCATGAGACGGTACTTGCTTCTTGGTCAAGGAGACTTTATAAGGCACTTAATGGATTTGCTCAAGTAAGAAAACTTCTTATTTTTATAAATATACAGTAGATTTCAGCATGATAAAGTGCCTTACAATTATCGTTTATAGAATAAATGCCATTAGAGGAAAATTTTTGAATTCTTAATAGAACATATTGGTAAGATAAAATTTGAAGAGATAAAATTGTCACATTGTCATGTTAAAATTTCTTTATGTTTACTTGTTCTGTCCTTTGTTCAGAGGAGAAGCTTGTGTGCTTTACAAATACTGTAGCACTGATAGTCTAGTGTATAAGGAGCACACAACGTAATCACAATTAGCTTAGCTTTATGTGAAAGTAGTCAAGAAATTAAAATGTATATTTTAAAACTGAACTTTTTAGTTTACATTGTTTCTTGTTTAAAAAAAAAACTCAAAAAACAACTACTCTTTGGTTCCATGACGTTAATTAAGTGGGTGTCCTTCCCTTCCATCTGTAGAGATGCAGACAGCTCTGTTACAGAGCCTGTCATCCTCCTGGCTCTAGAATAGACCAGGGGTGCCCAACAACTGGTCTGTAGCCTGATAGGAACCAGGCTGCACAGCAGGAGGTGAGCGGTGGCAAGTGAGCGAAGCTTTATCTGTATTTGCAGCCACTCCCCAGAGCTAGCATCACCAACTCAGCTCCATGTCAGGTCATCGGGCATTAGATTCTTATAGAGGCACCAGACCCTGGTGCCAAAAAGGTTGGGGACCGCTGGAGTAGACAGACCCTTGGGATACCAATCTAGGGTTCTTAGGCAGCACTGGTGAGAGTGTGGGCCACAGCATGGAACTAGTGATTTTCACTCAGATGTATAAGAATGAAACTTATTTTTATGGTGTTCCTCTTAGGACACTTAAAATAGTATATTACCTTCCAATCATATCTGTGATAATTGAGCAATTGTTTCGGGCCTTTGGTCTTCAGACTTCATTATGCGTCAGAATTCCCTAGAGAGCTTGTTGAAATGGATTGCTGGGTCCACTTGTAAAGTCTGGTTCAGTAGATCTAGGGTAGAGCCCAAGAATGTGCATTTATAGTAAGGGCCCACCTGAAGGTGATGCTACTGGTGTGAGGACTATGTTTTGAGAACCCCTATTTCAGACACATAAGCTCATGTAGCCCCACCTCTAACTAAAAGTCAGTCTTCAATATAAAACATAATTTAGTTTTTCCAGGGCACACATAGCAATAACTGACCTTCTGCATGTTCATAGGTGACTGCATGTTCATAGGTGGATTTAATGAGATCTCATGAAAGAGTTGATTATCTGCTAAGCATAAATGCTTTGTGATCATACTTACCAAAGTAGCATTTCTGCACTCTAAGAAGGGATTTGCTACTTAAATATTGGTCTTGAGGTCAGTGTCTGTTGGAAGTGTGAGTGGTGATGAGTTTTTAAAGGAGAAATGTTCTTTAAATGCCATAGGACTAAAATGGGAGTACATGTGAGGATGTGGGATGAGCAGATCCACAGGTATAGATGTGCAGGTTGATGCAGGTAGAGATTAGCAAGGCTTATCTTACAGTTTAAAGGTAAAGCAAAATTTAGAGGTCCATGGCAATATTATAGATCAAATCATTTAGCCGACTTAACGTATTAAAACCGTATGCTAGGGTTTAATATTTAGAGTGCCTCATTTTTGCTATTAAATGAAAAATTTATTCTTAAAGGCATATTTTAAATTTCTGCCTTTAAAGAGGAATGCCATCAATCTCTTGCTTGTCTCAGTTTTATTTGGGTGACAGTGATGTTGTGGGTCCCTTTTCACGTGTCTCTGCCCGATATTTTACTGACTTGAAGGTAGAATTTATACGCACACCTGGGGATAATTGGCTGTATTCTTAACTTGGTCAGCTCTTGGGCACAGAAATGTTAGCTTCATATTTAGAAGCCCATTCAGGAATGTTTGCTCATAATGCAGGAGTAGTTTTTAGCCTTTAGAATCATGATATCCTTGGATCTGATTGTTTTGATTTAATGGAGATCTATCTTCCCATTGGATCTATGTAGGAAATTATAATACTTCATGCTGCTATAGGCTAGTCTTAAGTTGGAGAACTTCATATTTGTTAACATCCTGGCACATAAAAGTATTTTCATTTTTTGATAATTTTTTATTTTTCAATTAAAGTTGGCATGTAATATATTAGTTTCAGGTGTACAACATAGCGATTAGACATTTATATAACTTATGAAGTGATCATGCCAATAAATTTGTGCCCATCTGACACCCTACAAAGTTATTACAATATTTACTATATTCCTATGTTATACTTTACATCCCCATGACTGTTTCATAACTACCAATATGTATATCTTAATTCCTTCCCCATTTTCACCCACCCCAAACCCCTCTCCCATCTGGCAGCCATCAAAATGTTCTCTGTATCTGTGAGTTCATTTCTGTTTTGTTTGTTCCTTTATTTTGTTCTTTAGATTCCACTTGTAAGTGAAATCATATGGCATTTGTCTTTTCCTGTCTGACTTACTTCACTCAGCATAGTACCCTCTGGGTCTATCCATGTTGTTGCAGGTGACAAGATTTCATTCTTTTTTTATGCTGAGTGATATTCCATTGTATATATGTACCACCTCTTAGTTGTCCATTGATGGACACCAAGTTTGTCTCCATATCTTGACTATTATAAATAATGCAATGAACATATGAATTCACATGTCCCTTCAAAGTAGTGTTTTGGAGTTTTTGGATAAATAACCAGAAGTGGAATAACTGGGTCATGTTTTGTCTCTTGTGATAGCCTCTGTTTTAAAGTCTGTTTTCTCTGGTGTAAGTATTGCTACCCCAGCATATTTGCTTGTTTCTATTTTCATGAAATATATTTTCTACCTTTTTACTTTCGGTCCGTGTGTGTCTTTCATTCTGAAGTGAGTCTAATAGATAATGTATGTAAGGGTCTTGTTTTCTTACCCATTCAGCCATTCTACCTTGTGATTGGCACATTTAATCCATTTCATCTAAAGCAATTGTTGAGAGATATGTAGTTATTGGCATTTTATTATTCATATTGTCATCTTTATTAAAGAAATCCCTCTAACATTTCTTGTAATACTGATTTGGCGTTGATGAACTCCTTTAGCTTTTTGTCTTAGATTCTCATATCTGTCCTCTGATTCTAAATGATAGCTTTGCTGGGTAGAATAATCTTGATTGTATGTTCTTGCTATTCATCATTTTGAATATTTCGTGCCAGTCCCTTCTGGCCTGTAAAGTTTCTGTTTAGAAATCAGCTGACAGTCTCATGGGAGCTCCTATGTAGGTAACTAACTGCTTTTCTCTTGCTACTTTTAAGATTCTGTCTTTGTCTTTAACCATTGCTGTTTTAATTATGGTGTGTCTTGGTATGGGCCTCTTTGGGTTTATCTTGTTTGAGATTCTCTGCACTTCCTGAGCTTAAATATCTATTTCCTTCACCAGGTTAGGGAAGTTTTCAGTCATTATTTCTTCAAATAGGTTTTTAATTTCTTGCTCTTTGTCTTCTTCTGGTACCCCTATAATGTGATTGTTGGTATGGTTGTCTTTTTAGTTTTTATAATTTGAACTCTTTTTATAATTTTGAGATTTTATACAGCTCATTAAGAATTCAAGTAATGTTTTCTTTTACTTTTAAAATATCTGTTAAGACCAGAACTTGTCCGTCCAGCTACAACTTTGTATCAACACAACTTGACTGGAATTCTCGAAACTGCTGTCAGAGCCACCAATGCACAGTTTGACAGTCCTGAGATCCTCAAAAGACTGGATGTGAGGCTGCTGGAGGTACTGCAACTCTGTGTTCTTCTATACAATCTGCACAAAGCAGTGAGCAATCTACTCAAAGCACTGAGACCAGTGCATTCATTCTTGCTTGATGTTTTCTATGTTGTTTATGGCACAACTAGTCTAGTCTAATGGGTAAGAGTTATTACTGAAAGACTGGACAACCTGAGCTTGAATCCCTACTCTGTCACTTGTTATGGTGTGATCTTAGATATACCATCACTGTACCTCTAAACCACACTAGATTTCAGTTCTCACCATACAGTGGGGGCCCCTCACAGGGCTGTTGGACAAAGAACATGCAACCCTTGTCACAGTGCTTGGTGGCACATCATGAATGCCTAGTATATTATATAGTTCCTGTTAATGGTAATGTTGATAGGAGGCATAGAGATAATATATAGTAATAACATTTATCAAAAGTAGATGTTTTTAGTTTGTTTGATAGAAGATGACTTTTCTTAGGAGAATGAATATCATAAATAGCAGACACTGTTTGCTCAGTTATGAAGAAGGTCCAATAGCAGAACTTGTTGGGAGTTCTTTAAAATGTTGACTTTTAATATAAGGCTATGAATTTTGTCATAGGGAAATGGTGATGAATTTTAAACACATTTTATAATAGTCATTTAAAAATATGCTATTCATTCCAAAATATTTTAGAGCACCTACTGTGTGTCTGTCATTGTCTGAATGCTGAGGATCCAGGATATGACAAAAAGATGTAATTCTCTGCTCTCATGTAGCTAAAACTCAAAACTATTGAGTGGTTTTTAAAAATTGGGCTTTATTTTACTGCCTGTTCTTTGAGAATTAGACAAGTTGTTCTATAATAAGCTTAACACTGGTGGAAAGTCCTGCAGTTGTTTGTTTTTGCTCTTAGGTGTCTCCAGGTGACACTGGGTGGGATGTCTTCAGCCTGGATTACCATGTCGATGGACCGATCGCAACTGTAAGATCATTTTTATAGTTGTCATAGCTATTTAGATTGCTAAACATTTTGTTGTTTTAGAATTGGCTTTCTTCTCTAAGAAGTTCTAATTAAAGTGATCATTTGACATCTAGGACGTACCCATTGAATAAATACTTAAGATAAAATTGTGTGTATTTTTTAAATAATCATTAATGAGAGCTGAAATGCTCTATTATTTTAAGAATACTTAAAAATATCATTTGATCTATCATAGATTTCAGCAAGTATTTAAATGGATTATTCATTTTGTTCCATTCTTAGACTGCAGCAACTAATTTAGGATAATATGAAAGGAACTATAAAGTGTATTTTAGGAAAGTCGTATTTTTACTACTTAGGTAAAATTTGATATTTAGTATTCTCTTTAACTAACGAGAAATAGTTGTGCTATTGTTCATAATGCTTTTACCATGCATGAGGAGAAAAGTACTATTTCTTTTAACAGTTACCAAATCACAAAAGATTGACCAGCAGAGTTGTCTTTTTTTGTGTCTACAATTAGAATGCCCCCTTTTAAGTGCTCATTCTTTTATTTAGACTTACGTAAATTCTCCTTGACTAAGATACCTCTTGGAACTTGTTTCAGTTATTTTTATATCTGAAATATTGAGGAAGGACATGCATTTCTTTTAATTGTTGAGAAAAAATACTCTATTAAAAAGTAATATAATTTGGGTCTAAAATTTCTCCTTAGCGTTTCTTAAAGAGTTTGACTCCATGGTTGTTCTGCCTCTCAGGGTGTAAGTCGTATCCCTGGCTAGAATACTTTTATCAAAGCCATACTCTCTCTCTTTTCACTTTTAGATTAACAGATTTGCTGTTGCAAATGGTTCTATGTCATGTCTACTGTGAAATGGTAGCTAGCTGAAATGGTGCAGTTAGTTTTGCAGATAAATTACCAATGTTCAGACTTGACCAGATCAAAGCTACCATATTTTAAATGCGTAACTACTCTCAAATTTAATTTTTGGTCATATTCAAATTAGTTTTTTCACCTTTGACTTGTATCCTGAACAGTTTTAAATAATCATAATGTACAAAACAGGATATTTGAATAATTATTTAAATTAGAAAATTTCATATTATCTACCTTGTTAATATTGTATATGTTACATATTATTTTTTTCATAATGGTATCTTTTTACCATAGTAAAAACAATTGTATCAATTACTTCACAAAATGTAAGTGCCTTGAGTTATAGACAAACTGAACACAGTCTGTATATACAATTACTTAATTATTTCATAATATTGCACATCCTCCTAGGAGTATTAGTCATGCATTGCATGCCTTATAAAAAATTGATCATACAATATTATATTTTTAAACTCCTAGATTTTTAAAAGCTCTAGAAGAAAGAGTCAAGAAAGGAAGTTTATAGTATAGATTTATTTGAAAAAACAAATTTAGGATACGTTTCTATCTATGACTAATAGGTATCAGTTTGTATGCCAACCCCAGTGAGTTGATGGTACAACCTGGGGGGCTGAATTGAGAAGAATATTATAATTGATTAGCAGAATTTGCCAGGGACATCATATGGGAAATGATCTCCTGCATTTCTGGTCATTGCTGTTCCAGTCTTAGAGTTAGTTTATGTCCTGGGTTGGTATAGTTTTAGCTAAATGGTGATTATTGTACAACTGCAGGTATTGAGACTCATATTAGAAATTGAAATAATTTTTACCTGTCAGATTAAATTTTGTGCAGTTGTATGCGAAGTCACTAGAAAGATGAAAAGAGGACTATTACATGTAAAAATATACTTTTAGAGTCAAATTTTGGAAGAAAATGGTTTTTCTGCATTTCCCTGTTTATTATATTATCTCTTCTCTTTCTATTCTCATTAATTGAAATTATCATTCTTGTACATAATTTAATTATAATGGGTACATATATTAGATATATAATTTTATATAATGTATAATTTTAGCCTCTTATTAACTATAAAGAAAGGTTATGGAAAGATTATCTTTCCTTTTTTACAATGAGCAGGAAAAAATCCATTTATTTCTGATGCTGATCTTTAGGATGTTAGATGAGGTGTCAGAAGCTTATTTGTTTAATTTTATCTGAACTTTATTCTGTTGTAGGCAGTGAACTAAAAAATACCATATAGATAGCAAAACTAAAATATGGAGCATGTTTTCCCCTATATAAATGCAGTGGAACATGAGTGTCTTCCTCTTAAACAGTTAATAATTCTAGAGAATTGTGATTAAACTGAATTTTTGTAAATCAGGTCATGTTAAATGTGCTTTTGGAACTTGGTACTTAAAAAATTCCTGTGAGATATCATTTGTAAAGCAAAGACTAATTTATTTGTAAAATTAATTTGGTCACCATTTCTATAATTACAAGAATGTTAATAGTCTAGGCAGCACAGCAAAATGGATAATCTATAAAACATTCATAGTTGATTTTGGAGTCCCCTCAAAGTATCTCCTAACCACCCCTATTTAGACATGTAATCATCAGTATTGAGCACCTACTAAATACTGGCACAAAAAGGCATACAGAAGAAGTCCTTGTAACAGGTGAGAAGTGCCAAGAATATATAGAATAAGACAGGGCAGAGCATTCTATAATTAAATGCTGTGGATCAAGCTATAAATATCTTAAGTACTTGAAGAGAGAAATTGGTGAGACCAGGCAAAGGTGGTCTTTGGCTTTGAGGAATAGGTGGGATTTGGGCAGAAGAGAAGGATGGACTAGGGCATAGAACAGTACAAGACAGTAATGTGAGTCAAGGCCTAAGGGCGTGAACAAACAAGGCTGGGCTCAAGGGTGAGCAGCAAGCTTTGTAGGATGTGCTCCTGGATGCCTAGCTTAGACCTGCTGCTGAGTGAGCAGGCCCTGCTTGGACTGGCTATTTTCAGTAACATATATAAATGGATTCTCTGCTGGAGGCATACAGAAAGGGATGAAAATGTGCCTATTTCTGTGCTGCACACGCATGTGTCAGAAAAGTGTTTGGCTGAAGTCTGCAAAAAACCTCTATTACCTGTATGCATGGGACATACTTATACTAGAAAATTATTTGTGGCTTATCTGACATTAAATTTAACTGGATGTCCTGTGTTTTTATTTGCTAAATCTGGCCCCTGTAGGAGAGAGGGAGGCATAGAAAAGCAGGCCTTGCACACTTCCTCCCCACAGGGCTCATTTTCCCTGGTTGTGAAACTGCTGTCCATTTGTGAAGTCATCTTCAGAAGCGATAAATACATGTGTTAAAATAACCTGGAGACTTTTTTTCAGACCGGAGATTCTTCTAGGCCTTCCTTTCATGAGAATCATCACCCTCTCTTATCTGGTTAGGGTAGAAAATACTGCTACACATTTGGAGTTGTAGCGAAGAGGCCACATTTTAGACTAGGATTAAGCTAGGTTTGAAAATCCTTGTACACCATTTACTAGCTGTCTAACCTGAGACCTCCGTTTCCCCATCTGTAAAAGTGGCATAAAAATATCTACCTTCTATTATTGTGGGTTTGTTTGACATGCTGCTTAGCACATAAATAATTAATGCAGTTGTTATATAATGACACTTTCCTAAAATGTACCATATTAGTTGCTTACATACTATTTAGAATCTATTAGAGTTGATTGTGTGGTTTTTTGGCTTTTTGTTAAAAAAAAAAGGGAAAAAAAAGGATTGAGACCTGTACTGGGAAAATCCTTATGTCACAGAATACTATTAGCCTGTCTTCTGTTTTTTTTCAGGTGTTTACTCGAGAATGTATGAGCCACTACTTAAGAGTATTTAACTTCCTCTGGAGGGCTAAGCGGATGGAATACATCCTTACTGATATACGGAAAGGACACATGTGCAATGCGAAGCTCCTGAGAAATATGCCAGGTAAACCTCCATCAGAAGGCAGTCAGGATGAACTGTACGTTCTAGCTTGGCTTATGCTTACCAGCAGCTTCACACTCTTTGTGGTGTCCAGCAGCTTAGCAAAAATGAAACTGTTCTTAAAAGTAGTTGAACTGAAAAGTGATTCATCATTTTGCTTTGGATTGGACTTTTGTGATAAGGTTCATTTGTAATATAGCTTATCTTGACTTCAGTGCAAATCAGAAAAAAAATTGAGTCAAGTTGGATTTTTTAGACCATGAAGTTTCTTTTAGAATCTCATTCATTTTTCACTCTGGTGTTCATATGTATACTTTAATATAAAAAAATATATATATATATTGTTTTTTTAAGAAAGCCATTTTTTAAATCACTGGCTCATTTAACATTTACTTAGTGTTTTAATTAAAGTCTTTTTGGGAATTGCTTTAATGTTTCATTTTGGTTCAGAAAGCCATTAAATCACTGGCTCATTTAACATTTACTTAGTGTTTTAATTAAAGTCTTTTTGGGAATTGCTTTAATGTTTCATTTTGGTTCATAAACCAGTACATAGAAATATTTTATGATATTATTTTATAATTAAAAGCTATAGTAAAAATTCTCGTGTCAGATAGTCATTTTATTTTAATGTCATAATATTGAATGACTTCAATTAGTAGTTTTGCAGTCTTTATATTGAAATTGAGTTTGGTCAACCTTTGAGAAAATATTTCAACAAATATGTCTCTAAAGAAGAACTAAACTCTTATATTCTTAATCCTTTGGTGAAAGTATTAAAAAAGGAGCAATTGTTTGAGGAAAGGCATATGTGGTCTTTGCTCGTTTTCTAGGTCAAGGCCTGTCCTTGAGCAGCTCCCAAAGTTTCAGAATAATGGTGGCCTGGAGGGTATCTGTTCATGTGTTGACATACAGAATTGGCAGTTTTTACTGAGCATCCATGTTTTCTCTATTCTCAGCAGATATTTTCCAGTGGATCATGATACTCTTATGTTTCTGGCCTAGCTTCCTTTGGATTCATTTTATAGAAAATTAATCATAGGATCCTCTGAAATAGCTGAGAAGGAAGTGAGGGGGGATAATTTCTTTTAAATAGTGTAATGGTTTAATATCCACTTTCCAGTAAGTGTGGGTTGACTAGCATGTGGGTGCCTCTTGAAAGGAGAAAAGCGGAGAAATCAGAGAACCTTACACTGTCTCCTGGCTCTGATCATGTTCCCCATGATCTAATGAGCTTCTCTCATGGTGTGCCACAGGATTTCTCACTTATTTCACTGAGCATGCACTTGTAAGGTATTCAGCTTGCCTGCAGTGCTCCTTCTCTGCATTCTTTGTAATACTATTGAGTAGAGCAGTTCTTAGCTGTTACTTCTCTGTGCCAGCATCTTTCTTATTGTCTGATTTAGATCAATGCAATATGATGCAAATACTTTGTCATTGTATCACTCTTCTCCTTTCAAAATAAACATCTGTATTATGTATAGCCTTGGGAAATCTGAGCTCTGTAACAATTTTGAATATTAGCCGGTGGTGATACATTTTTCTGATTCGACTCAGCAATGTCTATGTGAATTTGCTTTTCTCTTGTATTGAGTAATCAGCAGTGAGTTTTGTTTTCTACCTGAAGATAACTAATATATTTGTTTGATCAATTTCCTATGTATGGGGAAATTATATATTTTATCTTTTATAAAATTTTAACATAACTTGATCCTGTCATATAGAGTTTAGTTTCAGCTTCTTTCACGATCTTGTTTTCCTGTCATTAAAACTTTTTCTAAAATATTTTTAATATTATAATATTGCCTCGTGTATATATCATTTTATCTTTTCTTTTTGATTGAACATGTAGTCTTTTTTTATTGTTTTTCCATTAATATAAATAATGCCATAAGCTTTTTGTAAATGTATATTTATATGTCTCTGAATATTTCTTTAGAATAGATAAATTGGAAATGGAATTGCTGGGTTAACAGGTATGAATTTTATAGTTTTATATTTACTAATACTTAGTATTTATATTATATCTCTGTTGGTACATATTGTCTGTTTACTTTTCAGGAAAGTTATACCAATTTCATTTACATCCCGATAAGCACAGCTCGCACTGCTTAAAAGTTGTCTGCATTGCTGTTCTTTTGGCTAACATTGAATATTACATTCAGAACAAATCGTCAATTTGATAGGTGAAAATGGAAGTTTATTTTAATTTTTTTAATACTTAAAATTATCAATCAGTGTAAATTCTTCTTCTCTCTTTCTCTCTCCCTCTCCCCCCCTCCCCCGCATTTGTATTTCTTCATGCAAACGTTATTTCCCCTCCTTGTTTTCATTGGAGTGTAATGTTCTTTGGTTTATAAGGAAGTGTTTTAAAGTCATTAGTGGCCAGGCAACTTAAAGCACAGAAACCAACCACATAGTCTTGTTAATACAGCAAATTTAGAAATGTTCCATCAAACATAAATCTGAGGCAAAATATAAAAAGATTCTATAAAGTGCTCTTATAAACAACTTTTGGAGTTCTACACATATGCACAGTGTGTATGTGGATAAATTGGTTTGGTCATATGTACAATATCAGTAATTATCACCCTAGGAATCATTTTAATAATATTCATCAAAATAACTGGGTTGGAGTAAATAGTTGCACTTGAAACTGATTTGCTTAGGACAAGAGTTTTTGATAATGGTCTACCAAGATGTTTATACCGGATTTTATATATTTGCCATTCAACTGGACAAAAAAACAGTTGTTGATAATAAAATGGTTTAAAGATTTATGTCCAGTGGTATGGATTTTTTTTGTTTTTGTTGTTAGATTCAGTTAATCTAAAAAAGCGTCTTTATTAGTGGCAACTAAACTTGTATTTCAAATAATGTTTAACAAAATGAAAGACAGATATAGGTTCATTTATATTCTTTCTCAACCTTTGTATATTTAGAGGAGGGAGTGAATAGAGGTCTCCCTCCCCATAAAAGTGATATTAAAATAATCTCCTTTTCGATCCTTATTAGAAATAAAATAGATCGTGGTGGAGGTGAGAGAGGTAGTCAGCTCCCTTGTAGGTGACATGTTGTCATGGGACTATTAATGACATTTTGCTAGTTTAATTGGAAGCTATTTTTCTTTCTCAGTGATTAGTAGTGATGCATCTTCCAAATGACAGTGTTCCAGACTTACTGAAATAACTTAAAGACAGGTAGACATTTTTCTCTTCAAAAGTTTCTTTTTGTGTCTCATTTTTCTATGTATGGATGTGTAAGTAGTCCTCAGTAATTATATATTTATAAGAAGTTCTCTCTGCTGGACTTTTAAGTTGAATGATTAGTCAGCACAGTGGCTGGACTGCATTGCCTGGGTTAGTCCTCAATTCACCAGCATTGGGCTGTGACCTCAGGCTGATTTTCTAATTTTCTGCCTTCATTTCCTCATCTGGGGAGTGGGGATGATGACAGCGCTCACCTCCTAGGGCTGTCAGGTTTACATGTGTTTAAAGCACTTAGACTTGTGCAACCTTGGGACAGTAGCACGTGCGTGTACAGTCGTTACTACTTGCTTATATGGTGGACATCAGATGATGTCTGCAGGAGGACCTTAATGGTGATTAGAGATTCTGAACCCAGGAGATATGGAAAATCCTTGTTCTTACCAATGTCCTTTGAATCTGTAGTCTTGAGAAGTAAATCAGATGGATAATTTGATAAAGTCACTTTTAAATATAGTAGCATCAGTTATATATACAGGTTGAAGGAGGTAATTATGAAATTGTGATGAAATTGTTCTAGGATATTTTTTAAAAAGAAACTTTTATAATTTTTAACAACACTCAGTGCTGTTTTGGGTGCATCTCCACATGAGCAGATGCTTCTGACTGAAGTTGCATAAACATGGTCACGTCCTTTAAGAGACATTTGTAAACTTGAAGTTCTTTCAACAACCTTTAGAGGGCAGTAAAGAATTACAAATGAATCTAACACTTAGATCCTGAACAAACTAAAGAGTGGTCATTCTTGATGTTGTGTATAAAAACGGTTTACTGTTAAGTTAGCCTAGCGGGAGATATACTCTATGTATTTATTGGACCTCAGTGCAGATGTTGCTTTGCCTTGGAGATTCTTAGAATATTTGTGGTCCAACCTAAAAACACAAATACTTATATTAACTTTGTTTTAAATGTATGTTCAAGGTGTTGGGTAAAGAGATTCATGGAGTATTTCAGTTGTAAGTTGTTAAGTTGTTTTTTGTTTGTTTTTTTTTTTGTTTTTTTTTAGGAATTAAAGGACCAAATCATTCCTGTGAATTCAGTCTCCTTCTGAATTGTGTTCGTAGTCAGTCATTAGAGACTTAATTGGGCAGTGAGAAATTCCAAAATACAGTATATAGAATTTGACTGATTCCTCACATGAGGAAGAGAAAGAATTGTAGTATTACAGGGATTTCAGACTCTTATTATGTGGCTTATCAGATTCCTTTCAGTAGGCAGTGTCCTCATAGCAACAGCCATAGACCTCTTCATTCTCAGAGGCTTTAATTTAGCAGAGTGCCGTTAAAGATGCTATCCTCTGTACTCATTTTAGACACAAGAAAAGATGACGATTTTTCTAGAAAGAAAATGTTATTTGGTAGTACTTTAAGAGTATAAAAGAAAAAAACTCATTTTAATATTGTTGTTAAATTGGCTTTAGTCATGGAAACCTCTTGAAAAGGATGTGAATTTAAATAGTCAAGACATAGATGAATGCAGACTATCTACTTTGATTTTGAGGACCGAAATCACTCAGTAAATAATTATTGAGAGCCTACTTTATGCTGCCTGTTCTTGGTATCCAGTGACGAATATGACAAACAAGGCGGTCGGTCCTTGTGGTCAAAATGTTTATTGCCTGCTAGGGCAAGATGGACATTTAAACAGGAACTTACATTACACTGGGATAAGTTGTTTGATATGGGCAGCACCAGGTGCTATAGGAATACAAAAAGCAGACACCTGACAGATGTAGGTAGGATAAAAAGGCTTGGCAGTAGTATCCAAGTTGGCATCTAGAGAGGAATATGTTAGTCAAGGGAAAAATGTTGGAGTGAGGAGTAGGGAGTAGGGCAGTGGTTTTATCAGAATAGTGTATTCAGGGAGCAGATGAGGAGGACGGGGCAGGAGAGCTAAGCATGCACCAGGTCTTGAGAACCTCAAATGCTGTTAGTCGTTTTGACTTTATGGCAGTGGGAGCCATCGAAGTGTTTATTTGGAAGTATGACATGCTTGGATTTGTGTTTTCCAAAAGCTCCTCTGGCATCACTGAGAAAAATGGGGTGAGAATGGAGGTTGGCAGACCAATCGTTTGTAATAATGTGTGACGGATGACATTGGCCTTGGCAAACAGCAGCTGTGGGGTTGGGGAGAGTGGATGGATTTGAGAGAGATGTGGTAGGTGGGACTTGGTGATTCAGTGTGCAGAGATGAGAAGTAGGGTGGCAGGCAGCCAAGGTTTCTGACTTGAACTGTCGGGTGGTGGTATCATTCTTTGGGCCAGGGAGCGCTGGAGAAAGAGCATATTTAGGGGTAATACTTTGTTTCAGGTACATTAATTTGAGATATTTTTAAGGCTGTATGCCATTCATCTGGTTAGATTGACCTGAAGCCCAGAATAGGTCCGAACTAGAGATAGAGACTTTAGATGTCATTAGCTTAGATAATACTTGAAGCCACAGAATTAACAAGGTTTCCTAAAAATAAAGCGAGAAGAGAAAATGTCTTGGAGTAAAAAGAAGTGGAACAGGATCTCCTAAGGGAGATAAGGTGGGACAACCAGATAAGTGGGCAGAATACTAGAAGAGTATAGTTTTCCTCTGAAGCCGAGGAAAGAAGTATTTCAGGGAGGAAGGAAAATCAAATATGGCCACAGTTGGAAGAAATCAACTAAGGCAGAAAACCGTTCCTGTCATTTGAGGGTGACTTTGGCTAGGGCAGATCAGTAGTGCTGGCTTTGCAGTGAGAGACTAGTTGGGGTAAAGAAAGGAAGACAGTGGGCCATACTTACTCTTGCACAAAAGAAAGGGTGGTGGCTGGAGACCTTTGTTCGTCTAAAGAGAAGTTTTAAATGCTGTTGCGAAGAAGGAAGTAGAGATTGATAAATCCTAGAAGGAAAGGAAGAGAAGGCATTCAGAGCACAGAGATGGGGCTGGGATTGGCTTTAAAGCTGGGCTGGTGTTGATAATGTGGGCTTGACGGCCAGAGGGTGGAGAGGTTCCCACTGGAGGGAGGGCCGATTTCCTTATGACCTAGGAGGGAGAATGGAAGAAAGGCAATGGATTAAGATTTGAGGATAGTGAGGGCTAAAACGACTGTTTCCAAGTAAGGGAGAGAAAGATAAATGGTTTCTCAGCACCATGGAGGACTAGTTGAGGTCAAATGCCATAATTTTAGGTTGACACCAACATTACATGATTTCTTTTTCTTCTTCTTTTTCTTTTTTTTTTTTTGCTAAATGTTTTTGTCTTGTAATTTAGTTGCATTTTTATTTCCAGGTGCGAGTGGAATTAAAAACTCTAAAAGATTAATAAGTAGTGGAGAAATTGTACACTCAAGTAAATCAGAGATTATAAAGCATAATTAATGAATTAATTACTACATATCTATTTATTAAACTGTCACAATGCCAGAGAAAAATTCCAGCTTTATAAAGGAGCTCAAAAGTGAAGTGTTAAAAGGTGTATAACCTGCTACTAAAAACCAGCATGTTATCTAAGTGCTGCTGGGTATGTTGTTGGTGTGACTTGCACACCAACTAGCAGAGATCTAAAGAAATATGGACTTAAAAGAGACAATAAAAACGAGTTTTCATGGAATTGAGCTCCTTTCATATGTATAGAAAATTGACTTGGAGCTAGACAATGGAGAGTAGCCACAAAAACTTTTTTTATGTTCTGTAATAAATGTAGCGTCCTGCAGAGAGAGTACTGAGAGTAGTCTAGTTAACATTTTCATAAGTCATCTATCAGTAGTATATGAAGGAATCTATAATTTGTCAGTGATGTTAAATTTTCTCTGGTAGAAAAATGTCAAGATAGATTAAATGTAAACTGCATAGTTTCAGAAGGCTGGAAAATAAGTTGATGGCATTCACTGTGAGTATGAGCAAAGTAGTACATTTTAGGAGACATTCAAAGTGCACTGGAGGATAGACCTGGGAACATTGGATATCACAGGGAGACCTGAGTATCATTGTGTATGATTTGTAAAGTCATTACCCAGTTTGTTTCCTGATGAAAAAATCCACCGAATTCTGTGATAAAATTAAGAACATTAAAAAAAAAATTAAGAACATTAAAAAAACCCAAACCTTCCACAAATGTTATCTAGACTGTTTATATAATTTTGTTTGCCACACTGCAAAGAAATCAAATCACACCCTAGAAAGATCTTGAGAATCAGTATGTATTGTACAGGCCTGCACTCATGTCGAATGTTTTAAATATACACCGACAATGCTCCAGGTAAGACCACCTGGCTTCAGGGGAGAAGATACAGTCTCATCATTCCAGCTGTGGGTTAAAACTCAAAATATAAATGGTAGTTACTTCGCTGAGAAATTTACTTAAACCATAATATGGGTGAATATTACTTAAAACAGCTTTTAGCATGCTCTTTTACATTGAAAAGTAATTTTAGTCAAATACGCTATGAGTATTAGACTAGAAATCTTAGCCCCATTTGATAGTTTTAGTAGAAAAAAGTACATCTTCATTCTAGGCTTACAGATGAAATGTGAAGCTTATAACCTGTTCTTCGGGGAGAATATTTACCAGTCTCATGGATTATAGGTTCCTAATGGTGTGGAAGACACCAGGTGTATTTGGAGCACGTGCTGACCTTCTGAGGAGACAGTGCCGTTTCTTCACTGGCTAAAGAGTACATGTTAAACCAGGCTAGCAAAATCCCCACAGTGTCACTTAGCCATTAACTTGGAGAAAGTATTTTTTAAAGTATATATTGTCACTGTTATTTTTTTCACACCTGTTTATATATTTTACTTCCTCATTACTCTCCTAAGAAGGGACAAGAATGAGTTCTTGAATAACTTCATGCAGCAATGAATTATTTATCTAGGTAGCTAATTAAAGGCATTTGGAGCAGTAACAAGAACATGTCAAGTCTGACCCATTCTGAAACCTCTTTGTAGTCCTTCCTCTGATGGACCCATCTCTGATTGAGCCCTCATGTACAATAGGGTCCCGTCATACCCTGATAGATTCTTTGAATGAGAAATTAAAAGTGCGAGCAGAAAATGGCCACTCTGTGGTGACCTTCAAGCCTTTTGATGGTTTTATAATCTCATAAAGAATACTGGCAGAGTATGGGCTCAGGCCCACCTCCTTCCAAGGTTCATGTTTCTCTCAGGTTGCAAGGTCACATTTGGGTCCTTAAGGAAATGTCACTTTTGTCTCCAAATAGCTAGGGAATAGTAAATGGTTAATGTAGAGTAGGCAGACTCATTGTAAAGAAGCCATAAAATTGAATTTATATTCAGTCAGGATATTGCACTATTATAAGAAAATGTTTCTATTTAATTTTCAAATACAATTATTTTGTTTTATGCCATTTCTTATTAGGTCTTTATGTTCTGTACAGTAATATAATGCTACTTGATTAGATAGCTAAACCTTTGTTAAGCTTGAACAGCACAGAAATTGATTATGAAAAAGTTGTTTCCTGTTTTAACGGTTTAAGCTACTAATGCTTTTTTTTTTTGGAGAGATATAGAGCAGATATAAAGGAGAGAGAACATTGTGTTGGTTTTACGTGTATTTCCTTGTGGTGTGTAACATTGATTCTTTGACTCTCTTGCAGAGTTCTCTGGGGTGCTGCATCACTGTCACATCTTGGCATCTGAGATGGTCCATTTCATTCATCAGATGCAGTATTACATTACATTTGAGGTACATTCTAATTATCTGTTGATATTAGTTTAAATAAGTCATGTCTTATGACTTTGGTGTTATTTATAAATGATACCAAACTGGGAAGAACACAACATTATCCCTAAATTTTTCATTGTTATATCTTAGGTGCTCGAATGTTCTTGGGATGAACTTTGGAACAAAGTGCAGCAGGCCCAAGATTTGGACCACATCATCGCAGCACACGAGGTGTTCTTGGATACCATCATCTCCCGGTGTCTGCTGGACACTGACTCCAGAGTAAGGCCAATGTGTAGTTTAGAAACGAGAAGCAGGAACAATCATAGTCTTCTTTTCTTGGGTTCCTTTCAAATGGAGAATCTTAAAAATTGCTTGATGTCCACATTAGTAGTATTCAGACAGTTTTATTAATAGTTTAATATCAAAGTGCACTGTTTCTGAACAGAATTGTAACAATAGTGCTGAAACAAGAATGTGCTCTAAAATAGATGGAAAAATGGTGAAGAATATAATGTCCATTCATTTCCTAAGTGTAATAATAATATCCTCTTGCGGTTGTTCAAAAGAGAAAAATTAGCGATAGCTTTGAGTTGTGGAGGGAAACTCTCTGAACAAAGTAAACCGAGCAAGACAGTGTAAGAACGAAACAAACTGGTAACTTGTTTAAAAGTCAGGAGAATGGTGTGAGGAAACGCAGGGCCCTCCGGGCTACACACTCATTTTCTTAATCTGGGATAATGATCTTCTCTGTTTTGTCTTCCTGTCAGTATCTGGCTGCATGAGTTAGAGAATAGGCTCTTTGCCTAGAGAAATCCTAAGCATTTGTAGGGCCCCACGCTTGCTTTCACTTGAAACAACTGTATTGCGAAGTCAGAGGCAAAATTTCAAGTACAGTTTTGACATTAAACATGTGACTTTAAAGGAATATTAGGCTTGCAGAGGCCTGCCTCCTACCAAGCCTCCACTCTCTTCAAGGATTCTTCTGTGGGAATCGCAGTGCTTAAATTTTCAGTATATCTGGATTAGCCAGTCATGGCTGGGAAAACATTTTGGTATGCCAAATTCCATTATTAAAGAGTTATAGATCGTATGTGTAAAAAAAATTGCTCAAATCAAAGATGATTCTGTCTAGAATGTTTTTATAAATGTATTGAAATAATGGCACAAAATTAATTTAAAATACTTGGAATATAATTAGTAATTTAAGAAATATACATCTCAAACCTTAAGCGTCTATTACTATTTCTAAACCTCATCTTTATCAGGCTGGGATCATAGAAAGTTTCACATTTTCTGTGATTTCTGTCAGTTGATACATTTATTTTTCAGTAGATGTAGATGAGCATCCTCATACACTATTGGGTGAGTTCATGTAGTAACAAATAGGACATTATTCCTGGCCTCAAGGCATTCGCTGTCATGTGTGTCCCAAGTGCCCTGGTCAGACAGCACAGAGGCTCTCTAGTCAGATGAACCGAGGTCTCCATCCCTTTTCAGTTTTTGACCCCAGTGTTCTTGTGTTTTAAAGGGCCTGATACTCATCTCTGTTCCATAGATTTGTGAGAATTAAATTATGTAATTCACTTAAATTGTTCCTCATAGTATGTGGCCGTAAGTGTTAGTTGCTACTGCTTTTAAACTATTAAAAGTCATTGTGTGTGTGTATTTTATAGAGATTTATGATCTTTAGATTTAATGCTTTTCAGAAAACCTGTGAACTACTGAGGATTATATCCACACTGAAGTTAGTCTAATTGTGGTAAATAAGGAGCACTCATGCAACTAATAATATAGGAATTTAGCCCACTTACATATATGAATGTTCTGTATGAAACAAGTTAAATAGTCATACTTCTTGCCTCTAGATTTCCATTGATGTGAACAGAATCCAAGGGAGAAAATATTTTTTTTCTTAACATAATTTTCTTGTGATAATGAATTGTTTATATTTGAGTTGTTCCCAACTAACTTTATTGAAAGAGTCACTGTGCTGAAGGCTTAATAATCATTTCTGAAATTGTCCCTTGCTGATGGTTTTACTTTTAATTTGACAGTTTGTTTAAAATAATCACTAAAGTTTTTTGTTTTTTTTTTAAGAAACCCAGTATATAAAACATTGAAACAATCTATGACTGACATAAATTAAGTATATTTTTATTATATCACTTAGTAAGAAAATAAGGCTGTTAGATACACATTAGTTTGAAGTTAGAGGTTGTGGCATGACAATTGCAGGTGTGTATGTACATTTTTGTAATTTTTGTGCATTGTTGAGAAAAATCCTGAGTCACACAGTAAATTGTCACAAACTGATGTCACCACAGAACACACTTTTGTAGTTATCCTGTAAGAATGGATTCTAACAGAAGCTCATATTACACCTTTGGCTTAAAGTTAAACAGTAAAACACCTAATAGATTAATTAATTGCTCCAAAAATAATAAGTTTTTTTTTTTATTACAACAAAGAAACAAATTAGAGGAAATAAATCATTTTTAAAAACAAAATATTATACCATTTCATCTTTTGTTTTGCTTTTTTTGTTATAAAATAAGATTCCTCCAAAAGAAAATACATATTTTAAGATGAGCCGTATTTACTGTACAAATCTGAGTTGCTTAACTGGAAGAACAGGTACTTGGTTAGGTCCTGCTTTTGACCAAATCAGGTCTGTATTGTTGTTATTTCCCACAGGTACATTGTAGTAAGTGAAGAAGAAGATGAATTGTCATTTTGCAGTATTTGAGCTCTCTTGAATTAGGTTGTGCTGGAAGTTATTTAGCAAATAGTAATTTCAGTTTTGTTTTACTTAAGTGTCAGACGTTAGCTCAACTGTTAATGGTGCTGCTACAACTTAGTAAATGAAATTTGGACACAAGTGTTACTGTTCCTTCACAAAAAAAATATTTTAGCAGGGTAGAGCACACATCTATCAGATGATGGTTGTGGGAATGGCATTGCAAATGTTTTCAATGGCAGTGTTGAAAGATGTCAGTTTCTCCCCAAATCAGCTTTATTGCATCTTCCTGTTCATGAACTTGGAGCCTCTCCAGTTTTCTAAGTTTCTTTTATGTTTCTCAGTAAAGTTATACTATTTTTATCCCATAAACATTTTACAAATCTTTCGTTAGATTACTGTATTTGTGGACTTTGGATGTCTATAGGAATGCTATTAATTTTTTTTACTTTGATCTTATATCCATTTTTAATTCCATTATTTTCTCTGCTTAGATCCTGTTTTTCACAAGGGAAAACTCTTTCTTTCTACAGAGTATGCCTTCTGCTGCTTTTTCTTGCCTTGAGGCATTAGCTAGGTTGACTAGGAACACAGATGGGACACCTTGACTTGTTGTGGACATTGTAGAGATGTTTTATCATTTCGCCATTGACTGGGATATTTGGCAAGACTTCTGATAGGACCTTTATCAAATTAAGGAGGTACCCTTCTAGTCCTAGTTTGTTTAGATGTTTTACATAAATCACGAGTGGGTGTTAAGTTTTAACACATTTTTTTTACACTATTGAAATTATCTTTTCCCCCTGAAATTGTTAATTTTTTTCGTTTTTAATATGATGGCAGAGGATAGAGTTAATTAATTCTCCTCTTCATTTATGGCACACTGTTGTCATCAGTCCATGAAAGACTTCTCATGTTTGTTGGGCTTAATGTTACCTCATTCACTAACTCCCCAGTTTTCCTCCTTCAACTCTTCCCCACTATTGGCACCAGTGTGTTTGCTATATGATCTTGGGGTGATATATGTATATGTATGTGTGCGTGTGCGTGTGTGTGTGTGTGTGTGTGTGTATGTAGTATTTTGCATGGACATATTTTTTATTTACATAAATGATTTTGTGCTGTAGATCTCATTTTGTTTGCTTCTTTCTATGCTTCACTAAGGGAAAGTAAGGTAGCTATGTACTGAAGAATGATGTGCAACACTTATAAGCAATGAACTAGAGATCTGTACTGTGACACTGATATGTTTTTAAAACATTTAGAATTCCTCCCTCCCCCCCGCTCCCAATGTTAAAACGTCCTTTCATTCCTGGTATAAATTAGGATACCTGTTTTTTTTAAACCTTGCTGAATTTGTTCTTTGTTTTAGTAAGAATTTCCTTTCTTATGGTCTTGATGTTTGGTTTTAGTATGTGTCACAAAAAAGAAAGAAAAAAGAAAACAAGAAAAATCCAGACATGCTTTCTATTCCTTTTCTTTCTAATCCATGAACGGTTCCACTCCTGACTCAGCTACTTACTACTAGCTTTGAAACTTGGAGCAGCACTTTTAGTTTATAAGGTTGTTGTGAGGATTGGAAGTAATTTGCAAAGAGAGCTTGGGGTATGTCTGACTGCTGTTGCTATGGTGATGCAGAATTACATGGTTTTGCCAGGACCTGATACCGTGCTGCTGCACTGTAGGTGTTCAGTAAATGTTTGGTAATGAATGAACAACTAATGAGTACTTTGAGAATGTGAGTTGATGTCTTGCTTTATGGTATCTTTTTATTATCAATATTTTATTTAAAAAACTTAGTAACGAGCATGGTGGGACTCTATTTATAAAATTGTCTTATCTCTTCAGACACTTTTAAACCAACTTAGAGCAGTGTTTGATCAAATCATTGAACTTCAGAATACTCAAGATGCAATATACAGAGCTGCTCTGGAAGAGTTGCAGAGACGATTACAGTTTGAAGAGAAAAAGAAACAACGTGAAATTGAGGTATGGCTTTTATACTAGTGGATTTATCACTTTAAATAATGAATTTATTGCCGTAATAATCACGAATATAACAAATAATTTTTTTGCTGAAATGTTCCTGAAGCTGAGCCTGCTCACATCTACATTTGAAGTCCTGAGGAAGTGCTGTTTTAAAGGAAGTAGTCACTATCACAGTCATCATAAACAAACAAACAAACAAAAAACATAACAGTATTCACAAGAATCACGAATGTTTTACCACTTTTCATTAGTAGGTGTCGAGATGCTGATACCCATATGCATTGGTGTTCCATCAGAGTGGTACCTCAATTCTGCATCACTTTATTATTTGAAGGTGGCAGATCCATATATACACACAGGAACCAAATCTCTGTACTTGTGGCTGTTTTCAGTGACTTTATTAAAGTATTTTATGTCCTCCATGACCTCGAATCATGAAGATTTATTGAGTAAGTTTGGCTGTTTGGGGCATTTCTTGTATTTAATGTAATCTATATAACCTTATAATCTTTTTTTTTTTTAAGATGCTTATTCGTGGGATGGTGACACAATTTTTTTCAGTTAATACATTTTGATTAGTTTTATTTTTGAGTGTCTTTTTCCTTAAAATTAGTAATAGAGGATCATGTTTAGCTTGGAAGAGTTACAACTTAGAGCACAAGTTATTTCTTCAGGATATTGTGGAAACAGGAGTACTTCTCTGTTTGTATTGCCCAGAGAGATTTTTTATAATTCTGAAATGCTAGAGCTTGCATACACAGGGAGGCACGCCTAGGTACTAGACAGACTGAAGTTCAACCGTGACTATAACTCACACTGGCTTTCTACCTTTCGGTGACTTAACTTCTCTAAGAGGTAGTTTCCTTTTTGTAAAGTAGGAGTGAGTTACTTATTTACATATGGTAGTGTATGTCAGTTATTTAGCATTTAGTAAGTATTCAACAAATGCTTGGCACTGCTATGATTTTTTAAGCTGCCCACATGCCTCAGAGAATCTGCCCTTTTAGAGAATTGCTAAACTATATAAATCTACAAAAATCAATCCTTAGGGTCCTTAGGATTTTCACACTCTTTTAATAGCATGGCGGCCAGTTGTGTGGGAGTCGATGGTTCTCTCTTCAGACTGTTAACCATCAGCACCGGAGTGGAACATATCTACATAATAAGTCAGGTTTATTCATTGTATTTTATTCAGATATGCCTAGGGGTACAGTAGGAGATCTAAAAGCTGAAACTGTATCTGAAAAATTATTTAAATTAGGTAGGCAAAATAATTTATGAAGCAGTCATTTAGACCTAAGGTCCACTGAAGTTTTAAAGAGATTCTGCAAGAAGACCCATAAAAAGATTTCAGAATCCTGAGAGTGCTGAGTGTAATGAATCCTAAGTGCGATACAAGTTGGTTCTGCATGTGTCACTCTCAGCATTTTGTCCTTTTTTTCTTCTCTTGCTGTTTTGGGGCAGAGGTCCAAAGGTCCTCTTCCTCCCTCAGTCTCTGTCCTTAGTTTTCTGCTTTTTTCCCACTGTTCTTCTCAAAAACTCTACATTTATAATGATATTTTCAATTCAAATTTAGGAATAAAGCACTTTTCTTTCTTTTTGTAAATAACATTTGGAAGTCTACAAGTTTTACATTGGAAGTCTTGGTTTCTAACATTGGCATACTCAGTTATTTGCTATTTACCAACAGTCACACACCCCGCCCCCGCCCCCCGCAACACATGTACACACACACCTCTGTCAGAATAAGAATCCTGGTCCTACCACCAGCAGTATAGGCCCAGTATAGTTACCGAACAGTATGTACATCAGGTTCCATGTTGTAGTGCCCCTTGAAATAGTTACTCCTATGCTTTTGCCACCAACTGAATACACAGATTAATTGGTTTTATTTTTGCTTTTAATTTTCAGGCATAGCTTTTATTTGTAAAACAAATTTATTCATGTAAAATAGTTACCAGTTTCCAAAGTCATATTTACAAAACAGCATTTAGACAGGTCTGGTTTTGTTGTTCTCCGTTCTATACTAGTTTCTGTCTTGAACATGGGTGTAAAAGTTTAAACAGAATATTGCCAAATTGTCATATATCAAAGGATAGGAAGTGACAAACAAGTTTCAGTTCATTCTAAGATACAAAGCCCTTTTATCATTCTAATAAAAATACTGTACTTCACATTGACAACTAAAGGAGAAAAATTATGATCATCTGAACAGATGGAGAAAATATTTTAATACCAAGTAAAATCTGATAAAAGGTTTGTTTGAAAAATCTACAGGAAAACCTACTTAATGCTGTAGTATAAGAAGTGTGCCCCTGGTCGTAGGAATGAGACGTGGTGCTGTCACCACTTTGTGGTCCAACCAGTGTTACAAACCAAGAAAAAGAAATACAAAATGAAAGAAAGAAAGCTGTCATGTTTTTCTTTTTCTTTCTTTCTTTTTTCTTTTTTCTTTTTTTTAAATTGTGGTTGTGGACATAGAAAATCCAAAATAATCTTTAGATAAATTGCTAGAATTAGTAAGTGAATTTATCAAGGTAGCAAGAACAAGGTCAGTATGCAAAAATCAATTGTATTTCTTGCTATCAACAACAAACAAAATGAAATTTTAAAAGAAATGCCATTAAATGAACATTAAAATGTAATAAAATATATGCAGGACCTCTATATAGAAAATTATAAAATGAGGCTTAGCAACCTAAGGTTTGTAGGCCAGATTTGGTCTCCCATCCGTTTCTGTAGATAAAGTTTTATTGGGACAGCCATGCCCTTCATTTACATATTGGCTGTGGTTGCTTTTGTGCTATATCAATAGAGTCGAATAATTGTAGAAAGACCATATGGCCCATAAACCCTAAAATATTGGCTTTCCGCCCTATACAAAAAAATTTTACTGACCACTGCATCACTGAGAGATATTAAAGGGATTCTAAATAAAGAGATGAAAATATCAAGTTCATGGATTGGAAAACTGATTTATAGATCCACTGTAATCCTAGTTCTAATCTCAACAGTTTATTTTATTTTCGGTAGAAAATGATAAGCTAATACTAAAATTTATATGAAAATACATAAGGCTTTAACATAGTGAAGAGAATATTGAACAAGAACAAAATTAGAGGATCTACATTTATAATTGAGTATACCTATATACTCAAGACTTAAAATTACAGTAATTAATGGTGTTGGCTCAAGAAAGGACAAATCAATGGATCAGAGTAACGTCCAGAAACAGCCCCATACAATTGCAGGTCATTAATTGCTGACACAGATTGCACTGAGAACAATACGGAATGGATAATCAATAAATAGTGTTAGGCAACTATATCTTGACCCTACCTCAAACACACACATGAAACCACTACGAGGTGGGTTGTATATATGAACATGAAAGGTAAATCAGAAAGTATGATGACAGAACTAAAATCAGACATATCCATCCTATTAATAAAGGTAACTAGGTTAAACCCACTGAATAAAAGAAAAGGACTCTCAATAGTAGACAGTGTTTGGCTGGTTCCCCTTGGTAAGTGGACTGGATTGCCCATCACTGAGGGTGGCTTGTTAGAGGACTAAAGTGCTCATTGTCTGGGCTGACCTACTAGTTAGAAAGTTCTCATATGGAAGAGATACTCAGAACAGAGTGACATAGAAGAGTGAGATGAGGCATACTAAGCAAATGAAATTCCTCAGAGGAAAGCAGGTGGCACTTCAGTTCCGGGCAAAAGCAACACACCAAGGATACCTTGTGATGATAAAAGGTGCAAGTCACAATGAAGATGGAAACAATATAGTATCAGTATTTATAAAACAAAAAGTAGGAAATAGAAGAAGAATGGATCAAAACCCATTAGTATTAGAAATATAATTCAGTTTTTCTCAGACCATGAAAACTCAAATGCACATAACTAAGTAGGACATAATTATGAAAATCCATAATCCTCAATGCATGTATTAATAAACTAGAGAGAATGACAGTAAGTAAACTAAGCATCCCACTCAAGGTGTTAGAAAAGCAGCAGTAAAATAAACCTAAAGAAGGCCAGAGGAAATAGTAATGACAAGAGCAAAAATTAATGAAATAGAAAACAAAAAAAGAGTGAATAAAATCCAAGAGCTCATTCTTTCTGGGAGTCCCAAGGCTGGTGGGAAATAAGCAATTAACTAACCTAATAGGTAATGGGAGGAAAAAGCACAAATATACAGAATAAATGAGAAAAAAAATCTATGATTTTCCTCAGTTCTATGGAAATAAATTTACATACCTAAAAGAAATTTATGATTTTCTATAGATGTCCAAAGTTGACCATAGAAGAGGAGGCAAATTCTAACAAGAGCAGCTACTAAACAAGAAATAGTGTTGTCGAGTAGTGCTGCCACCTAAAAAGTATCAGGCCAGATGGCGCCAGGAAATCCCACCAACCACTCAGCAGTGATGAAGTTGTTCTAGTCATAGAAAAGGAAAGTTTCCAGATTCTGTTTATGAAGCATTATGAAATTGACACCAAAATGCAAAAAGACCAAATCTGAATTATAAATATTGATGGAAAAAATCTTACATAAAATATTAGTGGAAAATATTTAACAGAATATTAAAAGAATAATTCACCAAGATGGGTTTCAGCAACTCAAGGGTTCAGGAAATCTGTTAATTCACCATGTCAGTTGATGAAAAGAATCCTTTGATAATTTCTATGCTGGCTGAAAAGAGATTTAGTCAAATTCACCACTGATTGTGAACAATCTTTTAAAAATAGTAGATAGATATATCTCTAGTACAAAGAAATACATAATGCTTAGGAGAAATAGTAAGAAGCATTCCCATTAAAGTCAAGAGTTAATGCAAGGTTTAAGGGGTGCCAGTACTTTGAATCATCTGGTTCTGTTTTTATGTGTATTGTCTGTATTAAAAATGTGTTCAAAATGATAGAAAGCTATAAGGCTGTTTATTATAGCATTGTTTGTAATAGTCAAAGACTGGTTAGTTTGTGACAAATTATCTAAATTGTTACATGTTATATACAGTGTAATACTGTATGAAAAACAATGAGGGAGTTTTATGTTTACTCATATCTATTGATATAAAATATTTCCAAGTTCCTTTATTAATTGGAAAAGTAAGCTAGAGAATAATTTGGCATTGGAAAATTATAAAAGTTCTTAGCAGTATAGAGGAGCATAGAAAGCAGATCTTCCTGCTCCTAACATTTCATCTCGGTCCCACTCTAACAGTTTCTTCCAACCTGATTTTAGGGCCAGTGGGGAGTGACAGCAGCAGAGGAAGAGGAGGAGAACAAGAGGATTCAAGAATTTCAAGAATCTATACCAAAAATGTGTTCCCAGTTGCGAATATTGACGCATTTCTACCAGGTGCACATTACAGTAACAAAATGCTATTCAAATCACATTGCACATTTTCTGTAACTGACATTTGGCTATCAAAATGATTTAAAAGGAATAATTTCTATCAGTGTAGTTGTGAGTAGCACCTACAGTGGTTCCCAACCTTGGCTGTGACCCTTCCCAAAGGTACTGATCTGACTGCTCTGTGATGCAGCCAGGTCTGGAAACCCTACCTGGGATGATTCTGGTGTTAGTGGTGGAGCCAGCTCTGGGAAGACTGACCAGTGTGCATCTCTGCAGCTCAGGCTTCTTAGTGAGCCCTGAGGTGAGGCAGCAATGTGTGACATGCTGGAGAGAGGAGAGCCCAAGGAGGTATGTCAGGATCATAGTGCAGGGAGCTGCTTGTGTGAGAAAGCTGAGTAGCCACGGCAACCAGGTGGTTAAGCTCAGGGAGAACAGACCTGAAGTTGCTGACAAGAGAAGCTGATAGAGAGTCTGTATGTTGTGTTCTTTATTTCTATTTTGTAGGTTTGGTTTCTGATTTCATATTAGAAATAAAGGTGAAAAGATTTTTATGAATTTTTCATTCAGCTGCTAATAATTAATTAGACAAATCAAGGATTGACACTTAGACTTTTAAAAATTATGTTTTTATGTGCTAGTGTAGTCATGTGGTTCAAAATTTAAAATGAAACATCACCACACTGTTCCATAGGTATGTATATAGTTTACTTCCTAGGATCCTGGTGCTTTTTAATTTTATATTTTTCTTCAGCATATCTAAGGGGGAAATCTGTCCCCTTTGCAAGTGGTCTTTGACCTACTGTTGTATTTTGTTGAAAACATGTTTCACGAACGGTGGTAATGACTGGTTTATGTTCAGTGCAGAAATATCTTTATTGGATAGGTGTTTTGATAATAAAATATCTTCTCGACCCTGTATTGTAAAAAGAGTTTGTGTTTATATTTCTTAAAAAAGGATACCTAATGGTTAGTTCCATGTTATTAAGATAGTTGTACAGCTAAAAAAGAGTAATATATAACTTAAAAATGTATCCATGTGGTAATTTCTAAAAGAGAGAATGATGGTTATACATTTTCGTGATAGAGTTAGTACATTTTTAAAAAGGCGATCTTAATATCATTTTAGTTTTACTCCTATTATAGTTGTAATCTTTAAATCATTACCGTTCATGTTTCCTTAACAGAAAAAGTCCTTTTCTGTTCTCTTTGTATCAGGGCTTGAAATGGTAGGGCATTAGCAGCCACTTGTCATTAACTGCTTATGAATGAATACCCAGAGTCTCAAACCTATCAAAAGAAATATTCCTCAGATTTCCTTGTAGTGAGTTTCACACATCATCACATTTGATCACTTAATAAGAAGTCACTGTCTACGTTTTTAGCAATATAATTCTTTAGGAACTTTCTCCTGAGTCTTCTATCACCTAGAAAGACAAAGTGATGTTCACATACATACAGACTATGTACTTGCTCAAATGTAAAATTACTTTGTATAATATATATGAGTCTCCTTGCATACCAGCAACTTCCTCAGAAGCAAGGAGAGGGAAAGTGACAGCTGATAGAATTTGGAAAGGATTATCGTGTTTTGGTGACTTTTTCTCTGCAGCTGAGAACTTTTCCAAACCTTGAAAGTGTGGAGACAAACAACACTTCACCTTGAACAGATAAATAAATGTCTGCTAGCTGCGACAGGCAGTAGAACCTTACTAAGTGGTTCTTTCAACCCTGAATAGAAGCTGTCAGTAACTTTGTCAAGTAGTAAAGTTTGAGTAAACTTCAGTCATAGCCCATCATCTTTACAAAGCCCCCGTGGTCAGGAGGTGATACAGCTGCACTCGGCCCGGCCCTTCAGGGTGGGGACTGCAGCCTGACATCCACAGAAGGCCTTGTGACCCTAAAAATGTGGCTTGTGTCCGTTTTTTATGCTCAATTTGTTTTCCCTTCAGGGCTTTATGATTAAATGCTCTTTCATAACTCATATAAAAGATGAAAATGTAATACTGAGTTTTTAAGATAAAAAGAATAGGGTGTTTTAACATCAGTTGCTTTGCTGTTTTGATTATTCTTGTAGAACTTAGGGCAAAATGGAAAAATCTGTTGGTTAGTTCCTTTAAATAAAATTTATTGATTGCTAATTTGTATTGGTAAAAATGGACATCTCCTACTATGGGTTCCATTAGGTGAGTAAACTCTAGGGTTCCCAGAGCAGGTCTCACCTGGGACAGCTGCCATGGCGGGTGTTTATGTTTGGAAGAAAAAACAACCTCAAATGGGATTAAAATGGGGGTGGAGGGTAGGTTTTGTGGATGATTCTTTTCTAAAACAAATATTTTATTCTTTTTTTTTTTTTAAGGTAGGGGATTGTGCAGCAGTTTTTGGTGTTATTGACAACCAGCTCTGATGAAAGTCTCCGGTTTCTTAGCTTTAGGTTGGACTTTAACGAGCATTATAAAGCCAGGGAACCAAGACTCCGCGTGTCCCTGGGCACCAGAGGGCGGCGCAGTTCCCACACTTGAAGCGTTTCCTGGTCTCTCAGGGAGCTGCAAATGCTATTAATTGCATTATTTGACATAAATATTCACATTTAAATTCTCAAGGCAACTGGCATGCTTTGGGCGTCCACCATTCTTGCCCACAAATACTTCAGTGTTCCAATGGCATGGCGTCTGGTAGAATTGAAGTCATGTTTTTATACATTGGAGTTGAAAATGTTTGTAATAGCACTAAGTTAAATAGGCTGGTTTGCACTATTCACATTTATTTTTTAAAGTCTTCATATTTAAAAGATACCATACTTTGTTGAAGCTTCTTAAGCTCTCCACGATATAATTTATATTTGTCACTTTTAAAAAAATCAGTTTCTTTTAGAGAAAATTAGGGCAATGGATATTTATCAGTTAAGATGGTAATGTCATTGCTATTTTTTTAACATCCTCTTTAGAGGCGATTTTTGTTAATATCAAATTAAATTGAAATGTCCCTACTAAGAAAATTATATAGAGCATTTTATTTTGGTTTTTAGTGTTGTAAAGTATTAACCTCTATAAGAACCTTTATATCTTAGTGCATTTACACGTTTATTATTTTCTCTTCCTTCAAAGTTTACATTTTTATATTTAATTTACTCTTTCAGACAGCTTCTAAAATTGTGTAGAACAAAGTAGGAGTGATGTGGAACAAAAACATCCTTAAACCTAGAGTTTCTGAAACCATCAGCTAAAGCAGTGTGTAAATATGGATGACTAGAAAGTTAATGAAGTATTTTATTTTCAGAATTCTGATAAGCATTGGAAAGAAATTGACTTGAATAATGAAGATTTCCTTTTTCCTTGCCTATTTTTTCATTGTAAATATTTATATACTACTCACCAGATGTTGGAGGGAAATGTTTTTGTAAAAATGTCATATCAAGTCTCATAAATCTGCCTTTATTATGTTGCATAAGTGAAAACTTAGAAAATTAAAAGCAATTATCTTTCACATGTATTGGTTTTTTCTTGAATAGTCTGTGGAGACCCAGATCACTTCCAGGTTTGGGTGACAAGGGTTGACAACAGTTTGATTTAATGTGCTTCAGTTTGTGAATTATTTCATCACTGAAACCAAGAAATTAGACCATGTGCAAATATCAATGTAGAGCCAAAGGGATGCCACCACTCTGCGTGCACGATGCAGGTGGCCCTCGGTGTCTGTGGGGTCTGCCTCTGTAGATTCAGCCAACCATGGATCAGAAATATCAAAAATAAAAGAAGTTATGTTGTTGCTGACATGTGCCTACGTAGTTAGGCCTACTATAGTTGTATCTGTACTGAACACATACAGAACTTTTTTTCCTGGTCATTCCTTAGTACAGTATGATAACTTTTTACATAGGTTTACATTATATTAGATATTACAAATAATCTAGAAATGATTTAAAGTATGAGAGGATGTGTATACGTTACATGCAAATACTATGTTTTATATAAGTGACTTGAGCATCTCGGATTTTGGTATGGGGGAGTGTTCTGGAACCAATCTCCCACAGATACCTAGGGGCGACTGTATATTTTAATTAATATCTACGTCTGATTCCTTTGGGTGTAGAGTCTCTTTAAAATAAAAGGTGGTATCAGGAATTTTGGCTATGCAGAAAGGAATCAATCCATGGTGGAAGTCAGAACTTCTTAGGACGTATATTTAATTTTAATTTAAAAATTCATAAAACCAGAAATTTGAAGCAGGTTTCTCTATGCAAAGCTTCCCAGAAATGATGGTATAGTGTGTATCTCCAAGAGAAATTTCCCAAAGTTTTTTGACCTTGGAGCCTGCTTTTATTCTTTTCCGAAGTTTGCTCCAGAGAATAATTCTCAGTAGGAACTATTCTAGAAAATTCTACTTTAGGAACCCAAACTCTATCTGAACCAAAGAGCTATTAAGTGAATAGGCCAGATTTATTGGTTATGGGGCCACATCAATGGAATCGGGACGGTCCTGGCAGGGCCAGGCTGCAGGTCTCACTCAAAATATCTATGGGTCTGGAAGACAGAGGTTTGGACCACTGAGGATCAGGGCAGCCGGAGGTGGTGGTTAGATGAGGCCTTGGACAAACTCATTTTAGACCCATTGTAGATGCCACTGATAGGAAGGCCTGTCATGGAACAGGATCCCAGCATCCAGAATCAGCAAAGGCTTTGATGATGAGTGGGGGGCCCCCACCACAGGGTGAATTGGCTCTGGAGGCAGGTACCCCTGGCATGGCCCTGGAATGGTTACTTCTTCATCCTGAGAATGATGATGATTCTAATCTTTCTGGATTGTTGTAAAGATTAGAGATAAAGATATATGCATGTGGTCTGTTTCATAGTAGGTTTTTAATAAATAGCACTCTTGTGTTCTGGTAGAATGAAGTTTCTTGCCCTGGGCAGCTCAAGTAAGCTTTAACCTAGCTTTTCTGTCATTGAGGACACCTCTTCCACCCAGGAAATTCAGGTACAGTATCCAAAGGCACAGTTGTCCTCAGGTGAACTTGCCTCCCTCATGTCCTGTTGCGTTAATAGGCTTGACTAAAGAGGGGATAGGTCTGCCTTTCCTTCTTACATATATGTCATTAGCAGAATTCAGGGCATTGTGAGTCTCCTGTCCCTATGGAGAATGTGTCCTTAAAATATAAGACAGAAGGATATAGCCAACTATAATGGAAAATCTCACTTATTAGGAAAAGAGCACTTTCATCAAATAGCCATGGTCATACTCTCGTTGAGTCACAAGGCACAAGGCCTGTGTGAATGGACAAATGTTTACCAGAAACTGTACCACCTACAGATCGTGTAGACAGCTGAAGCTGTGGGTTGAGCTTATGGGCCACAGTGAACCCAGGCTGCTCGTGGCCTTGTCCCCTACAAGTATCAGGGACAAGGCTTCTATCTCGGTCTTTCCAGAGGAGTTCTGTACTGAGGGTGGATGGCTGGCCCTAGGTGAGCAAGAGAAGATTTGAGTCTGGGATTCAGAGGAGAGGTCAGGGCTAGAGATATTCAACATGTAAATAGTATCCGAAGGCATGAGATTCAATGAGATTGCCCAAGAAGAAAGTACAGAGAAGATTCAAGACCAAGCCCGAAATACTCCCAACATTTAGAGGCTGGACAGGAGCATTGGATTGTCACAGGAGCCAAAAGAGTTGGCCAACTCTTTTGAATGCTGCTGAAAGGCAGAGTTCATTTATGATAGAGAACTGATCCTGAGTTTGGCAAGAAGATTTTGACAAGGGCTGTTTCATTTTAGTGCTGGTTGGTCAGTTTTATTTATTTTTTGGAAGAAGCAGCTATGGGTTATATAGGTATTTGTCTATATAATTTTTGCATGCATTTAAGACATGTAGAGTTTAAAGATTAACTATAAAATAAAGCCAAAAGCCACGTTCTTACCTCCTAGTTTAAAATGTAGAACATTTCTCGTAACCCTGGCACTTGCTTTTGACTCTTCCTGGTTCTATTTCCTCCTCTCCCTGTGCAGGTAAGTCATCCTGACTTTTGTGGCTGTCACTCCCTTGCTTTTCTTTATAACTTTACCACATGTGGGATCATGTTGATACCTAAAATTTAAATGTATTAATAACTGGTACTGCCAGTTGTAACCAAAGTTCACTCATTGCTATGTACTACAGGCATTCCTCATTTTATTTTACTTTGTTTTATTGAGCTTCGCAGGTATTGTGTTTTTACAAATTGAAGGTAAGCCCCACACCAGCAAAAAGATTAGGACTCTCAAAAGGCCGAGATGATAATTAGCATTTTTTAGTGATAAAGTATTTTAATTAAGGTATGTACATTGGTTTTTTTTTTTTTAGATATAATGCTATTGTACACTAAGTAGACTACAGTATAGTGTAAACATAACTTTTATATGCACTGGGAAACCAAAAAATTTGTGTGACTCACTTTATTGCAGTATTATTGTGGTGATCTGGAACTGAACCTACAATATCTCTGAGGTATGTCTATATTCCATGTTTTGATCATAACTACAATTTACTCAGCCATTCTATTGCTAATGGGTGTTTGGATTATTTGCAATTTTTAGCTATTACAAACATTACTGCTGTGAACATTTTTGAACATGTTTCCTTGGGCACATATGCAAGAGTTTTTCTAGAGTAAATAGCAGGAGCAGAATTGCTGGTTATAAGATCATTTAAACTTCATTCGTAGTGCCAAACCGTTTTACAAAGTGTGCCAAATTACATCCCTCCATCTACCATATGAAAGTTTTCCTTGCTCAGCATCCTGGGGCACTTGGCATTGCCAGACTTTCAAGTTTTGCCAGTCTGGCTGCTATATGATGGTCTGATGTGGCTTTAATTTATATTTCTAAAATATTGATGAGGTTAGATATGTTTTAATGTATTCACTGGTCCTTTGAATTTTCCCAGTTTTGAATTGTCAGTTCCTGTTTTGTTCTTTGCACTTTCTGGAAAGGTGTTTGCTATCTTGTTACTGATTCATAGTTCTTTATACATTTTATATACTCATTTTTTGTCACTTACATGTATTGCACATATCTTCTCTGAATTCCTGGCATGCTTGCTTTGTGTTTTCTTATCTTAAATTTCAGTATAGAACCTTTTATCAATCTTTATGTTTTATAAAAATGTTGTAGTTAGCAAATGTGTTTTAAGAAATACTCAACCCTGAAATCATGAAAGATATTCTCCTATATTTTATTCTAAAAATGTAATAGTTTTGTTTTTTACATTTTGTTCTTAATTTACCTGGAATGAATTTTTACATATAGTGTGAGGTAGGAGTCCAATTTCATTTATTTTTCATAAACGTATCTAGTTTTCAAGCACTAATAATTGAAAAGTCTAATTTGAAATACTACTGTCATAAAGCAAAAATCTATATATTCATTTTTTTCCCCCATTAGTCAAATTTCTCTCCTTGTATCAATGCAAAACTGTCTAAATTTCTGTAGTTTTATAAGTGATTGGTATCTCTTAAGAAGAGTGCTTCAAACTTCTTATTATTCTTTGAGAATACCCTGGCTATTTCTGACATTTCTTTCGTATAAATTTTAAAATCTAGTTCCTGCCACTACCAAAAAAAAAAAAATTATTTTGATTGAGATTGTACTATATCTATAAATCAATTTGGAGAGAGGGGACATATTTATAATATTGATTCTTCCAATCTATGAACATAGTATCTCTCTCCATGTTTACTTAGGTCTTTCTTAATGTCTTTCAAAATTCTATAAATTTTTTCATGGAAGGTTTGTACAACTTTTATTAGAGTTATTCTGAGGAGCTTTATTTTTTTAAACGCTATTGCAAATAATATCTCTTTTTTACCAATTTTTTTCATTTTAATTGGTTTCAAGTATATAGTACATTGGTTATACATTTATAGGGTTTATAAAATGATCCCCCTAATTGCTCCTTCTTTCCTCTGGTTTTCCACCTAGCCAATATATTAATGCTAACTACATTCCCTATGCCGTGCTCCCCACCCCCATGACCATCTATCAACTACTAATTTGTACTTCTTTAACCCTTCACCCCATTCTCCCAGCCCCCAAATCCCCTCCACTCTGTCCGTCACCAAATTGTCCACTATATTTTTACCTGTTACTGATGCACAAAATGCAATCATTTTTTATATTGATTTTGTATTCTGAAGTCTTGCTAAATTATCTTAGCAATTGTCTATTAATTCTATTAGTTTATCTGTGGGTTCATTGGATTTTCTATGCACCTGCGTCTGGGTCCTCCAAGAAGCAGACAGCACATGGAATTGTATATACAAGAGATTTATTGGAAGGAATACCTGAGAGGGACAATGGGGAGGGACTTGGTGGAGCCCGGGAAAGCCAGCAGACCATGATTCAGGTCACATCCTCCTGAAGAAGAGTGGGAGGGAGGAAGGCTGGGCAGAAGAGTCTCAGAGTGTGGTGCAGTTCTGAGAACATTTAGCAAAGCATCAGGTAGACCCTGAGCTAGTTATCCATCAAAGGAATCCTGTGTCTCCCAGGATGGGTCTTTATTAGCATCCCTGCACCTCTCTGTTGTAGGCTGGAAGAGGCCCATAAGAAGCATGGCCACAGCATGGTCATGATGGGTTTCAGAGCATGGCATCTGGGCCTCAAATCTGACATTCCCATAGGTGAAGATCTAAGAGGCCCATTTTCATGGCCCATAGATCTGCTCCCCACCACCCACCGCCCCCATGAGTTTGGGGAGCAGCTCCTTTGGGTTCCCTCGAGCCTATTTCTGAGAGGAAACTCAGAAGAAGATGGTGAGTGGGGTGAGCCCAGCCCACCTCCGTGTGCAAGGCTATGGCTGGTCATCCTCTCCTTCCTCCATTGTTCATTTTGAATTCTTACCCACAGGACTCACTTTGGCTGATGTTCGTTGCTTGCCATGGTGTGTGGCCCAAACAGTCATTCCTGGGGTGGGGGTGATCTGAATCTTCATAGTCCTACCTCTTTTTGGTCAGAGTTGCAAAATTAAAATGGAGGAGCCCATGTGGGATCCTTAGGTCTCAGTGTACCATGCCACTCCACCAGTGTAACTCCTCTCTTGATCCTAGGCACAAGATGCATAGGCCGCCTGGCAGCAGCCATCCCTATAGTCATGGGAACCTTGCTGTCAGGGAGACACAGCACCACAGAGTGGCTCTTATCCCTGTGTGTGCTGCAGAGCGATGCCTCTGAGAGGTGCTTCTCACAGGCCCAAGCCCATGTACCAGATGGGGCTTGTGTGACCCAACCAGTGAGCCTTCTGGAGGTCCACTCCCAACTCCCCAAGCTCCCTTGGAGTTGCAGGCCCTGAACCCTTGTGGAGTTATCTCCCAGTCTGGGCCTCAAGCCAGGTAGATGGAGTATCCAGGGTCAGCCTGGCCGCACTGGTCTCATTGGGCAAACTCGCAACTTCCTGCACAGCCAACAACAGAGGTATCGCTTAATAAATTATTGTACAACCACATAATTAAGGAGGATTGATATTAAAACCAAAGCTGTGACAGAAGATAATGATATGTGATTTTTTGACACTATTAAATGGTTAAAAAAAAACCCACTTCAAAACAGGAAGTATGCTAGTACATATATACATACTTTTTAATATATATAATGTAAATATGTATACATTCGCTTTATAGGTAGATAATAGGTAGGTAGATAGAGATAGATATAGATATAGATAGATAGATGATTAGATAGATAGATAGATAGATAGATAGATAGATAGATAGATAGATAGATAGATAGATGATAGACTGGAAGATTTGTCCCCAAATAACGGGACAAATGATTATAGAATTTATGGGAACTTTTGTTTTCATCTTTGTACTTTTATGTAAGTTTCATGCTTTAGTAATGTGATGAAACACTGTTCTAAATTAAATACAAGAAATAACATACAGGCGCAGAAAACATAAGGACAAGATCGGTGGTGTTGGAGAGGCCCTCAGAGATGCTGGAGTTGAGGGAAGACTGCAATTGGCAGGGTGCTTTGAATCACTGTGCGTTAGAGCAACAATATTCTGGGAGGTTCATGCCTTCAGTTCAGATTGTATCCTCCTAAGCTGCACTGAAGAACAAGTAATATTCTTTTATTTATGTGTGTTTTTAACTTGTCATCTTCCCACTAGTTAAAAACACCACAAGCTCTCTGCAAATCATCCTCTGTAACAGTCAGTTTCAGGATATTTAAAGACACATTTGAAGTCTGGGGAGCTAGTTCTGTGAGCTTTCTTTGCAAGTTGGCAAGGCCCGAGCACGTCCCATGAGAGCTGGCACAGCTCCACGAGGAGCCCTTCTCCCCTCTGTGTAGTAAGCAGCACTAACCCCAGCTTTGGGACCTACGAAACTGTTGGATCAAATGCTGGACAATCACGTGTCTGAAGACACCTCCAGTGTTACCTGGCAGGTGTGTCCCTGGGGTCACAACCTCACCTGAGACCTTTGCACTGTGGATTCTCAGCACACAGAGGTCTTGCTTGCCCCAGGCTCATTTGGTTGTAGTGGCCTCTGAGCAGGGGGAACAGTTTCCAAAATAGTCACAGCACCTGCTGGGCACCAGGCACCGTCTGCAGTTTACCTTTCCCCACACAGCTACTCCAGAGGGTGCTGCCATTCCTGTGTAATTTGGGGAGACCCAGGCTCAGGAGGTGAAATGGCTTGAGGTCACCTGGCCTAGCAAAGGTAGGCCACCAGGTGCTAAAGCCTCTTTGATCCCACCCCAGCCATCAGAGGCCAACCCCAGTCGGGCTGTGACCTGCATGGGTGCCCAGTGGAGACAAGCAGGTTGAGATCCAGCCCAGCTCCCCTCACCACACTGGCCTGCTTCCTGGTGGAGGCATTGGGAGGGCACTTATCACTCCAGCCTCCTCCTCTGCTCTGGGCCTCAGCACCCTGGGATGCTCTGCCCTGCTCAGAAGTGCACCCTCGAACTCTGAGGGGGACGTGTGGACGCTGCAGGGTTCTGGGAAGAGAGGGAGAGAAGCATAAATTACACACAGATCTCTGCACTCCGAAAATATACCTCTCCTTTCCAGAAAATTGAGTCAAATGGTATGGAAATTTGACTAAGTGATTATGGATATTGTTCTGTGGACGTGTTGCCAGGTGTCTCTTCAAGAAGAGAAATAAATTTGTATTTCTCTGCCTTTATTCTGGGTTTAAGGTTTTAATAAAAATGCAGCGAGGGAATATCGCATAGCAACTTGCCTAGAGTGGAGATTAATGTTGCTGACAAAAGCTTCAGACTGTCTTGTCTCACTCTACTTTGCTGGCTTCCACTCATAATCTAACCCTGTCACTCTAAGGGACACTGGAGAGCCCAACATTTGTCCCTATTAGGGGATACAGGGCCCAGACTCCTCCATCAGAGCACCCTGCTTGTCCTTCTAGTCTGAAGGTTGGGAACTTGCATTATTTTTCAAGTAAAAAATCAAAATAGAAGGCATGCTTTATTAATATTTAAAATACAGATAGACACTGGTGGTATGACATAGTCTGTATGTTGGAAAGACACAAGTCATACACCGTCGTGAGTTTTCTGAGAGAAAAAGATGTGTGTGCGTGGGGAGGTGAGGATGGGTCCTATGGCCTAAGAGGGTCAGGGGCCACCCTTGGATGCGCTTTCATTTTTTGAAGAATATTTTTGCTAGATATGGAAATCTAGGTTGATACTTAGTTTAAACATTATGTTTTGTCATCTCTGGCCTCTATTTCAGGTAAGAAGTCAGTGGTAATTTTTATATTTGTTCTATATGTACTATGTCTTTTTTTTCCTGGCTATTTTCCATATTTACTCTTTATCACTGGTTTTCAGCGATTTGACTATGATATGCCTTAGCGGGGTTTCTTGTATTTTTTATACTTCAGGGTTACCAAGCTTCTTGGATTTTGGTTCTTTATTGTATTGTCAATATCCTTGCCCATTATTCAGATATTTTTATGCTCCATTTTTCTCTCCTCCTGCTGGATTCCAATTATGGAAAATATGTTGGGTTGTTAATATTTACCCCCAAATGTTAAAAGCTCTATTCTCTTTCTTTCTCCACTCTATTTTTTCCATGATGTTTCCGTTTGGAGAATTTCTTTTCACACGTCTGCAGGTTCACTATTTGCTTTGTTGCTTCCAGTCTGCAAATCAGCCCATAAAGAGAGTTCTCTGATATCACATTTTTTATTTCTAGCATTTCCATTTATTTCTGTTCATGGATAATGTTCACTTGCTCTTTTAGATTCTTTAACACACTTGTCATAGTTATTTTAAAATATCTCTCTGAAATTCCAATATCTGAGTCATTTCCAGGTTTGGTTCTATTGACTATTTCTTCTCTTGTTGGTGTAGACACATTTTCTTGCTTTTTGATGTGTCTTGTATTTTTTTAATTGACTTCCAGAAGCCAATTTGTGTGAAAGCATAGTAGAAATTAAAAATGATAAGTAAGTGAGGTGATAGATGTGTAAATTAACTAGATAGGGAATTCTTTCACAATGTTAACATATGTCAGGTCATCACGAAGTATACTTAAGTATCTTATACTTCTGTCAGTTATACCTAAATAAAGCTGAAAAATAAAATAAAATAATAGTACAAACTGAAGTAAACGACATTTGTTTACTCCTCTCTCAGTCTGTGTTACAGTGGGTTGAGTCAACATGCTCTTGACTCGAGAGTTGGATTCGGGTTTCATGGTGCATTTAGTTAGATCTAGTCCACCAGAGGCTTCAGATTATCTGAGAGCTGGGTCAGAGCTTTCCTCTTCATCTAAGCGGCTACAGGGTTTATCTCAGTTCTGCTGCCTTACCTCAGATTTTGTCTTGCTCCTGCACTTGTACCTGCACCTGCCTTTGCACCTGCCTCTGCACCTGAGGGAGCCTCCTCCCCAGTGGTAAACACCTCTACTCAGGGCAGAGTGTGGAGTGCCTCTGAGGTTTCTCTACTTTTCTCTCTCCCCTCAGACCACAGCAGGCCCCACATGGCTGCACCTGAGGGCTGGGGGTTCCTGTTTGGCTCTCCTGCCCCCATGTGTTTCTCTTGATTCTGTTGCTGCACCCCTCAGTCTCAGTAGGTCATTGTCCCTGTGTCTTGGAGGCAGGCTCTCAGTGGTCCTTGGTTCCCCCAATCTTCCTCCATGAAAGATCACTTGGGAGGCAGGAATGGATTCTCCTTGCATCTTGGATGCCCTGGCACTATAAACTCTTATTTCACCCCCGCCCAGCCTTTACACATTTGTCACAGGCTCATCTCCTTCTTTCTTTATACCTGGCGGCTTCTGCCTCCACTGCTCCACTGAGGATAACAGCTGCGTGGGCACCCCTCACCTGCAGCTATGTAGAGCATCTGTGTTGTTCTCACTTCCAGGGTGGTAGTAACATTTCCTGTGACCTTATGCAGCCCGAGTGGAAGCAGAAGTGTCAATTTATTATTGTAATTCGTGAAATATTTACTTTTTGTAAGGAGATGTGAAGTGATTCTAAAACTCTTTTGTGACTCACAGAGCTTTGCTAGTTATTTCAGGCCAAGCACTAAAGCTTTGATAATAGTTAGACATTTGATTTTACCAAAAAATAAATGTTCTGAATTTGCTTATCTTCTCTGAGAGGAGAAATAGCCCTCAATAGTATGCTACTGAGGAAATATTTTCAATAATATTAAGACACTCAGACCCTTGCAAGGTAAAACCTCACTAATGATGTTTTGACAATGAGTGAGGAAGCAGCTACCTTTCAAAAGAAATGTGTCTGCAGAGAAAACATTTTGAAAAATGAATGTTCAGAAATGTTATTTTATTGTTATGTGATTTTGTTGTTAAGAATGATGTGTGCCATTTATTTTTTTAAAGTTTGATTTAAACACTTAAAAAACTTGGAAATGGTTTTTAAACTTGTTTTAAAATATTCCAAGCAAAGGGTTTCAGGTGATTGGGTCCATTTGTTGAAATTATTAAAATTCAACATATTCTAATTAGTCTGGAGGAACAAATGATTATTGTCATGGAGTATAGAGATTTGCAGCCCAAATTTCAACAACAAAAAAAAAATGTTGAAATTTTTAAAATTTAAACATTTTTAATTTAGTCGGGGGAAAAAAATGTTTTTTGTCAGGGAGTATAGAGTTTTGCAGCCCAAATTTTAAAAAAAAAAAAAAACCATGCAGAATTGGTCAATGGGATTGAATAATGGGCAAAAAAATTAGAAGTACAGCCAGTGACACATTTCTCCATTTTGGTCCACATATCCTTACAAGAAATCTTTTTTTTTAGGGGGTGGGGTGGGCAAGCATGGCAGTCGTTAAAACTGAGTATCAAAATTAACTGAAGTTAAACATCGTGTTATATAGTTGTACCTCAAAGTGTTCAACCCAGTGTTTTATTAGCGAAGAAGCATATTCAAGCATGGCACTCAATAAAACAGTTGTTATTTATACCTATGTTTATAAAAGCAAAAGAGTTGACTGATAAATTCAAAATTACTTTTAAATGTTTTATTTCATCCTCTCATCCTTCTAAGATTTCTATTTCTATAACAAATCTTTGTTATATAATATGTATAGTATATTAATACTTCTTGTATAAAATTTGTAAATAACTGTACATGCTCATTGGGATTCATGCTCTAATTTTTAATTCCCAGTTCTCATTTTAAGAAGTTCAGAGATCACTATTTTAGATCAATTCTTAATTGCACTATTAAGAGCACTGCTGCAGGTAGGATTTGGGGGGAGATGTTGCAGATAATTTGTTAATAATAAAATACAAAAGGTAGCACATGATTCCTTTTCTTAATATAAAAAGAACAGATTCAAAGTTATCCTTGTGGCTGCATTTTGTTTGCTTGCATCCTGGAAGTTGCTTGGGTGGAGAGAAAGAGGAGGAGCAGGGAGGATGGCATCTGTCCTGTTGCTGCTGGAAAAACAAAAAATTAAAAAGGCACGGCCATGGACCCGCTTTCATGAGGTCCCCACTGCTCCATTCCATGAATTCTCTGCACTGTCTCCGCACAGCCTTCATTTTCCTAATGCTCCTGGTGCAATGCAGGCTGCTTCATTTTGCATTCTGCAGATTCTAGCAGAGAGAGGCCATTCTATTAGTGCAAATGTGGGATGGGATGCAGGAGTGACTAGCTCATAGTATTGATTTCTTTCCCTCGATGTACAAGGAGAGATTCTTAGATCCTTCTTTGTGCCTCTATCGACTTTTGTATAATTTTATTTCTAGGATTCAAGACCATGGATTAGCAAAGTGCCTTGGTCATCAGTGCAGAGAGACCTGGGGTCAGGCGGGCATAGCACCTGGGCTTATGTCTGGGTCCACATGACAAGCAGGTCACAGCTGAGCCATTCTGGCTGGCTCCTTGGGGCTCTTGGAGAGGCGCCCAGAGCCCTGCCTGCCTCGGCGGGACCTGGCGATGGTCGTTAGCACAAATGAGGGTCCCAACAGCATAGATAAATAACTTATACTAATATTCTATCCCCAGGAGAGCATTTTTGTTTGTTTTAGTTCTTAAAAATTATGAAGTTAGGTAACAAGAAAAGGCAAGTTTAGTCCTCCAGTTATGTTCCCTGTAGCCTACCACTCGGCTTCACCACTGAGGGTGGATGCAGGATGGAGATGTGTGCTGACTCGCCTCGGGGCTGCCCCCACCCCTGCTGTCCCTCCCACCCTCCCACCCCAGGTCCCCATCAGCTCCAGGGCAGCTCCATCTTGATGTGTCAACTGGGTTCTCACAAATAACATTTTAAATCATCACTCCAGGAGCTAATATATATATTTTTTCAGAATAATCTACAAATATTTTTATTAATTTCCTCTGAAGAATGAAGAGAAACTTTGCCTTGATTCCAAGTAAGGATATAGCTCTTGGCCTTACTCAAGCCGATGCGTTATCAACTATGTCATTAGCTTGCCTGCTTTATCTGCATGTCCTTGCTTAATATTTCATGCCACTCTATGGCCTTTTGTGCCAGGATCTAGGCGGCTCTGAAATATCCACTTATTAAGTCCCCAGAAACTCATTGTTGACATTACTACTCAGCAGTTTATAGACAAAATCGGAGACACGTTGGTTAACTGACCTGCTTGTAACTGGCCACCCGCCAAGAAGGGAGGTCAGCACCGAGCCATAGGGTCTCTGGTTCCTGTCCTTTCTTGCTCTCTGCTGCCTGGGCTCATCATTCGGGGCCTCTGGGAGCCTGTCTCCAACGACCACCAGCTGGAGTCCGAGAAAACATGCTGACACAGGAGTGCACACATCACATTGAAGGGCGAGGCCCGAAGGGGACAGAGCGGGTCCAAGGCTGGATGAGGAGCTCAGGCCAAGTCTGCTTGTTGGCATCAGGCAGAAATGGCCACCACCTCACGTGGTCAGTGACAGGTCATTCCAACAGCTGAGGCTGATGTGAAGGCGCTGAGAGCTGGAGGCTGTTCCTGGAGGGGTCTGAGCCATGCTCCCCTGTGTGCTGCGGCCTATGGCTGCTGCGGGGTGCACCACTCCACACAGAGCAGGCAACTCCTGTCTTCCTGAGGGGTATTCATAGAGGGCACAGTGGGAGGAACCAGCCTGGTCAGAGCAGGTGGTCCTGACACCACGCTGGGCCTCGTCTCTTCACTGCAGCATTATTTCTAAATCCCCCGTTCTCAGCGTCGCTGAGTTTGGCGGCTCACCTGGTGGCATGACTACAAATCCACATTCCCGAGGGGCCGAGGCCAGCTAACAACTTCTTTCCCAGGCCAGGTCGCTGTGCCTGTCCATTCCAGCTGCCCCAGGGGCATCCACGTGGGCTGCTGGGTCTCACATGCTCCTCTAGCCCCACCATGTGACAGCAGCCCTGCCTCCCTTGACATGCAGGTCTGTTCTCCTGGTTGGTGGTCGTATTTCCTCTTGTCTGCTCCTCCCTGGACACCAAGAGCTCAAGCAGACAGCTGCCACTTGTAGTTCAATGTCACAGGTCGGAGTAGGATCAAACTGACATCACCTGGCAATGATATACTAAATGATGGGAATTTGTGTGTCCTTTATGTTAAAGACTGTAGCGGATTAAATGGTGACCCCAGAAAGATAGATCTACATCAAATCCCTGGAACCTACCAGTGTTATCTTATTTGATAAAAAGGTCTCTGCAGATGTCATTAAGCTTAGGTTCTTGAGATGAAGAGGTCATTCTGGCTTATTGGGGCGGGACCTGAATCCAATAGTGTCCTCTTGAGAGCCAGGTGGAGGAAATGGAGGGCATGTGAAGACAGAGGCAGAAACTGGGGTGATGCACCTACAAGACAAGGGACTCCTGGAGCCACCAGAAGCTAGAAGAGGCCAGAAGCACCCTTTGTGAGAACCTCCAGAGTATTTCTTGGTTTCACACTTCTGGTCTCCAGGATCATGAAAGAACACATTTCTATTATTTTAAGCCACCTGCTTTGTGGTAATTGCTTGTGGCAGCCTCAGGACACTGACACAGAGATGTATCATTCTTATCCATTAAAGGACTGTGTGGATGCTGAGGGACAGAAGAGATGGACTCTATTGGCTGTCTTTTGCCCCACCAGATACGCCGTCCACCCTTGCCCACAGCCCCGGCCCGGGGACACTAGCCTTCGCGGGTCGATCACATTAACAGACTCCCGTACCTCCCGTTTCCTCCCCAGTGTCTCCGTGGCTGCCCCCATTCCCTCTGCACTGCTTCCTTAGTGATTGTCAGAGCTCTCTGGTGATGAAGGTGGGTCAGACGATCCTTCAGAACCACAGGAGGCAGCGAGCATCTGTAGAGATGCTGGTGGTTCAGATGGTCTTGCCTTTAAAGTCCCTCTGCCCCTTCTGCCAGTTTTAGGACTTGAACTCTCCCTGCCTCCGAGAGTGGCAGGGACTGTCCCTCTTGGGAGACTTATACTGGAAAGGACACTTCAGAGACAGCAATGCTGGTCCCGTGGTGGCATCTAAATACCGTAGTGTCAAAGTCGGAGGTGTTCGCAGGTGGGCAGCGGGCACTCTAGCCCTCGTCGCACACATCTGTCCCTTCCATCTGTGGACAAGCTGGGCACAACTGGAGCTGACTCCAGGTTCTGAGGGGCTTGAGGGGAGCTGCCCTTTTACCTGTCCCCAAGAGTGCGTGTGTCCAGGGTGGAGAACAGAAAATGCTGCATAATTTCTAGCTGTGATTACACCACATGACATGTCATAAGCTCCCTGTGCCTTTTGGTGGCTGCTCTGTGCTTGAGCCCTCGCACTGCCCTATGAGAAGAGCTGCCTCAGGCATTAGCACCTCAGATCCCTTCATGGGGTAGTTTGGGGGGTGCTGGGGGTAGTCTAGGGTGGCTAGGGGAATGAGGGGGCCTGGCAGGCTCAGGGAGGTGGCTGTTGACCTGCTAGTGGAGACATACTTCAATATCGGAATAGGCCATGCAGCCCAGCTGAGGGTCAGCCCTGCCCCACATCGCAAGTGGCCGCACCCCTCCTGCCCCTCTTAACTGTACTTCTCCTTTTTTCTCTCTACATTAGTACGCCCACCCGATCGTTCCACCTGAGGACCTCCCATTGCTTCTTTGTTTAGCCCGTCTTTTCTAGATGCTCCCATGTGGAAATAGGTCTGGTCCAGCCTATGATGGCCTTTAGTCCCATGGAGAGAAAATGGGGCCTGCCCTTCATCTGCCTTCTCTCTGAGGTCATCAGTGCCATTTCTAGGGGTTGCATCAAGCACCTCTGGGCGCTGTTGGAATAATTCAGCATTTTGTGGTTGCCCTGCCACCCAGACCTTCCGGACCTCTCTATTGCAGGCCTTGGGCAGCCATTCCCCACCACCTACCCTCCTCCAGGGCGGGGACACAGAGTGAGAGCTTGGACAAGGTTTGCCCCGAGTTCTTAGATCTCATGCACGAGTCCGAGCTGCAGTATTATGACAGTGAGGCCCAGGACAGGCGCGATATGGCAGCTGCCTCTCTTGTTTTTATTTTCACCTCCTCCCCCGACCCGCACACCCTTTGCCCTCATCCAGGTTTAGGTTTAGGAGGTTTGCTGCGACTTAGGAATGATGTTCTCGCTTATGAAAGCTAAAAGTGAAGCCACACAGCTGGTTAGTAAATCAAATTTAGTAAATAAATAAGCCATTCTCTTTCAGTATTGTCTTTAGGTCTTATTTCTCATGTCTCCCTTCATTAGAGGTTTTTATTGTCATCTCTTCGGCTCAACAAAGACAACAAAATCTGCCCTGTTAATTTTGTAATTGAGGTCTATGCAAACATATTGCCATAGCCATGGAAAAATGTTTACTCTCTTCCAGCTGAACACACAGTACATTTTTAGTTGAATAAGATCCAACTGAAAGGCACAAATCAAGGGTTTAAAAATAGAATGAAGATCGCAAAAGCTTAGTATGTCAATATACTAGTCGAGTATTAAATGACAACAAAGCAGAGATTAGACTGCCTGGTGTTGCTGGTAAAACTCAGTTTGACCTCCTCACTATTTCACTGTATTTACAGTTCGTTTCTCATAAAAACCTATGGAAAGTTTTCTGGCAGGTGAGTCAGCATTTGAAGGTATAGCTTAACAAAAGAAATAAGATGGTAAAGTTACCCTTTTCTTTATTCAAAAGCTAAAATCTGCTGTCATTGGTTTATCTCGTGTCTGTGAAAGGAAACAGACATACTTATCTATGTAGTGAGGCTTCAGGCAGAGTTCAAGGATGGAGCCTGGTGGAACACATGTCGGCCAGGATGATGCTCCTGTCAGTGGAAACCAAGGCATTTGAGGAGAGAGAGAGAGAAAGATTACTGCTTGGAAACACCGCGATCGGCGTACGCTTCCTGAATTACCACGTATCTGGAGACACGGTGCAAGTCAGTAAATGCAGGATTGGATAAACGCTCGATTAAGGGCAGAGAGAAGAAACGACAAGATGCTTGAAGCACCTTTTGGATGGATTACCTTTTCTGAGGTTCTAGCACAGAACTGCATCTTTAACCAACAAATCTACAAGTATCTAGTGTTAGAATTACAAATGTTCGTTTTCAAAATTTCATTTTGCATATGAAAAAACCTGAAGTTCGTAGACATTTAATAACTTGTTTGAAAGTCACAGAACTTCCTCAAATTCAAATCCAGGGCCCTGTCCTGGGCTCGTGAGGGTACAAGGATGGTTAAGACCTAGTCCCACCTAGGAGGGACTTCAATTTAGTTGAAGAGGAGGGAAGCGTGTGCAATAATTGTAATAAGGAGTAGATGGTAACAGCCAAGTGACGCAGAGTGAAATAGAGGCTCAGAGGAGCGACGTTCGCTTGGTGCCGGGAAGACTGGATCAGACCGGCTTTGGAACAGTGGGACTGATGTGGCTGGAGAGAGACGGAGGGCACGAGCGGTGGAGGAAATGCATGGGGCTTTTCCGACAAGGATGACGATGCAGGTTTCCAGAATTTTTAATGCTCTGCATTACACCTGTAATATCTTAACTGACAGCATCGGGGTCTGGAATCACGAGTGATACTAACTCTCACTTGCTGAGCGTGTTTTCTACGCTCCCATCACATTCTTCGTGCTTTAAATTAATTGTCTCTTTGAACTCTCCCAAGTCTTATTGTTTGTCCATTTTGCAGACGAGGAGCACAAGGCTTAGATGGGGTAACTACCTTGTATGTGATTAGATACTGAGGGGTGGGGCAGGGTCTCACTGGCCTGGTCTGTCTGACTCCGAACCCTGGGGCTCTATTACTGCATGAAATCCCCAGTCTCCCCAGGCCCCTCATGGTGAGGTCTGCCTGGTGCCTCTGCCACTCTGGTGCAACCCAGTGCCTGGGTGCCTAGGGGCTGTCTTGCCCAGGCCCAACACACCCATCTGTAAAGGGGTCTCCTGTTTGGCCCTATCCCTGTGGAGGTCGCAGTGGTCTGAGCAGTCTCATTTCCCGGTGGAAGTGGGAGGCGTTGGGGGCGAGGGCTTTCAAGTGGAAGATGCATGTCTGGGAGGAGCCCTTGACCACCACTATCCACTATATGACCAAGTCCTAATCTGAGGATGACACCCAACTAACCTAGCCTGAACTTTTGAAGGGCACATGGTTGTTATTCTTTGAAGAGCCATGGAGAGGCAGTGTAGGACAGTGATTGAGGTCCTGGACCCAGGAGCCAAGCCCCTGGCTGTGCTACTGGCCCCCATCTTTCCTCAGCTCGTGCCTCTGTGCCTCCAGACCCTGTTTCTTCATGGAGGTGATTGGGTGGTTGATTTTACATCTCAACTCAACGAAGCCATGGACCCAGATGCTTGGTCAAACACTAATTGGGATGTCACTGTGCAGGGTTTTTTACATGAGAATAACACTTAAATCAGCAGCATCTGAGTAAAGCAGATTCCACTCCATGATGTGGGTGGGCAGCAACAGTCTATTGAGCCCTTAAGAAAGGGTCTGCATAAGAGGATTCTGCCTCCAGAGGGCCTTTTGAATCCAATGCTCCACATTCTTCTTGGGTTTCCAGCCTGCCGGCTGTGCCTACAGATTCCAGAATCATCAGCCCCTCAATTGGGTGAGACAATTTCTTAAAATAAAACTTTCTCTTCCCCTGTTCCCCACAACATCCTCTTGGTTCTGTTTCTCAGGTGAACCCTAACTAATACACAGGTGATGAGAGTGTGATAGCGTGTGTCTCTTTCAGGGCTACAGGGAAAGTGAAATGGGTGATGGCAGGAGGTGATGGCAGTGTGTTCCTACAGGCTCGTTGGATGGAATGCGCGAATCCACCAAATAAACACCCTTTGAACAGGGCATGGTACATAGTTAGCTCTCAGTGGTGGTGAGAAGATTGTCAATTTTCCTATTACAGTCATTATTTTCTCAAACTTATTTTTGAAAAATTTTCATAAAGGCCTAAATTAATTCTTAGAACTGCCCATAAGCTGTGTGCCATAATTTCCTATTTTGAATTAAAAAACCTGGAATCAACTTTGAGGAGTTGGTGTTGCCAAGGACATGGAGTCGTCTATGGTGGGGTTGTGCTCATCTGGCTGTTTGTCCCGCTGGGCCATGTCCCGTCCTCTCCACCAGTTGGATGCAGCAGTGAACTTCCCTGCCGGGGGCTGTCTGCCAGGCCTCTGCTGTGTAGAGCTGTCAGAGCTGCCTTTATAAAGCTCCATTATCGGTGATTTAGAATTGAGCAGGTAAAGTGTGTTCTGAGTTGAAAAACATCATGTGGGATCTTTACCTGAAAAACATTTTCTAGCAAATATTTTTAAAGTCTATTTGGCCACTTAAAAAGTAATGTCTTTTTTAAAGATTGTTTCCTGGGCTTGCCACTTCTAGCCTCTTAAAGGCTTGAATGAATTTTTTCTCTGTTATATAAAACTATGCAGCAATTTCGTCTGTCACAAAGAACAAACCTTCTTTGGATCTCGAAGGAATTATTAAGGATAGAAAAGATAATGCTGGAAAATGGGCCCCTGTGTGCACACGGAAATGGTTCTAATGGAGGTTGCAGGAGAGCTTTGAGCTCCCTGCGACAAATTTCAGTCCAGGAATCTCAGAGCCTCACTCAGAGCTGGGCTGTGCAGCGAGGGAGCCACCAGCCACATTGGTCATTTACATTTAAATTACCTAACATTAAAAAAAAATTAAAATTCAGCTCTTCAGTCACACTAGCCACATTTCAAGTGCTCCATGTTTCAAGAGCTCCCAGGGCCCAAGCAGCTGGTGGCTCCTGCATTGGGTAGTATCCACAGAGAACATTTCCTTCACTGAGAAGTTCTACTGGACGATGCTGCTCTAAGCAGACCAACTGTGTCCATGAGCCATACCTGGCTCCCTATCTTTATAAATGAAGTTTTATTGGGACACAGCCACACTCATTTTTTATGATTGTCTCTGGCTGTTTTTGCACTACCGTCCTACAATTGAGTTGCGGCAAAGACCATATGACCTGCAAAGCCTAAAATATTCTCTTTCTGGCTCTTTACAGAAAGTGATTGCCAACCCTCTTCTAGACCACAGATTTGAGGTCAAGCTGGGCATTCTGTGAGGGTGATATGACAGCCTGTCTGACGCTGGCCATGTGGGCTCATGAGCACTGGATTTGTCTTTGGTATAAAGTCCAAGATGTGCCATAGTGGAGAACATGGTCTTTTCTGTGCACGAGAGCTCAAGCACAAGTCAGAAAGTGTGCTGGATAGGGGTTTGGGGCATAGGGATAGATGGCCTCATGTGTACATGCATGTGTGCATGCATACATGTTTACATGTGTGGTATGTCACCATGTGCACTTGTGTGCGTCCATGCGCACTGTGGTATGTGCACTGTGTCCATAGTGCATGTGTACATGTGTACACGTGCATGTGTATGTGTGTGTTCCCTGTGGGCTGTGTATCCAGCCAGCTTTGAGCAATGTTTCTGTGGGCAATAGAAAGATGGGTTGTGGGGCCACCTGAGGCTGTTTCCTTTTCTAAGGAAAAGCGAGAGGCAGACTACACGGTGCAGAAACTACTCTTTCTCATAAGAAAAAGGCTACCAGATTATTTCCCAGAGATACTGTGGAAATAATAGGCCTCCTGGCTCACTTACCCCTGGGGAAAGAAGAACTTTATTCCTGATCACACCAGGAGGCAGATTTGTCTCTGCAGGGCTGTTTCTGGAAAATGTTGTTCGCTGTGGCAGCACAAACTCTGGAAGAAGAGAAAGCTTACCGTAGGAATCAAAGTGATGATGGTGCCTGATGCTAACAGCCAAGTTCTTGTTAGGCTCGGGGCCAACGAGGGGTTGTGAAGGGCTTGTTTTAGTTATTTGGAGGTTGGACTGAAGAGCGAAAATGCCAGGCCAGTGAGAGACAAGTGAACCATCACATTCGATTCTCCTCCTCGTGGGAAAGCCTTACTGCGGGGCGCACGAAGAGGTCATCAACAGCAACCGTGTCCTGAAAAACTCCTATGTGGAACTGTGCAAAAGCAGCATCTTTTTGAAAGGCTGATAAAATTCCTGGAGTGGGTTTAACTGCAAAGTGTATGCTTTTGTGAATAAATTAAAGGGGCGTGCTGACATGTATTGTTAGAATACTAGAGCCGACAGAGACACTCTAGAGTCAACTACATTTTAACAGATTATCTAGATTCTTTAAATAACTACCTGAACTATTTACTTTTCAAATTTGTTTTTAATTCATCTGGATTTTTGAGTTTCTCAAGGGATGCTTTGTGTCCCTTGGCCTCTAAAATGTAAATCTCAGAAAATGCAGAATTTAAATCAGTTCATTTATGCACAACCGTTGGCTTATGATGCTGACTTAACGATGGAGGTAACTTCCTCTGGAATCAAAGTGAGGAACTGGGGACATTTTGGCCAAAAAGTTCAAATATATGACTGTCTATCAGCATATCATCGTGGTTTATGTTTTAGAACTATAACAGCCTGCTTTGAATTTGTGCAGGTGCCAGAATTGCCTGGAGTAACCTAGCAGGGGAGGGCTGAGTTAATTTTGCTTCTAACAGGTTTTCTGAAGATGTGGATGCTACCCAACTTGGAACTTCATTTTGAGAGCCACAGGTCTAAGAGACAGAGCTACCAGCTACATCCTGACATTTGCAAGGAAGGCAGGGTTTTGCTGCAAACAGGCAAAGCCAGGGTTTCTGCCCTTGAGGCTGAGGAGGACATAGATCAGAAATGTGTTTGTGCATGGCAGAGTGTGTTCCAGGAGCATCAGGAAAAGCAGAGGTGGCTCAAAGTCATTTGCAGCCATTCCAGAACATCTGCAGGGAGTTAAACCTCAATGTCTCACCGTCCACAGGTTCAACACTGCATGGATCTGGGTAGTACCAACTATGAACCTGAAATAGCAAAAGCTACATCCTGAACTCTGCATAGTTTAAGGATTCGTTGCACCAATATCAGTCAATGGTTAGAAGCCCATGTGCCAGGAGGAGAACAATAAGACCTAAGTAATATAAGAACTGAGGAAGCAGGCTCAGTACCAGGGCAAGACTAGTACCCATTTGACCTTGGCAAAATATTTGCAGAAAGAAATCGTTCAATACATACGTGGCTGTGTGCAGGAAAGAATTGCTGGCTAAAATCTCTAGTATTTGCAGAAAGAAATCGTTCAATACATACGTGGTGAATGACTGTGTGCAGGAAAGAATTGCTGGCTAAAATCTCTACCAGTAAGGAGGTATTGAAACTTCACATCAGAATTACAAATAATTATACCTGTACATTATCTGGAATTTCTCTTCTGTGTTTATGGGTTAAGTTACCTATCAATAAACTACATATTGTTCATTCTGTATTTGGGATTTCTTAATCAATTGTTTTGTTGTCTTTATGAAGAGTTGATTTAGAATCCATTCCCATACTATTAAAAAATAGATACCTAAAATAAGAATAAAATTACTCGACATTGACTTTTGATTGGATATACCTGAGGAACCACTTACATTTGCACCATAACAGGAAAGAAAAATTCCTTACCTGCTTTCTCATAGTTCCTTCCATAATTCTTAGAGGATATTGCTAGTTAACAACAAATTTCCTATGTCAAATTAAAATAGATTCTTTACTGTCTTTAATTTTTCATTTTTTAATTCTTGTCTTTCTTTCAATCTTCTTCATGTCTTTAGCTTGGCACACAATAGTAAAGACAACTAACTACCTTTTCTCTTTTCTTTGGGACAAATGCTGAGCAGATACTGACATGCATTTGAATTAGAACCTAACGATTACATAAATTTAAGACTGTTAAGAGGTAATACATTGTCTAGGGGGTACTTCTTGGATAGACTCATCTATGATGAATAGGGGACAGTGAATGATTCAGGTAAAATCTCCTTCCAGTTTTGGAAAATTACTCAGAATATTCCCTCATGATAGCCAATAGCATCGTTCTTAGATCAGAAATTGCAAAGAGGGAGTACTATTTTGTGTTATTTTTCTAAATATAAAAATAGACAAGTCTTGTAAATCTTTCCTCATATATTTTTTTTTTCATTATGTATTCTTACTGCCCAGGATAGATGAATGTTTCTCAGAGTTTCACTTCTGGAAGTGGTGAACTAGTTTGTAGCAGACCAATTATCCCAGTTAAACCAATTAGAAAACCCAGATAAAATATAAATATGTGTAGTGGAAAAATATCATGAACTTGAGGAGCAAGATTCCAGAGAGAAGGAAAATTCATTGATGTGAGCTTTGTACTATAAGCCCATCATCCCCTTGAGGCATTTGTTAATTCTTATGCAATCGCAGAGAGGCTAAGAAGCATAGCAGAAAGCAGATGCTAAGAGGCTTTCAGTAATTTTCCAGGTCTGGGAAGACAAAAAATGTGAGTTCAGGGCTTCTGAAACAGCCAGAACTTGATGTGCCAGAGAGAAGGCATATGAAGTAGAATGAGTCTAACCAGCTAATTTGCTCATCCTCTCAAAGCATTCTCTACATCGTCAACTGTGCATGCTGAGATAAAGTGAGCAGAAAGTGGTAGCCAAGAGGATGAGCAGCTAAAGAGAGCTTTCAAGCAGTCTCATAGTGTAAAAATAAAAAGTCAAGGGCCCTGGTAAACTTTTTTATATTTAAATCGAGACTCCTGTAGAAATAAAGAATAAGAGAAAACTAGAAATAGACCAGATCTTACAAGACCGAAACCTGGTGTCAAAACAACTCAAGATGATCTGTCCTTATTCTAACCGGATGCCAAAACTAAAGGCTCTGTAGAGTATCTGCTGTTTTTCACAATACAATGTCCAGCATTCACTCAAAAGCACCAATCATATCAATCGTCCAGGCAGTAGAAATAGACTTTGAGGTAATCTGGATGTTGGAATTACTGAACATAGATAAAAAATAACTATGATTAATATAATTCAATAAAACAGATGACAAGATGGTAACTTCACAGAGAAGTAGAATCCACAAAGTAAAATCAAATGGAAGTTTTAGGATTAAAAAGCATAGTGATTGAAATTTAGTATGACATAGATGATTAACTATAGCCGAAGAGAATAAGTTATCTGGAAGTAGGTCAGTAGAAAATATCTGAATAAAAGCCAAAGAAAACAAAGAATGGAAAATAGAAGAATTATAAGAAACACATGAGACTCAGTAAAAAGATCTAACATGTACAATTGGAGAAGAAGGAAGTTTCAAAAAAAAAAAAAAGTGAAGAATTAATATGTGAAGAGATAGCTTAGAATTTTCTAAAACTTACAAAATAAACCAATCCACAGATTCAAACTTCACTATAAACCCTAAGTATAATAAGTGAAAAGAAAATTTACCCAGGCACATCATTATGAATTTGCTGAAATCATAAGAGAAATTCTTAAAAGTGCCACTAAAAGGACAGATTATTGTCATGACTGCAGACTTTTCTATGAAAATGATGGAAGTCAGGGGACAATAGGAACCCATCTTTAAAACACTAAAAGAACTGCTAACCAAATTTTATATTTAGTAAAAATGTTTCTAAAAAATAAAGATATTTTCAGGCAAATAAAAATCTGATAATATATTTTACAGAGCCCTACTAAGATACTAAAAGGAGTTTTTTAGTCATAAAGAATATATTCTTAGTGGGAAGCATTAAAAATGCACAATAAAATAAAGATTAAAGGAAAGAGTAAATATATCTGTCAATTTAAATGAATATTAACAGTATAAAACTATAACTATAATGTTTTATGACATTTAAAATATGTGTAGAATTTAAATTCAGGCTGAAAATAATATAAAAGATGGTTAGTAAATGGGGTTAAGTATTCTCCTGTCTTTGTATTTCCCAAGAAGTAGTAAAAGTACCTGTTTATTTTTAATTATAATAAGTCTAGGATGTATATTGTAATCTTTAATATAACCAATTAGGAAATATTAAAATAATGTATAGTTAATCTAATAAAAAGTGGAATGAAAAAATACTTGATTAATCAAAATAAGGTGATGAAGGAGAAATTTTAGAAATAGGAAACAAATAGTAAGATAGTAGTTATAAAACCAGCTATCTCACTAATTACATATAATGTAAATGGATTAAATAATCTAATTAAAAGACGAGAAGATAGACTTAACTAAAAATATGTCCTTCTACCTAAAGATATACTGCCTAAAAAGATGTATGTTATATAATGCACAAGAAAGTTGAAAGTTAAAGAACAGAAAATGATATACCATGTAAACATTAACCAAAAGAAAGTTAATGTGGTTAGTAGCAGACAAAGTAGGTTTAAGGAAAGAAAAAATACTACAGATAAAGAGGAACATTTCATATCAATAAAGGCTTCGATCCACTGGAAAGGTATAACAATTTAGTCTTTAAGAACTTAATAACATAGCTTTGAAATACATGAAGCAAAATTGAAAGAACTATCAAGGAATGAATCCCTCACCACCATAGTGGGCTTTAACACACCATCTTTAGAAATTGATACCAAACAGACAATGATCGATCAAGAGGGATAAAATTTACACCACACAGTTGACTTAGTAGAACACTATACCCAAAAACTGCACAACATACATTCCTCCTAAGTTCCAAATGGAATAGTCACCCAAATTGGCCATGTTTGGCCATAAAGCAGGCCTTAATAATTTCACAAAATTGAAATCATACAGAGTACATCAGCATTTTTTTAAACCCATATGTACTAGGGGATCACTCTGGCACCCAGGGGTGGCAGTGTTTGTACTCATCCATCTGTGCTTCTCATCTTGGAGCGCCTATCCAGTGAGACTTGGGCCCCAGCAGAAGGCTCACTTCTAACTCAGAGACACGACTTTACCACTTACTACCCATAAGCTAATTCATCACTCGATTTTTTCCTAGCTAATACTAATATTTGTTTTTGCTCATAAATTTAGTTCCTCAAGTATATGTTAAGCCTCCTGAGAGTAACGACTGTAAGTCCCCAACAGCATTTAGAAGTGGGCCTGGCACTCTATTACTCTCAGTGACATTAAGAGTCAACATTTGACTCAGCTGTTTCTGATGCCATCACTGAGAGGAGACATTTTGATGTAGTCAAACTATGAAGTCATTAAACTTTCAGCTTTTGAAAATCATTGTAATCAGGGATCCCACGAAATCAGGAATAGAGCGAGGGAGGAGAGGCCAAGTCAATGTTTTTTTATAATATTTTGTCTTATCTAGGCCAGTCCTACTCTGTCAAAGATCCCCTGGGGACCAACATTGGAAAGCTCTGCCTGGAAACAGTAATGCTATTATTTACTATTAGAACATCTAGCAGGAAGATTAGGGCTAGACAGAGTGTTGGATCCATCATGAACCATGTGGTGGTATGATGATGAGAATCACTTAATATCTCTGAGGGGACATGATGTGAAAGTGAACCTTGGGTGAGGGTTCAGTGACATTATATGTATGGAAACAATTTACAAAGCATAAAGTACTCTGAAAATATTTTGTGAGATTCAAACACAAAACAGAAAAATTAAAACGATATGTACAAAATCAGAAAAAAGAAACTCTGAAATATCCATTTATTGATAGAGGGATAGCGTTGGAAATCTGATATATTTGCATCCTGCCCTGCCACGAACTTCCTTGGTGACTAGAGAGTCTCGTGATGGCCCCTTCTGCCTCGGTTTCTTCCTCGGGGATCTCGAGTTTGGAACAAAGGCCTTAATTTTCTGATTTCATTCCCCTAGTCCTCTTGGTGACTTGATGACATTAGGGAAAAGTTCTCTCTCGAGTGTACAGCCAGCAATTACAAATAAAATGGCTTCATTTAACTCAATGTCTAGCTGTCTTTTAAAAAAGTGTTTTAGATTGGATACAAATCCATTGCTAAGACTGTACTTAGGGACAGAATTTCGCTATCCAGGGTTCTCCTAAGACATGACTCACAAATTTCTCTAGATCTGCCTTTCTGAAAAAATTAGACAGTCACATTTTGTCCTAAGTAACTCTTTTCAACCTGATCACCTCAAGAGTCAAACAGAGGAATAACCTGTCCACAGTCTGAATGGTTTGGATTATAAAACTTGCTGAGAGATGTGTTCTGGTGCCCCCTAGATAATGCCATCGGTCAGTTACCCCGTTTGGAGCCCCCTTTCACCTCCCATACCACAGAGACCCAGTGTGCATTTTCCCAGGCCTGGTATGCGTTATGGCACAATGGAATTGTGTGCGTTTTCTACACATGCATGTGCACTTTACAGGGCGCCGCGGCAGGATGAAGACATGGCTGTCTCACCTTCATGGACATAATTCTCAGAATCTCTGAGGTTAGGTTTCCTTAAACCTTGCCTTGTCATCAAAGAGGAACCTTTCCATGCTCTCCTTTTCAGACTCAATAATTTTTTGTTTCCTTTTAAAAAAAAATGAAAAGAAACTCACATACCCTCTAGCTTAACGTTTAAATAAATAAATGCAACCTGGGATTACATAAATAAAATAACTTTCCCTCTATGGAATGATTAATGATACATACATATTTGTGTGTGTGTGTATATATACATATATATGCTCTTTATTCCTAAGGATGGGGTGGGTGGGTGGATATGTTTTCATACAGTCTGGATTTCCTGCTTTAAGGAGCTCCCTCAGAGCTGATAGCCATGCTGACCACTCTCCTCTTCTCATCTGAGACTCGCTCCTCTTCTTCCATTTACTGGAAAGCGTTTCCTGTTTGGACAGAGGAGATTTTCTTGAGAGATGTGCGGTGTTTCGCTCATTCCCATAAGCATGCATGTCAGAGCCTCCTGTGGAGGTTCCGCAGCTACAAGAACTGGAGAAGCCTGTAACCATCTTCAAGAGTCCCTGTTGCTTGCTGTATGGACCAGAAGGAGAAGGAAGAAGAGTCTTGGGTAGGAGAATGAGGCCGCTCTGGGACATTTTAAGTTTCAGGTGTTGGACATCATCTTAGAGATGCTCAGAGGATGTTAAAGATGCAAGATGGAAACCCCAGAGTGGTCAGGGCTCCCATGGGAATTACTTACATGGAGGGAAAAGGGGAAGTGTGTGTTAAGGTGAGGTTGTCAGCATGTGAGGCGGAGGAGAGAGAACTGGCAGACTCTTGGGGGCACCAAGAGGCTCAGATGGAAGAGGAGTCAGCAGAGAGGTGGGAGGAGCCATGCAGGAGTGGTCACAGGGAGAGGACAGAGTGAGGAGAAGAGAATCCAGCTACTCTGTTCAGCTCTATGTCTCGTTTCTACTGCATTCTGTCTCAAAACTCACCGGGGGACTTTTTTGAGCTTTGCTGGGCTTTGTCTGGTCCCCTCCATCCCTCAGGAGCAGCTGTCAGTGCAGTCATTCCTGTGATGTCATATCAGGGAGGTCAAAGACTCTTAGTCCTCCCTGTGTCCAAGCATTGCTGGGGCCCCAAGCCCTGTGCATTCCCACTGTTGTTCGAGGAGCTTCCATTGCCTATTTCCCAAATGTATAGGCACTGGAATAACTTACAAGGGCTTCGTCAAGTGGAGAGGCCCTGTCTTTAGACAAATGAGTTACAGGAGAATTTATCGTTCTCGTGTCATAACACTCAAGTCTCAGGGAACTGGGAATTTGGCAAAGTCTCTTGAAATTTGAATCTAAAGCAGCAGAAATTGGCTAGATGACAGTACAGGTTGGTAAATGTTCAGGTCGGGCAACCATTAACTTCCATTTCCACCTCGGATTGTGTTGGATGGGTTCTGCTGTGGAAGGAAACGGGGCCTGGGATTTTGAGGTCCCGGGACCGGCTCTGGCTCCACAAAGACTTAGGTGGAGAGAGTCTTACTTCAGAGCATCTGCTGACCTGTGCTTGACGACAGCTTGTACAACTGAGAGGTCTCTAGTGATGATAAGTCTGTGACTCCACCCTTGTTAGCACTAAACAAAGGACAAGATGGCAGGTTTGCTGCTTTGAGGGGCTTGGAGGAGCAGCCTTGGAAGAGTCAGGACCCAGGAATTTCCCAACAGGCTGGAACAGTGAGGGACACATGACCTCCCCTAGAATGTGAGCTCCAGGAGGGCAGGGCTCCCTGTGTCTGTGGTGATGAATCCTGAGAACTTGGAGCAGTGCCTGGTGCATGGTGGGGGCCCAATAAACATTAAAGATCGAATGAAGTGATCACATTTAAATGTTTGGTCCTGCACTTGGATCTACAAAAAGCCAACTGCATGTGGCATAGCAGTAGCTTGTTTACCAGTTTTAGACATTTTCATTAACATCAGCTTGAAATTAATGATGCAATATGTCTCCAAAACCAATGCAGTCTTAAGGTGCATAGACAAACGTGTGGCATGTAGAATGCTAGAGGTGTTAAACTATCAAGGTTACAATGAAGTCTACCTCAGAGAGGCTAGGAGGACTGGCCTGGAGAATAGGTTCAGAGGTGTTCTGGAAAGTTCTGGGGAGAAGCATGGGGCCAAGGGTTAAAGCATGGGGCCAGGGGTAGAAGCCATGGGAGGAATTGTGTGGACAAACTATAGCAGTTAATAAGTTATATCTGAAAAGACAGTGAGGAAGGCAACAGGTAAGGGGGCCCCCCATCTATATGAGTCTCATCCTCAGGTGGGAGGCTGCCTGCAGTGAGGGACAGGTCTGATAGGTAGTTTAAGGACCTTCCTGGGTCCGGTCACAAGGGGTAGGCAACTACGGCAATACGGGACTGTGACAGACGCCTCACATGTCCCAGTTATTCCTGAGAAAGAGGAATAGCCTCTTGCTCAGTTTGGCTGAGGAGAGAGAGGAGATGCCCTGACTCTCTGAGTTTGGACTTGATAGGTTAGGTGTCTTCACACTGACCATCACCAGGGAACTCCTGTGGTCCACAGCTGGTCTACCCAGGGACTGAGTCATTTGCTCTTTTGGAGAGCTGTTCACAAGGCATAAGTGTCCCTTGAGTATGCGTTTTACTTTTCTTCATACTAGGAAAACAATCCCAGAACCAGGAGCCACTTATCTATTGTTCTAATTTACCTGAAGATTTCCCAGTATTTTGAAGGATTTTGTCCATAACTGATAGATTTTCATACTGATCATTTTTGGGGGCATTTTTTCCTGTGGGAAAAAATAGGTACAATGATCAAGCTTTGATAATAATTATGGCATGATTCCAAATGTCTTTTCTCTTCAAATTCAAAAAAACCATTAACTCTGAGGAAGCAGAGTTCTGTTCGCAGAGTATGTGATGATGTTAAAAAACATCCTTTTCTTCTATGAATCCAGAACCAAGAATGTGTGGCTTGGGCTCAAGCACTGAGAGGAGACTTACATCTCCATACTTTCTCTGAGTCTTCTCTCTACACTCCGAGGATATGCTAGCATGGAACCACTTTGAATGTGTGTAGTAAGGGCCCCTCAGTCCTGTGGAGCTAATGTTCCCGACTGCTTGGACATTGTCCTTGGACCTGGACACATGTTTTATCAGACACCTCACTCCTCAAAAAGGTAATTTCTCACCTTTCTTCTTGTCCAGCCCTTTCTACCAATAATTGTGTTGGACTGATCCTACTGTTAGGGAAGAGGAACAGAGTATAGGGTTGCATGGTGCTGGGAAGGACTCTGCATGTAGCCTGGCCCCAGGGCTGACTCGGCCTGGCAGACAGGGTGGGAAGAGCTCACTTTAGAGTCACTTCCTCTTCTCTGGGTATGACCTTCACTGTATTCTGTGGGGCGCTCTCATCCTCCTCCTTTTCAAAGCACATCAAGAACTACCTCCCTTTGGTTTCCTCAAAACTCCATGTGAGTACAACTTGGAATACTTAAGAAAGACCTTTAAGTTTAGCACATTTACCTTTGTTAGACACATGAATAATAACTAATAGTTAACTGGTCTGAGTCTCCCTTCAATCTGTGGGTTCTTGGATTAGCACTTAGCAGGGCTCAGTAGATATTGATTAAGCAAATTCATCTTTTGTTAAAGCCAATGTTAATAGGAAATTAAAGATTATAGCATAAAATTAGGTATGCCCTAAGGGAAACTTAGCTTTTAACAGAGCCCAAAGTCTTAAACTGAAGTTTAAGCACAGTCAAGATGTCAGGAGCACAGTTATGGACCATGAGGACTTTTCACACATCCTGAAATCACACAGGAAGTTGGCTATTCTGACAACAAGACAGGGAAGGTGTTTGCTGATCTATTATCCTTCAAACTACTTCAGGTGTTTAAAACAGTAATCGAAAGCACTTAAAGATATCAAATTTATATTTTTAATAAGTATTCCAAGCCCATGGTATAATTTTTAAATTAAAAAAAGATCATCTGTGCAAAGTAAAGCTGTTTCCAAGGAAAAAATAAACAAATGAGTCTATATCAAACTAAAAAGTTTTTGCGCAGGAAAGGAAACCATCAACAAAACAAAAAGACAACCTACTGTATGTGAGAAGATATTTGCCAATGATAAGGGTTTAATATCGAACACATATAAAAAATTCATGCAACTTAACACCAAAAAGAAATCCAATTAAAAAGGGGCAGAGGACAAGAAGAGACATTTCTCCAACAAGGACATACAGATGGCCAATAGACATATGAAAAGATGCTCAATGTCACTAATCATCAGCAAATTAAAATCACAATGATTTATCACCTCACACTTGTCAGAATAGCTGTCATCAATAAATCAACAAACAACAAATGTTGAGGAGGATGTGAAGAAAAGGGAACCCTTGTGCACTATTGATGGGATTGCAAATTGGTGAAGCCACTATGGAAAATGGTATTGAAGTTCCCCCCAAAATTAAAAATAGAACTACCATATGACCCAGTAATTCCACTTCTGGGTAATTATCTGAAGAAATCCAAAACACTAATTAGAGAAGATACATTCATCCTTATGTTCATTGCAGAATTATTTACAATAGTCTAGATATGAAAGCAACCTAAGTGTCCATCAACAGACAAATAGATAAAGAAGATGTCGAACATATATACAACGGAATATTACTTGGCCATAAAAAGGATGAAATCTTATCATTTACAACAACATGGATGGACTTGGGGAATATTATGCTAAGTAAAATAAATCAGACAGAGAAAGACAAATACCATATGATTTCACTTATATGTAAAATCTAAAACAAACAAACGAAACAGATACAGATACAGAAAAATTCTCACAGATACAGAAAAAAACTGATGCTTGCAAGTTGGGAGGGAGGTTGGAGGGTGAGTTAAAAAGGTGAAGGGATTAGGAAGTACAAATTTGTACTTACAAAACAGTCACGGGGATGTGAAGTACAGCCTAGGGAATATAGTCATAATATTGTAATGACATTTCTGGTGTCAGATGGGTACTAGACTTATTGAGGGGATCTCTTCATAAATTATATAAATGTCTAATCACTATGTTATATATCTGAAACTAATCAACTATAATTTTTAAAAATTTTTAAAAAGTAAAGCTGTTTTCAATAGGTGACCCCTCATTTCCAGTTTCCATCTGGAGGCCACAATTGTTATTCATTTCTTGTGTATCCTTCCGAGTATAATCTATACCATAGAGACTGTTGCCAACATCATCATATCACTGAATATTTAGAGCTACATTTATATTTTTTAGAGGAAATTGCTTAGGAAATTTTGGCAGGTAATTCAGGCTAATTAATTTATGGAAACATATACGATTTACTATTAAACATATACAATTTATTAATAAACATTAAAAGCTTTCATCATAAGCTTGCTTATTTGTAGAGTATAATCTTTAGCCTTTGAGAGTCCCAAGAAATCATGATAACATTTACATTGTCCATCAACACACCTGATGAGGCTTGTGGCTAGTGTTTACTTTCTATTTATAAATGAGACCTCAGTAAGGCAAAGCAACTTTTGCCTAAGGTCAATGAGATGGTACGTGGCTCAGATGGGAAAGAACCCAAGGGCTAGGGTCTCTGGCCCCTGCTCCTTCCAGGCCACTCTGAAGCTTTCCCCAGAGTTGAAATACAGAGCTCTTCAAACCCACAGGATTCCCAATGGAGCCACTTGAGTAAAAGTCTAGTATTTGAACTTTCATGTCTGGATAAGATGGAGTAATAAGGACTAGATATATCCTCCCAAGTTAATTTAAAAAACGAAAAAAAATATAGGAAACAATGATTTCTCATACATCAGACAACAGGCATCAAGATTTTATGCTGGACACTACAAAATACTGATGAGAGAACTCAAAGTAGATCTAAATAAATGAAATCATCCACAGATTGGAATACTGAATATTGTTAAGATGTCACCACAGATTGAAATACTGAATATTGTTAAGATGTCAGTTCCTGCCAGATAGATTAATAGATTCATAATGATCTCAATAAAATTCCATCAAACTTTTTAGTGGAAATTAACAAGTTGTTTCTTAAATTTGTATGGGAAGGAAAAGAAAACAGAATAACCAAATCGATTTTGAAAATTAAGAACCATGTGGGAGGATTCACGCTGCATGATTTCAAATCTTGTTATCAACATATAGTAACCAAGATTTTGTCATATCTAAAAAAGAATAGATATTAAATCAATGGAACAAAAACAAAGTTCAAAAATAGACCCACACATATACAATCAACTGATTGTCAACAAATGTGCAAAGACAATTCAACTGAGAAAGCTGTTTTTTGAACAAATGTTGCTGGAACAATTGGACACAAGATGAAAAATATTGCATATTGCAAACCAAAACAAAATAATCCATACCTTATACCAGTAGATATAAATTAATTAAAATAGATCATAGTCCTAAATGTAAAACCTACATTAAAAAATAGATCATAGTCCTAAATGTAAAACCTACAACTTTAAAACTACTAGAAAAGAACATAAAAAATATTTGTGATTTTAAATTAGGCAAAGATTTCTTATATTTGACACCAAAAGCATGATCCATAAAATGAAAATTGACAGATTGGAGTTGATCAATATTAACAACTTCCGATCTTGGAAAGACACTATTATGCAAATGAAAAAGCAAGCCGTAGTCTGGTAGAAAATATTTTTCAATCACATATCTGATAAAGGACTTGTATCCAGAATATATAAATACTTCTCAAAACTCAATAATAAAAAAACTAATAAAAAAAGGGGGAAATGTTTGAACAGACACTTGACCAAAGAAGATATACAAATGGAAAATAAGTACATGAAAAGATGTTCAACACTATTAGCCATTAGGGAAATGCAAATTAATACTATATAATAAGATACTATTGTAAACCTATCAGAATGGCTTAAAAAACAGAAGAAAATATCAAGTGTTGAGGAGGACTCAGGGCAACTTGAATTCTACGAGTGTGAATGTGAAAATCTGTTTGACAGTTTCTTATAAAGCAAAATATAAAATTAAAATTTATATTTGTCCAAAAACTCCTATGCAAATGTTCAAAGTGGCTTTGGAAATTCCCAAACTTGGAAATTCCCAAATGTCATTCAACTGGTGAATAAATAAACTGGTTACAATGGAACTACTCAGCAATAAGAAATGAACTGCTGACAGACACAACAACATGGATAAATCTCAAACGTATTGTGCTTATTGAGGAAAGTAGACTCAAAAGTCTACATAGTAGACAACACCACTTATACGACATTCTAAAAAGGCAAAATTATAGAGACAGAAAACAAGACAGTATTTTTTAGGGCTGGGGATGGTAAAATAAATTGACTACATACAGGCATGGAATTTTTGGGGTAATGACCTGTCTATTTCTTATTTGTGGAAATAGTGACATGACTTTTCTCATTTGTCAAAACTTTCAGAACTGTACACTAAAAAGGATGAAATTCACTGTATGTAAACTATACCTTAATAAGAAAACAAAAAGTCTAATAATAATAATATCTAGTTCTTATGATTAGTTCTTTACCTATGTCAATTTGTTTAATCCTCACACTGACATCATAAGATTGCACAGCTAGTAAGCAGTAGAGCTAGGGTCTGACAGGATTTTAGCCTCTACTCCACACTATTTCCCAAGAACTAGTCATCAGAGCTGCTCATTACTGCTCTGGGTGGCCTCTGGGAAACTCTCTGGCACAGGGTTCTCCAGGTGTCCTTGAAAGGGGCATGAATTACACTTGGGATCTCTTGACCAGTCTCTGGACTTACACCCCAGGTCTCACTTGGGGTGAGTTACTCAGCCTCTCAGCTTCAGATTCTGCATCTGTAAAATGGGCATAGGATCTCCAAGGGGTCCAATAAGGTAAATCAAACATGACAGTGCCAGGCACATAGCAAGAGCTCCAAGGCAATTACTTGATTGTTATAGTAATTTTTACTGCTGTTACAGAAAAACAATTATTCATATTCATCCTAGTTATGCATTCTTGTTTTTTTCTGGCTTTATTAAAATATAATAGACAAGTAATTGCTCGTATTTACATTGTACAATTCAATGAGGTTTTTTTGAGTTATAGTTGGCATATAATAATATATTTGTTTCCATTGTACAGCATAGTGATTAGAGATCTATATAACTCACAAAGCAATCACCACACTAAATCTAGTACCCCTCTTTCCCCTTACATATTGATTACAACATATTAACTATTTTCTTTATGCTACACTTTGTATCTCCATGTCTAATTTTTAATTATCCATTTGTACTTCATAATCCCTTTGCCCCTTTTAGCCATCCCTTCAATCCCCTCCCATCTAGTAGCCCTCAGAATATTCTCTGTATCTATGAGTTTATTTCTGTTTTTGTTGTTGTTGTTTATTTTGTTCTTTAGATTCCACATGTACGTGAAATCATGTGATTTTCATCTTCCTCTATCTGACTTACTTTATTCAGCACAATACCCTGCAGGGCTGTCAATATCTTTTTCCATTCCCTTCCTTTTAGTCTGTGGCTGTCTTTTAATCTGAAGTGAGTCTCTTGTATGCAGCATATGTAGGGGTCTTGTTTTCTTATCCATTCAGCCACTCTATCTTTTGGTTGGAGCACTTAATTCTATCCCATTTGAGATACTTGTTGATAGAAATGTAGTTATTATCATTCTTTATTCATGGTTTTGATACGTGTTTTTTTTTCTTAAAAAAGTCTCTCCAATATTTCCTGTAATACTGGCTTGGTGTTGATAAATTCCTTTAGCTTATTTTTGTCTGGGAAGCTCTTTATCTGTCCTCAACTCCAAATGATAGCTTTGCTGGATAAAGTATTCTTGGTTGTAGATCTTGAGTTTTCATCACGTTGAATATTTTGTGCCAAGTCCTTCTGTCTTGTATAGTTTCTTTTGAGAAATCAGCTGCCAGTCTTATGGGTACTCCCTCGTAGATAGATAACTGCTTTTCTCTTGCTACTTTTAAGATTCTCTCTTTGTCTTTAACTTTTGGGATTTTAATTATAATGTGTCTTGGTGTGGGCCTCTTTGGGTTCATCTGTTTTGTGACTCTCTGAGCTTCCTGGGGTTGTCTATTTTCCTCAGCAGATTAGGGAAGTTTTCCATCATTATTTCTTCAAATAGCTCTTTAATTCCTTTTTTTTTTTTTTTTTTCCGGTATCCCTAAGACATGGATATTTTTACATTTAATTGTGTCCCATAGGCTCCTTAAATTATTTTTATAGTCTTGGCTTCTTTTTTCTGGCCATTCTGACTGAGTGTCCTTGGCTTCCCAATCCTCTATATTGGTGGTTCGATCCTCTTCTTTATCCACTCTGTTTATTCCCTCTAATATACTCTTCATTTCATATAATGTGTTCTTCATTTTTGACTGATTCCCTTTTATAATTTCCATTTCTATTTTTGTTTTTTTATCTTTGTTAAAGTTCTCACTGAATTCATCTACACTTCCTGTAAGTTCATTGAGCATCTTTATAACCAGTGTTTTGAACTCTGCATCTGTTAGATTCCATGACTCCATTATTCCTGGATCTCTATTTTGTTCTCTCATATGGTTTCTGCTTCTTTGTCTTTGCATTAGGGCTGCCTTTCTGTGTCTGTTTCTATGTACTAAGCAAAGCTCCTAATTCTCCTGGTCTTATTAGCATGGCTTTGTGTAGTAGGTGTCCAGAGGCACAGTCCTGAGAGGGGTTCAGCTTCAGGCCAGGTTTAGCCTCAGCCTCTGCCCCTCCGGGGCCACCTTTTAAGATTCAGCAAGCAATCCACAGATTTTGTGTTTATAGTTGCCTCAAGAAACCACACCAGAAACTGAGGCCAGCTGCCACCAGTGTGAGTCATAGCTCTACTTAGCAAGGAGCACTTGACTCCCTGAGGACACAACTGGATGTGGCTTGGGTGGGACCAGGACTTGGAAGAAGCGGAGTTTCAGGGAATCCTGTGGGCAGAGCAACCTCTGTTATCCAGTTTGATGACATCTCAGCTATGGCAGCGCTGTGTCTGCACACTGGGAGGGGAGAGGACTCAACAGAGGAACAGTGGATACTACCGGCCCTTCTGCCCAGGAGAGAGCCTCATCTCCGGCTCTCACTCCAACTCAGTGTCTCCCTGTAAGTCTCTGGTGCCCCACGAGCAGCCGACCAGGAGTTGGTGCTCAGAATGAGCACGTCCGTCACCATGAAATTTCACTCATGGACACGACCCCTTTAAGAGGCTTCTGAAGTTGCTGACTGCCACTGCCATAGCCTACATCCCTCTCAGCCGCTTGGGACGGGGCTGCCTCGCGTCTTTGCTCCTACCTCCTACCTCCTACTATTGCAGGGTGATTTCCTATTTCTCTCCCCAGTTGTAGGGCTTCTGTTCATCTAGATCCCAGGCAACTTTCCTTGCTGTTCAATCTGTGTTTCTGTCACAGGTTTGATTTGGTTGCAAGAGGGATGAACAAAGCCTCAAACATCTACGCCATTTTTCTCTACTCTCCCCTAGTTATGCATTCTTGATAATTAGGTATTCATTGTTCATCTGCTCACTCATTTATGTAGCAAACATTAGTCAGCTACTACTGTGTGCCAGATGCTAACTTCTAGGCCCAAAGTGGGAGCAGAACACAAACTAATGTGTCCTAGTACCTGTCCTGGAGGGGCTTACAGTCCAGTGAATGTCACAGATATTTTGTGTTGCTATTTGTTTTATGTCCACTTCTACTTAGGTATATGGAGGAAGCTTAAGGGCAAGTATAAAGGAAAAAATTGACAACGTTAAGCACGAGAATGCTTTAACTGGGGAGTGTTTGCCAACAACCACAAGCTACTCTGGTTCCTCTCAAAGGAAGAATAAAAATTACTTACTTGAAGAAACAGCTTTTCAAGTCAAAAAATCATCTTAGACACTAAGCATTTTTCCCCAAAATTAAATCTGTACCTATAGCTATGTCTGTATCTTTATCTATAGCTATATCTATCATCTCTGTATCTATCTATCTATCTATCTATCTCTATCTATCTATCTATCTATCATCTATCTATCTATCATCTATCTATCTATCTATCTATCTATCTATCTATCTATCTATCTATCATCTATCTATCTCACCTATCTATCATCTATCTATCTCACCTATCTATCATCTGTCTATTTAGCTAGCTAGCTAATACATGGCACATAAGCTCAGGCAGATTTCTTAGTATTATTTGCTAATTCTTTGGATATATTTACACACAACTACTTGGGAGAGAGTAGGAAATTTAGCAGATGTCAGGTTCAATCATTTACTCTCTCATCCACTCACTGGTGATGATTTAAAATTTGCTGATGAATCATATATCTTTTCCACCTTTTTGCAGACTTGTTCCAATAGGTCTAGTATTTAAAGAGAACAAGTATTTTTTCCCTGCACATGATAGTCACAGAAAACTTTAAAAAGGCATGTATGGACAATAAGTACCAACTAAAATTGACCCTATTTGATTAAGAAAGCTTGAATGAATCACTTTCTCTAGAAAAAAACAGAAAAAGTTTTAAGGAAGAACTCCAGAGAAAAAAGCAGCAGAATAAGATGGTTTTGCAGGGTAATTCTAACAAACCCGAAAAGATTAGATGGTTCTAATGCTCTATAAATTTTCTAAAAGAATCAAAAATGAAGGAAAAATTTTAGTTCTATTGCAGGTATAACACTGATACTTCAACCTGACAGAGATTGTACAAAAAACAACAGTCCAATGTGGCTTGTGTATTTGGGTGCAAAAATACTAAATTAAATATTGACAAGCGGATCTTAATACAGCTTTAAGAAAATAATATGACCAAGTGGGATTTATTCAAGGAATATAAGATTGGTTCTATATTAGTAAATCCTAATACATCATTCACCATATTAAAAGATCTTTAAAAAATGGTTATCTCCAAAGATGATAAAAAAGACTTTGACAAAATGTAAAAGAATTTATGAATACATTCTTTATGTGTTAACATAAGTGTCCTAAAATCAGAATCTTACTTATTGGGTAAACACTTGAGGCATTTCTGCTAAGGTCACAAAAAAGGTAATGATGCCCTGTAACTCTACTATTAAACATTGTCCTAGATATATTAGCCATTGAAATTAGATAAACTAATAAGATATATAAACATTGGTAAAGAAAAAGGAAATTCTATTTGTAGATGATAATATATCTAGAAAAGAGTCATGATAAAATAAAATCAAGCAATAAAAGAATTTAATAAGATAGCAGAATTAGAATATTAACCTACAGAAATCAGTAGCATTCACACACACAAGTAAAAATCAGTTAAAGTACAGAATGATAGAGACGATCTCATTTAAAATAGCGACAAAGAAGATTGAACACTTAGGAATAAACTTAATATGAAATATACAACAAGGAAAATTTTTTAATTCTCCTGAAAGACATAAAAGTAGACCTGAATAAATGGAAAGACATCACCTCTTTTTGGATAACACAGCTCAACATCACGAAGACATCCATTCTTCCTAAGTTATTTTAGAAACGTAATGCAATTCCAATAAAAACACACTTTAAGGGAAGCAATGTGGTGCTGGCACATTACTAGACAAACAGAGCAGTGAGATAGGATGCATAACCCAGAAGAGGTATCCATACCTATAGACATTTAGTTTAAACCAAGTATGGTACCGCATATCACAGGGGCAAAGATAGACTTTTTTTGACAAATGGCGCTGGGATGAGTGAGTAGTCATATGTAAAAAGATAAAATTTGACACAGGCTTGACCACACTCAAAGGTAACTCCAAGTAGATGAAGGATCTGCATGTTACAAAACTGATGAAGTCATGTATGCAGTACAGGAAACATGTTAAATTCCTCAAATTCCAGTGGCAGTGTATA
>NW_006434373.1:1352066-1392322 GCF_000325575.1 Pteropus alecto
AGCTAAAGATGGATCATTTTAACTATGGAAAAATTGAAATTTGTTTTGCATGAAAAAAATAAAAAACATAGTCAAAAGATAACCGACAAATTTGAAAAAATTTTTATCACATGTATCTCAGACAAAGTTGTAATATTCTTAAAAGATAAAGAACTCTTAGAGATTTAGGATAAAAGACCAAAAACCTAGTAGAAAAATGAGAAAATAACATTCTCATAGAACATTCACAAAAAATGATATAAAAATGAACGTGAAAAAAATGAACAAATGAACAAAAATGATATTAAACCCTCAAACATATTAGATAGTCAAACTCACTCACAATTAGAGAAATGCAAATTAAAATAGCACTGAAATACTGTTCCTCACCAATAAGACTGGGGATAGTTTAAGGATATAACAACACGCTGTAGGGAAGGCTGTGAGGAATCAGACTCTCATATGGAATGTGAGCAGGGGTAATTACCAGGTTATATTTACCATTATTGGAAATTCTTTCCTGTCCTCTGAAAGGGAGCTGTGATTCACGATAACCCTCAGGACCACTGGCTTGGTAATTATCATCAGCATTGGGTTCTTTGATGAAGAACATGGGGGAAAAAAAAGATATATCCTTGGTTACATACTTATGAACATTTTGGCCTATACTTTATTTTAGAAAGGTAAGTTGAAGTGCTAATATCATTTTCGAGTTTTATTAGAAAATGTGTTTTGGGTAGTAAGTATAGAGTCAGTCATCATCTGAATATTAAGAGTAGATGGCTAGAATTCAGTAGAATTCAGTCCTGCATGTGTGTCTGCATCTGTGTGTCTTTGCCTGTGTCTGTGTGTGTGTGCATGCATCTGTGTGTGTGTTTGTGTGAGCATTTGAGTGTTCATATATTTCCCAGCTCTGTCTGCTGAGAGAAATTGGAAGCAATGACATTCTGCTGAATTTACCCAGCACTTGGCCCTTAGTTTTTAAGTTCAGTTCTTCAACAAAAGAAACCATATTCCAGGACTGGAACAGGGAAAGTACAAGAGGGCCTAGAGCATCTAGTGGTCCAGAAAATAAGGAAGTGCTCAGTAAGGACAGGGCATGTTAAAAGGACAGAAGAACAAAATAAAAGGAGCTTCCAAGGCAAATCTGGTGTAATTTGGACAAGAAAACAATGAAATTGGTTTTAATTTAAGCAAAACTTATCTGTTAGAGGGACACTTTTCTCCACTCCTGGGGGCATCCTCGGGGGACGCTCTGGGCCCTTGCTACTCCGCCCACCCCAGGGAAGGAACAGTGACTTAAGTGAAAGTGTGGGAAGGGATGGGCACTGTGACAGCAGCTTCCTTGCCCTTCCGGCCTCCACCTGACTGCAGGGACTTTTCTGCCAGCTCCTCTAGGTTCTAGTTTTCCAGTGTCAGACCTGTGGTCAGGAGTGGGGTGCGGGCCGTCCCTCTGTCCCAATAGAAATGGGAACTCTGCCTAATCCAGGGGAAGCAGCCGTGCTCTTCAAGCACGCTTTTCATCCTCCATCAGGGAACTGTCTCCATCTGCATTTGTCTCGCCCCTCTGTCCTCCCCACTATGCTCTGAACTCAGGCAGGAGAGTTACTGTGTTCATTTACCATTATTGAGAACCTTGTCCTCACTGCCAAGAGAGAATGGTGAATTATCTGAGAGTTCACGATAACTTGATAATTCAGGACCACCAATTTGGTAATTCTCATCAGTGCCAGCATCTTTGATGAAGAACATGGAAAAAATAAAGAAATGTTTTCTTGGTTACATACTTATAAACATCTTGGTCCACATTTTATTTTAAAAACATTAGGGTAGACTACTAATAGAGATTTCGTGTTCTATTGAAAATGTGTGTTGGAAAGTTAATATGTAGAGAGTCAGGCATCATCTGTCTGCCTTGAACCCAGCAGTTTGGGTCTCAGTAGATGTTGGTGAGCTAATCTGAGGAGCTGGAACTTACTACATCTGGATACGAAATTTCAAGAAAATGCTAAATTTCCTTGCTGCTTTATACAGTCATGCACTGCTTATAGATTTCTGGCGTCCGGTGCTCTCCTTAGCAAGGGTCAACCAAACATTCTGTCTTGGTTTTCAGTGTGCTGTTTTATATGTGTATGTACATTTTGAACAACATGAAGCTGCACTTTGGAAAAGCACATTCTTTGTTTTGCTCACTACTAGCAGTGTGGCCTTGGGCAAGTCCTTTTTCAGACCTTAGTTTAATCCCCTGACGATCAGGGTCATGGTCACTGCCCTAGTACTTCAGGAGCTTAAGTGCGCATCACACGTGCTGGCTCGCTGACAGACCCTATTTTCTTGTGCTCCAAGTTCCTGCAGTGGCTGAGCCCCATTTGCATCCTGAGTGCAAGACCTTGCTTGCACATGCGCCCCAGAGGCCACCCCTAAACGAAGGGAACCTGTCTCTGCCAGTCTAGATCTGACTTTCCCAGCCTCACGCAGGTTATGGGAATGGTTTGGGACAACTGCTTCTTTCACGTCTCCATTTGTTTTTGCCCCAGAAGTAGCTGGCCTTAAGAATGCTAAAATGATGGCATTGTGCACTTAATACCATAGACCCTTAGGAATACATGCAATTATGAGTTTAAAAGATGTATACTTGCTTTTTTCTTTGAATAATTTTGTAAATAATGTTGTTGATGCCTTGTATTTTCCAGGTCCTGATGACTTATTTGGATCCAGCATCTCTTGGACTAGAATTTCATCTTGCAAAAAGCACACAAGGACACGTTAAAGCCAGCAATGCAGGATCTGCTCCCTTTTGCTCTATGTGGACCTACGGTGGCCTGTGAATGCAGTGACTAGAAACGGGAACTCAGGACACAGAGCTGGCTTCCTAAAGAACCCTGTCTGGGCTGGGGAGACCACTGCCTCCCTATGTAACTTCTGAAAACCTGAGACCATCCAGATACCCTGGATAGTTCAGTGTCCTCCCTGAGGCTTTCCCCAAATGTCATTCCTGATTTCTACATGACGTGGCATTGTTTTCTTTCTTTACATTCTTCTGACCTCTCCTAGGAAGATTATAACATAACAGTCCACGGCCTTGTGACAGACCTGAATCACATTCTGATTTTCCTCTCACAGGACTGTGATTTTGACAAGTTTCTCTCTGACCTTCAGTTTTCTTGTCTGTAAACTGGGGTCTGACTTTCATCAGGCTTTTTATGAGGTTCAGATAAAGCAGTATATGTAGGAAGCACTAACACTCCTAAACTGTGGTGGAGGCTAACTTAATTAATAAATGGCAGGAATGAGTCTCGCCCACCTCCGCAGCACAGTGGTCATGCTGACCAGCCAGTCCATGCTGGGTTTGTGCTGGTAGGAGCCCAGCAGAGGCAACCAACCTGCCCTGGTTTGCCTAAGCTTTCCTGGTTTAGCATGAAAATCCTACATTCCTGGAACCCAGCAATGCCAGGCAAAGTGAACGGCTGGTCACCTTAGTTTCTTCTCATGTAGAACACAGAAGCAAAGGAGGAGAAGAATTAAATGTCACTAGAAACAAAGATTTCACCAACATAAACAGGGAAACACTCTACCATTATTCTGTCACATTCCTACTCAACAGCCACACTCTTTTCCTCCTCCCCATAGAACCTGGTATTGGCCTGGGTGATGTGTACTTTGAGACACCTGCAAAGAATTTTGCTTCTCCTTATAAAAGGAAAATGGTGTCTGGACCTGCACCCCTACGTCTTCCTGCCCTGAAAGTGGCTGTGATGTCTAGGGCTGTGGACAGCATCCATGACCATGGGGCACAAGCTCCAGAGATGGCCAGGTTGACCTCAAACACATGGCCTCATGTCACTGAGTTGCTGGTGACATAGGAGCACTACCCCTGCATGGTTGAGTCACTGCCACTGAGGCTCTATTCATATGGGTATTTGCATTCTTAGTTGGTACAGCTGTTCTGGCTACCTTGAGAAGACCTCGTCCATTTTTCTGGGCCAGTTTTGTACAGGAGAACCAATTTTCGGTCCCTAAAAAATCACGGTGTTTAGTTAGATTCTGGGTCATGAAGAAGAGTGGACATTGATGGGAACCACAAGCATTTACTGAGTACCAACTGTGGACCAGAAACTGTCCAGGTGATAGAGGGTCAAGGATGACCCAGCCCTGGTTCCTGTTCTCCATCTGGAATAAACCAGCTGTGTGTGAAGGACAGAACACTACAGATGTGACTGTGCATAGTGCTTCAGCTGTAACAAAGAGCTCACCAGGGGCTGGGATTGAAGGGGGTCCCCAAGTAAGGTAGGGACAGGCAGGAGATAAGAGCTCAGCTGACCAGTTCAATCTAGTGATCCTGGAATCAGTCTGCCCCATGTAGGAAGCTAAGAGTGTCCTACTGGGGACACTAAAGACCACAAGTCGCAGAGTCCTGAGAGGTCCTTGAAGTGAGCTGTGACAGCTCAATTGCGACAAGACATTCTTCCTGCTTGTGGCCAATGACAGTCTCTGGGCCAAAGAGGACTGAAGCCAACCGACTTCACATCACCTTCAGGGCTGGAGGCTGAGATGATGCCCCAAATGTGAGCAAACCGAAACCAAAAAGCCGCCTCTGAAAGCTTCAACATGCCTCCAAAAATGTTACCCATATAGTTGTAGCTAGAAAAACCTTTAGGGAGAGATGGAGCTGAACAGGTAAGAAGGCTCTTTGTTTTTAAACCATGTCTGATTTCACATGGTTAAATTTTTTTTTTTCTTTGAGAAATAAGATATTCAGTATATAAACAGACGGTGACCAGGCCTATTAACACATAGAACTCTGACCCACTGTCTCAGCACCCAGCCCAGGCAGCCAGCCTGCTGTCCAGAAGTCCCACTTTCAGAAGTTCCCTAGAATCTCCAGCCACAGTCCCGGAAGCCAAATGATTACCTCGCAGCAAGTGGCCCCTGATGGCCTGGATGTGATAACTGCAGCTTCCTCAACGTTTGTCCCTGCTTCCAACTGAGAACCAACCAGAGAAAGCCAAATGTGCTCCCTAACCTATCACACAGGACTCACTTCTGGTTAGCTGCTCCGGTGTCCTCTGGCTAGCACCTCGGTCAGGTCACCCCTAATAGTCCCCTGGGTCAGCACTTTGCCTGGAACACCCCTGAGCCCTCCCTTTCCCACCATGAGCTCTCCCCTCCCTACCCTGCCTGAGGCAAGTGACAGCGGATGAATGCCAGCTACAGTGAGCCCTAAATCAACAGCCTCTGCTGTCCTCATGTGAGTCATTTTCGTTTATTTCCAGGGATATGGATTTCTCACTTTTAAAGTTTCCCGTTTCCTATCTGGTAGAAGTGTAGGGGCGAGGTGGAGCAAGAGCTGCAGCTCCCCTCCTTCCAGGGTCACTTTGCCGAGCCCCAGGAAAATTATCAGAAATCCCAGTGACTCTTTTTTCAACCCTTTTCCCACTGGATGGAGGGAGTTCTGGTGTCACGACTATAATTCTCCACATATAGTAAGAGTTCTCATCATAGCCACTCCTTGACCTGGAACAACTTCATTCTTGCCTGGATAGTTCACTTGACTACTGGGTTGGCCTTTGAGTCCCTGACATTTTACCTAACCAGTGCAAACATTTTTAAGGGCGTCTAACTCTACTGAGGCCCATACATCTGTGCAGGGCCCTCTATGGAACCAAGTTCTCTCCAAGCCCAGAGCCCTGCACAGAGCTGACGCCACCACTTCATCTTATAGACCAGACCTGGTTCAGAGAGATTAAGGCACCTGCAGGCATTGAAACCACATTTTCTGATTCTGAGACAGGAATTGCTTAGCCAAGTAAGATGGTGGTAACCCCAGAGTGAACTAGGAACATTCATTCATTCATTTATTTATGTGTGTGTGTGTATTATGTATGTATGTATGTGTATGTATGTGTGTGTATGTATGTATGTATGTATGTATGTATGTATGTATGTATGTGTCTGTCTATCTCGTGTGTTAACTGAAACATATGCATACTGTGGCCATGCCCTCACTTTGCATAGTTTCATAACAACTGAGATATCTCTATCAATTGTCTATCTATCTAGCAGTCAGGAATTTTTTGAGATGTTTCCTAGACCAGACTTGAAAGTGGAGCAAAGCCCAAACTCTTGACAGAGGCTCTCCTGGCACCTTCATTACCCTCAGAAATCTCCTTGGACTTCAAAGACTGGAGAGCGGTGTCAGTGTCACACTTACCCTGGGCTCCCTCTCCAGCTCTGGGCAACCTGAAATCCTTACTCCTGACCCCATGAACAGCTGAGCAGAGATGTCCTGACATGAGCTGAAGGTAATGACTCCATGCTCTGAGTCTCAACTCTCTGCTCCAAGGACTTCTCTAGGCCTCAGTAACCCCGAATGCAAAATGAAGGGTTGGACCAGAACTGTGGGCACTGTGGCTCTGGCCACACGAACACATATAGTGCATGGCTGGTCTAACTGAGATGTCCTCTAAGCGCAAAGCACACACTGGATTTTGGTGTCTAGGTGAGACAAAAAGACTTAAAATATCTCATTAATAATTTTATATCAGTTACATGTAGAAAAGATAACATTAAATAAAATGTTGTTAAATTAATTTTACCTGTTTCTTTTTTAAAACTGTACCTTCTAGAAAATTTAAAACAGTATCTGTGGCTTGCGTTGCATCTCTTTTCGACAGCCCTGGGTTACATTGATGATGTCCGACCCGTCCGTACTTCCAGGCGCGGCTGGACACTGGGGGTTCCTAATGAGCCCTGGGCGATGCAGGCCCTGCTAGGCCATGGACCTCATTTTGAAAACTGAGGCTCCAAGGCCCTTCTTAGGTATAATGGCCTAACATTTTACATCTTTCTTAATTTCTTGAGAGTTTGACTCTTAGATGTAAGCACTGAGGCTACGAGCCATGAGAATGTGATTCCAGTCTCAAAGCAAATTGCTTCCCTCCACCATGTGCAGTTTGCACCAGGTTATCTGGGGAACACCCACTGACAATCACCCAGCCCCTCCAAATACAGACCAGATGTTTGATGTGAGGAGGCTCCTTACCAAACACTCCAGGAATATCTTCCTGAGATTTTGGCTTGAGTGGCATTTCAGTAGTTGAACCTAGGAGGGAAATAAAAATCCTCAAAGTGTAACAATGTTCATTAAATTTGCACCGACTTGTCTTAAACAGATTCGGTTTTGCGTTGCCCGCCAGCCTTGCACAGGGCCCTGCACAGGGTTCCTGGGACTAGATTCTCATCTGGAAAAGATGTGAGGATGGAGTGACATGTTTGCCCACATGCTCTGAGCTGACACCTGCGCTCCTGGGCAGCACTCACTGGCGCTATCCCTTCGGAAAAATAAAAAATGTTCCCGCTCCAAGCCTGACTGTGCCTGTGCAAGTGCTCTGAGGAGAGCAAATAAGAGAGACACGCATGTCCTTCTGTAAAAAGCACATTTTTACCTATTTTATGAACGTTTGCAACAATGAGTACACCTGGAAGCTTATGAATATAAAGTGGAGAAATGAAGAAAGTGTGGTATGCTATTGTATTTTGTGGTTCTCTAGTTGGGAGGGGAGCACCCAAAGGGACTGACCACCCTACTTTTGTGACAGTGCAAATCTTCACTTCTTTAAAATGACTTTTTCTCTCCTCTTTCTTCTTGATTCAAACTGGCCCTGTACTCACTTGCTTCTTTTCTTTCCTATTCTTCCACCTTTGCACATACTGTATGTACCACAGCTCCTTTAATCATTAAGCCCTTAGGACGCCAGATTTTGGGCAGCATCAGACAGTCTTAGGAACAAAGCCTCAGGTCTGTTGACCACAGAAACAGAGTTTTGGTCAAACTAAAGATAACTTCTTGACCTCAGTTGCGCTTCTGCTCCAGACCCATGAAGGTAGAACGACCCTACCAGCCACATCCCTTCTAGACCAGACAGAATGATGCCATGACTGACCTCAGGACTTGATGCAACGATCAACTGTCTTCCACCTTAGCCCCGACCAATCAGGAGAGCTTATGACTCCAACTCCTTTAGCTACCATGACTAATGTTCTTTCTCCTGTATAATCTATCCCCTAGAGGCCATCATGGAGCCAGGTCTTTGAGCACTAGCTCACTGTGTCTCCAGGCTTGGCACCATTTCCTTAAATAAACCTTTCTTTGCTGCAAATCAATGTTCAACTCTTGTCTGGGTTTGATGCACACAGGCAAACGAAACCCTTTTAATTTTGGTAACACGTTCTCTTTCATAAGCAGAGCTATTCCATGGGGTCCCGTTTACAGATAAGAGCAGAGTCTCATGGGAAAACTCTGACTGGGCCCAGACGCCAATCCTCTGTGGGGCCTCTGGACTCCTGACCTCAAGCCTTTCCAGCCTCACCGACCTGAGCTAACCATGCTGGGGACCGGGCAGTGTGCAGTGACTCTGAGCACTGGTTCCCCTCAGAAGTTCCCACCAACGGGTTTCTCCCACTCTACTTTCTTACAACTGGTATGTCCTGGTCCATTCCTTTGACTCAAGGTCAGGATCAGCCTCTTCCTCCAGCCCCCGGGTAGTGGGCAGGCTGACCAGAGAGGAGGCAGCACCCTAAGGACTGGCAGGGCAGGGCCACCTTCCCCTTGCTGCAGCACAGAGCATTCAAGTGGCGTCTGCAGACGCTCAAGTTCCAACACTAAACCAATGACAACGCTGATTTTCAAATGGGTTTAATGATGGACAATCTGCATACCAATTGACTCATCTGCACACGCAAGGGCTTAGAACAATACAAGAAAACGATGTAAAAAGGTCTGTGCAGCGATGACAATCGCTTCCCAGTGTGCTGACCTTCGGTAAATGAAGCAAACAAAAGTACAGTTCTCTTCGGAGGAGACATTAATGCGTCATTAAGAATGGGTACAGCTGCGTCGTGCAAGCACTTTGTTAAAAATATTCTTTTCATTTTGTGTCTGTCCCGTAATTATAATGGAAGTATTGTGCAAGTCAGCCAGTAAGCGTATGCAGAAAAATATTTATGTTTTGTGATATCCGCACGGTTTTTAAAGTGCATTGTCAAGTGTAGCTGCGGTACCGTATTTTGCCTGTCGTCACCTCTTACTGAGTTTTAAACCGCCCTGCGCCTGTGTTGTCATGATAATTGACTGCTCTTTCTATGTATTTGCATGGTGCACATCCTGGCCACCAGGGAAGGCTCACTGCTGAGTTCTGAGGTTGTGCCCCGGTAAATTTGGGGAAAATAAGGCTGTAACCTCCTCCATCACGGGGCCCATGGCTGCTGCTCCCCTTTCTCTCCTTGTGGTCAGGCCACCTGGGGGGCCACTGGCCACAGTGCCCACTGAGGCAGTAAGACCCAAGCAGAGTAAAGAAAACCAATGTTCCTTTAAGAAAACGATCTAGAAACTGCCCTTGACTGGTCTTTCAAGCTGGAGAAGGCCTTGCCGGCAGCTAAGGTTTTCACTGTCTGACAAGGAGGCCAGGTCTGGGGAGGGGAGAGGCTGGCTTGGGGCTGCATCAGGAGCTCTCGTGTAATTCCTGCGTGTGGCACGGTTCCTGAGGACCTGGGAGCAGGACAGTCGTAACCAGAAATGAGCGGGCTGGAGGGATGGGCAGCAGCACGGGGTGACCACATGACCCCATTGGTCACAGATCCTCATTACCCCCAGCATCCCAAAGGATGACGTCTTTGGTAAGCACCCCCAAACTAAGTTTCCTTAGGAAGAGGAAGCTGGAAATGTTAGCTTCTTTTGTGACATTGTCAGGCCCAGGTGACACCTGCCTTCTCACCCAGACCAAGGCCAGGCTGGACTGTCCCCCAGTTGACTCCAGGCCTGCATGGGCTGGAAGGTGAGTGGACCACCAGGCCAGGACCCCTGCGTCCTGCTCTCAGGACAGCTACATCAACCCTGGGGGGGACTCTTTAGGGTCTGCTTGCTCAGCCTTGGGAGCTGGGGTGGGGGACCGTGTCAGGCCCCTTTCCTTCAGCTTTTGTGTTTGGTGACCTCTGAGGAAGGTGGAAGTTGGTGGGGGGGAGACCAGGTGGTCTGAGCATGCATCTTTGGGGGCAGCAAGTGGGCAGTCAGGGAGGCCCGCTCCTTTTCTGTCACCTTCTGACCTCTCTACCAGAGTCGCCTCCATGGAAGTCTGTTCCCTGTCCACAGTTCCATTCCTCAACATGTAAGTGGCTGAGCCAAAGGCACATGGGTCTTAAATGGAACCAACCTCCTGCAAAATGACATTCTGAGACCGTGGGAGAGATTCGAATATGGGTTGAGTATTAGCCTGTACTCGATCCTGTACAAGATTTCTGTTACTCTTATTAGTGTTTAATGACATTCCAAGTATATAAAAGAGAAATGTCCTTATCTTTGCAAGAAAATGTTTTCATGAAATGATAACACACCTCGGACAATACTAAAGTATTCCCAATAATAACAAAAGTGTGTGTGTGTGCGTGTGTGTGTGTGTGTGTGTATGTGTGTACAAATACAAAAAACAAGATGGCAAAACTTATATAATGAAACCAGGTGCTGGAGATTCTTCATAATATTCAACTAGTTTTGGTTAAGTTAGAAAAACTCCATGATTAAAATTAAAATATGTAATGTAAAATTAAAATATGTAATCCACGGAGTTCTGGATTTTAAAAAGGGCTTCAATTTACTCCATTCCCCCAGAGAACAAACAGAGAATAAATTCAGGAGACAAGGAAGGGGAGGGACCCATGGCAGAAGGCCACTGCTTGCCTGATTCAGGCCTCAGGGAGGAGCTTATTTTCTACCTGCCACAACAATCCACTGTGACTGTACCTGAAGTCATGTTTATCGGCTGGAGCTCAGCATCTTGCCAGTAGTACAGCAGCAGGACGAAGAGGGTCAGTTCTCTATTCACTGCCATGTTCCCTCTAGCTGAAGGAGGAGGACCTTCTCCTGAAGGCTCCTCAGTTCCCCTCGCCTTAGTGTCCAGGATACTGTGGAATGTCCAGGGACCTGTGACATCATGGCAGGAAGTGAGCTAGGTCCTGCCCTGTGTAGGGGAGGGGTCATGCCCAGGGTCTGTGACATCATGGTAGAAAGTGAGCTGGGTCCTGCTCTGTGTGTGGGCAGGGCTGGGCCTAGGGTCTGTGACTGGGAAGAAGTGGGAAATTTGAGGGGGGCCCTAGAGTAGGCGGGATCCCCTTTACTCATTTTAGTTGCCTGTTCAGTGCCTTCTTCAATTCCACAGACCCTGAGGCCTGAAGGGGTAGAATATTAATCCGGACTCTAAATGCAAGTGGCATAACCAACAAAATCTGTTTAAGTGGAGAGAGATGTATTAGGAGGCTAGAGAGCTCCAATAATTACATATACACAAGTTACAAGACAAATGCTGGAATCAGCAGTTCCAGGAGGTCGTTGGAGAACAGGGACCGATGCCCCATGTCTCCCCTCATGTGCTTCTCCTCCCCGTCCCTTTTCTCAGCATCGACCCCAATCTCCGGTGATAGACTTCATCACTAGAAAAGAACATGGCCGCGTGTCTCCCGTTATCTTCCCAACTCCATTCCCTTAACGGTGCTAGAGTTTTCTCCATCAGCACCAACGAGACAACCCCAAAGGAAGCACCTGGTTGGCTCCCCTGGATCATATCCCGTTCCAGGACCAATTTCTATATCTGGAGCTTAGAGGTGGGTGGATGGTCCACTCAGGCCAAGGCTTTTCTGTGGGGAGGTGTGAGGTCCCAGGTAGACAGTCCTCAAATCACAGGGAAGTGGTCCTGGATGCATGAAAACAACATCATCCCTAAAACCAGGTAAGGACCCTAAAGATACATGGATCACCAGGGATCTTTTGGCTTTTTAATTTTTTATTGCTAATATGAGGAACTACTGCAGATTTTTGTTTAGGTTTTCTTCCCGATAGATGTAGTGGAGTCCAATCTGCCTCAAGGGATGATCATGGAGGAGACTGCAAATGTTTTCCGTGTCCACTAGACATATTAAATATGGCTTATGTTTTCTGGTGACATGGTGGGTTCATGTCCCACTTGAGTTAATGGTCTGATGACACACAGACCAGTGGTCTGGACTCTTGTTATTAAAATGTGATATTTGTACCACCAGCCTTAGCACGAGAGAGAATACAAATAAACAATAGCACCATAAATAATAGTAGAACTCCTTTGACCCCACTATCTACAGTGACCATTCAAGAAGTAAACCCACCATCCATGGTAACCAGCCCAGGAAGTGAAATTCTCATTACAGAAACCACCCAGGAAATGAAACTATCATCCACAGTAACCATCTGGGAAGTAAAACTACATTCTACAGTAACCATCCAGAAAATTAAACTATCATTTAAAGTAACCAGTCCAGGAAGTGAAACTACCGTTATAGAAACCACCCAGGAAGTTAAGTTACCATCTTCAAAGCCTGCACTATCTCTGATTACCCCTCTTCTGCACCCCTCAGCCACTTATACAGAACCCTGTGATTACATCGGGCCTGGGATAATTAATTTTATGTGTTAACTTGTCTGGGTCATGTTTGCTTAGACATATGGTCAAATATTACTTTGGATGTTTCTGTGAGGGTGTTTTTTTGAATAGATTGTATTTAAATTGTTCGAGTCTGAATAAAGCAGACTACCCTCCATAATATGGGTAGGCCTGACCAATCCATTGAAGGCTTGACTCCTGAACAAGAGGAACTTCTGCCAGCAGATGTCCTTCAGGCTTGAGCTACAACATCGGCTCTTCCCTGGGTCTCCAGCCTGCCCTGCAGATTTGGGACTTGCCAGAATTTATAATCCAGTGAGCCAATTCCTTCAAATAAATCTTCTCTTCTCCTCCCTTCCCATCTCCTCCCCTCCCCTCCCCTCCCTTCCCTTCTCCTCCCTTCCCCTCCTCTTCTCTCTCTCTTTCTCCCCCTCTCTAACCCTCTCTCTCTCTCTCTCTCCCCCCCGGACACACACACACACACACACACACACACACACACACACACACACATTATTGGCTCTGGAGAACCCCAACTAAAACAGGCCCACACGGATAATCCAGAATAATCTCCTCATCTCAAATTCAGATGATTAACAATCTTAATTCTATCTGTAGCCTTAGTTACCTTTGTCCATATAGCTCAAAATACTCACTGGTTCTGAGGATCATAGACCTGGGAACATGAACATCTTTGAGGGACCATTACTCTACAGACGATGATGTCTTCTGCCCATTTTCCAATTCAATTGCGTTTTTACTGTTGAATTTTGAGAGTTCTTTATATGTTCTAAATATAAGTACTTTGTTAGATATGTTACTTGCAAAAAATTTATTCCAGTTTGTAGCTTGTTTTTTTTATCTTCTTTACAAAGTCTTTTGTAGAAAGACAGTTTTTTTTAAAAAAAAATTGCTGGAGTCCAACGTATTGTGTGTTTTTTTTAATGGACTGTGCTTTTAGTGTCATGTCTAAGGATTCTTCACTAAGCCTTAGGTCTTGAAGATTTTCTTCTATCTACTAAAAATTTTATAATTTTACATTTAAATCTATGATTGAGTTTGGTAAGTTATGGAGTTTAATTCAAAGTTCATCATCTTCTGCCTTTAGATTTAGAATTGCTCTAGCACCATTTTCTGAAATGGTTATTCTTCTTCAATTGAATTGCTTTTGCCTTTTTGTCAAAAATCAGTTTGCTGTAATCATGTGGGGCTATTTCTGGGTTCCTTATTCTGTTTTTTTTTTCTGTTTCATCGATCTATGTGTTTATGCCTTCACCAATATTACACTGTCCTGATTACCGGAGCTATATAAAAATTGCTGGGATTTTGATGAAAATTGTGTTAAACTTGTACATCAGTTTGGGGAGAATAGTCAAATGTTTTTTCCAGATGAATTGACATGATCATGTGATTCTTTCCTCATTAGCTTGCTAACATGGTCAATTACATTGAGGAATTTCTGTTGTTTTACCTTTTTTCCCTCATTGATTCTTTTTTGTCTTCTTCATTCTACTATTTAAAATTTATCTTACAAGTTTTAAAATATTTTGGACACAGTACTTTTTAGTTCTAAAATATCCATTTGGTTCTTTATATTTTCTATTTATTTGCTGAAAACGTCTGTGTCTTCACTGAGCCTTTCTATTTTTTTCATTTGGTTCAAGCATGTTAATGCTTGAAACCTTTTCATAATTACTGTTTTTAAATCCTTATTAGATCATTCTAACATTTGTGTTATTTTGATGTTGGCATCTGTTGATTGTCTTTTCTTGTTCCATTTGAGATTTTCCTTGCTCTTGGTGTGATGAACACCTACATAGTGCATGTATTATAAGACTCTGGAACTCATTAGGCTTCTGATGTCACTGGTGCCATCATATTACTGTTGATTGGGGTGAGAGTCCAGGCTTCCTGTTCAGCCTATTCTACCACTACCCAAAAAGGTAGGTTGAGAAGCCTTTTTATAGCTTTTTATAGTGAGTGTACAGGTCTAAGGTTCCCATTCAACTTCTTTTTCCTGTGGTGTTTGCCTGGAGTAGAGCCATTACTGTATAAATGTTGTCAGTCTTGCAAGGCTGCCCCTGTCCCCTGGTCCTCTGGCTGGAGAGAGCAGGCTTTTTTTATCTGGGTCTATGGGTATTCCCTAGGTGCTTCTCTAGCACCCCGTTAGGATTCATGAGGCAAACTGAGAAGCCAGGGGACTCACCACTATATTATTCCTTGGGTCCTGAGGTTCCTTGGCCATCTGCCTTCTCTGCACCTTTGGAAGACTTCTCATGTTTGTTTTGTGTTTTACATCCAGGGCTTTTCAGGGCTTTTCTTCTGCTTAGCCAGAAGAATAGGGAAAAGGATGTCTGCTTCAATTTTCTGCAAGTAGAAGTTCATGCATGCTCTCTTAAAAAATGTTTGGGGGCACATGTTTAGCTTGGTTAAGCTTTGGAGAGGCGATGTGCACTGTGGAAAAGAGGTCAGCTCACGTCAGATAGGTTGACTTATTTCCTAGCTTAACCACTTACTAGCTGACGACCTCAGACAAGATACCAAGTCTCAGCTTCCACATAACCCCATAATGACAGGCATTCTCATATGCCTGAGTCATTTATTTATGCTTAATGCCATGTAGCCACCCACTTGCTGGACTGTATCCAGCTCCCTGGGGTCATTTCTGCCTCACCTGGCTGTGCCCTTGCCTGCCCCTGGAGGTCCTCATCCCAGTGGCATTTTGTCTCTGGGCCTCCATTGTTTGCTGCTGTACCTTGGCTTTTGATATGTTTAAATCCAAAGGAAGTGTCCATGCTGGCAGGACTTAGCGGTCTGGTAAGAGAGATTTGTTTGAGGAATGTTCTGCTACAGAATAAACCCAGGGGGTCACCAGCTCATGGTCCTTCAATGTGGCACAACAGCCTGGAAGGGCTGGGTTCTGTGGAGAGAATCCAGGGGCCAGGGAGGGAGCTGCAGCAGACACATTTTTCAGGTTTTCAAGTCCATAGAACAAATCTCTGCTTCCAGATAACCTGAGAGGAAAAAAATAGAATGTTTCAACCCACTGGGAGGCCTTGGAATAGTGGGACTAGGTGACCATTAGACAGTAGTCTGTGAACCACCAGACGCCCCAATTAAAGATCATTTTCAAAGCATGTTTGTAGTTGTTTTCACTTATGAAAATATCCTGTAGACCCATAATTTGGCAATATACATATAATCAATTGTTTCAAAAACAGAAGTGATGCTGGCTATTATAATGTAAACTGTTTCCTAAATGAAAGAATTAAGGGAATGTAATTGGAGAAGTATACAAACAGTGGTTAATATGCTGTTTCTTGCAAAGACATATTACAACTTATAATCTTCCTTTATGGTGTATGTTGTCAGTGTTTAATTAGGCATGTGAATGTATTCAGGTGTTGAACAGTTCTATTAGCTGGGATGTTGCACTATTATTTGCTGAGCTGTTTATGTTATATTGTTGTTGGCTCTCTGAGCTTCTCTTTCTCTTGCTCCTCTTTCTCTGGTCTCTGCAATCTGTATAATTGTCTTACTTTTGTCTTCAGAAGCTTTAAATAGAGTTACTGGGAACGATTAACTGTGTCAGAATCACAAAGTTCTGGTGCTTTACAGAGTAATTACAGGGACTTGTTATGCTGATACTTTAAAAGGTGGGAAGGGATCTAGGCCCATTCTATCCACCCTTGGAGACACCAACCTTGACCTCAATGGACCATAATAACTCTACATTTCCAAGGTCCTTGTACTGGGAATTCCAAGGATGGGCGACAAAAGTGAAATGCCAAAGGAAAGTGCCATCTCTTCTGAGGAAACAATGGGGAAATGTTTGCCTGACTAAGGAAATCTCTTAAAACATTTCTACATTCATTCATTTGTTTATTCATTCATTCATCTTCTCATGAAGTATATTTTCTGGGAGGATTGTGTCTCAATGTTGCTGTAACAGGAAGTTAGATTGGTTGTAAATTTCTATACACAATAAAATCCAGTCTCTTAACTACAGCTGGTCAGTTTAGATGCCCCAATTGTGAGCTCGTCAAGACAGCAAAGAAAATTCATACAGATGTATTCACTGAGACCAATTCCATATTTTCAGGTTCTGTTCTATATTTGTCTCTTGAATTTAAATAAGAAATCTAATATTGCTTCAAGAAATAATTTTGACAAAATCAAATATACAAAATGGATTGTTGTGTGAGAATGGGATCATCTTACAATTAAAGAAAAAAAGTTGCTTACATAGGATTAAATGTGAATTGGAAAATTAAGGAAAAAATTGATCAGGGGTTGGATTAAAAATTATACTAGAAACCTTTATCCAGACCTACTCTTTGGAAAATATATTGCTATGGAGTAGGACCTCTGTTAGTTGAACTTAAATGCAAGATTTTTTTTTTTTTTTAAGAACATCACTAACTGGAGGGATGAACAGGGAAACAGAGTAAAGAAACTTTACAGACACTTACCAGCAAAGCTCCACTAATTTATGTGCTTAAGTTTAACTGCTGTTTTCCCAGTCACTGCTGAAAGCAGACAAAGGTTAAATACCTCTGACATTCTTTTTGGCTTGCATTCATAAATTCACAGTTGTCAGTCTTACAATTATTGGGACTAAGGGTGTCTAAGAATTAAAACAGGAAATCCTAAATATCTAGGCTACATGACCATCTTTAAGATGTTAAATCATGACTTGAAACAAAGACTCCGTTCACATCCATGGCTCTAACAGCTGGGTTTATACTGAATGGAATGGCAAGAATTTTTTTTCCTGAATCTTGACCATTTCAATCGCTCATCACTGTTACCAACAGACCAGAGTAACAGCTTCCTCTTGGTGAACTTCTAAAATTGTGGCGATGGAAATAGAGCTCAGAGAACCCTAAGTGAAGAGAGCAGAATCAAGGCATGCTTTGGGCACCATACCACCCAGAGGTTTGCTCCATAAAAAGGGGATAGTGTTGGCTCATGACAAAGAAGAGAAAATTGGTGCTACACCCCATAGTTAATGTGACAACATGCAGCTAATGAGCACTTAATGATCCCCAGTCTGCTCATTTTTGTCACCCATTTGAGAATGTCACTTGTTTTATACTTAGCCCTATGGTGTAGGATTAGCTTCTCACTAAAGCGAATTAGTCAAGGTTTTTAAAAATTAGAACAAAAGTGCTAGGAAATGTGTACAGATATGAAGACTGAACATGTACACACTTGTTCAGATAATGTATAATTAACCTAAAAGAATTTTTGGTTGAACATGAGAACTGGCAGTAAAATTTTATTTTACATTTGGTAAGACCTTAACATAGAATATATTTTTTAACGTGAAATCATTCTTGTAGAGTTATTAAATGTCCCGCCAGATCAATTACTGCTCTTTGTCTGGGCACCGAAAGAACATCAATTTTGAAATAAAATTAAGGAATTTTATTGCAAAACATGCAGATCCCATCATGTATTTATTTGTTACATATATACGTGCACATTTTTTTTTTCTTTTTTATACCACTTCTCCGTTTGTTTTGTTTCTACTCTGTCACGTTTTCCCGTAGAGGTTCTCTTTTCCAGTCTTCTTTTAGGTAAGTGCATCCTAGAACTCAGAGATTCCAAAAAAGAGATAGAAATTGTCAGATTGTTTTTAACTATAAAGATCTCTTTCTGTCATTCTAGTGTTCTACAGATAAGATCACCTTCGCAAAAAAGTTCATTCTTACTGCTGTTAAATTTTGCAGTGAATGAGTGAAAAATATTTTATCATTTGCTGACTTTTTTAAGAAGACACCCACAGCCTTGAAACAATTACTGGGCCTACTATTTCCTTTCACACTGAAATTACATATCCCTAGCACCCACTCAAAAGTTTATGCTTCATTGTAAGAATTCATGTTTCATAACATAACACAGAATAAATAAAAGCCTCCATGCTTTGGAACAAGAAGAAATGGTAGAAGTAAAGTAATTATCTTTTGACACATACATGTTCAGAATAGAATAGTTAGTTATTCAGCTATCTTTTATGGGCTCCAGTTGACCTCTGCAGAAATTCAACAGGAAATCTGCAGTTCACAGAACCAACCATAGAGGTCGACACAGTACGCTGCTCCTTAAAACCATAAAGGCAGAAATTGTCTTATTGGCTCAGGTGGTTGAATTTTTACCATTAGAGAGTTCTTCCTTTGCTTAAAGTATTATGTTATTGAGGGTATCATTTAAAAATTAAATAGTTTGGGAAGAGATAACAATAATTTACCAGACACTGAAAACCAAGAGCTAATTAATTTAGAAAATGGTTCCCAAATGCAATAAAGTGTTGGCAAGTCTGAAAGCAAAGGATCAGGGCACGAGTAAAGATGGTCAAAGGTCTCTCTCTCTACCTGATGTCCTCTGTTGGAGGAAGATCTAGAGCTCTTGGAATGGTTGTCTTGAAGAGAGGAAGGGCTGGCTCCCTAAAGACACCTTCCATCCAATTCTATATGTGCCTGTAGGGCTATCTTATATCTCCCCCTGTTTAATTGAGAACGTAGTACATTTAAAATTCATATGAACATGAAATTTGATGGTCATATGACTCAGGAGGCAAAGAGAGGCAGCTGAGACTATTGCAAGTGCAGAATCTCTTTCAATTTGAAATCGAACACTTTGAAATCAGAATTTTCTAATTTTGTTATCTAGTATTTCTTGGAGGTGAATGGACCGGACTTATAATCCATTTTAATAGACTTTGTCATTAATGTCTGCTCATCAAAGTTGCTTCATTGCATTAGCGTACCTGAAACCAGAATGCTGAGTTGTTCTGGAGTCTCCAGGTGACCCAGAGATTCAATGCAAAGTTGTTTTGCACAAAGAGATCTGCAAAAATAATTCTGACCTTTTAGTTTTGATTTCCTTTCTATTGATTTACACTAGGTACATTTAATTACAAATCTTGGAGATGGCTGACTTGGTCATTCAATCGAGGCTTTGTAGTGAAGAAACCATTAAGAAAGTAGAGAGGAAGATCATACAATTTCCACTGGGATGAGGAATCAAGGGCTAATTTTATTCTGAGATCAAATTCGTGCCAAAAGCTTAGCAGGTCACAGGCCAATGCCATCACCGAAGTATAAAGAACCCGACTTTTAGAACACGAGTGGAAAGATGTACTCTCTGAATCTCTATTCATGCAGCATACAACTTGGAAATGTAATTCTGTAGAAAACAGGAAATGGAGTCTGGGTGACTGCTACCTAAAATGCTGTCCTTATTTCTTGCAAGTTGCACAACCAATGATTCCATTTGCGCGTGTCTTCAAGTTTTGATTTAAAAGAATTGAGTGCAATTTTTAAAATTAATTTTAATCTTAAAAAGAAGATGCCATTTTCTCAGATGGACACAAATCTGACAATCGCATGATAAATGCTCTACTTTCCACACAGTTATTACTGTCATAGGGAGAAGGAACGGGGTAGGACAGGATACGGATCACCCTGGCCATGCTTACAGGTTCTTTCTTTGCAAATGGCAAATTTACATGCTCAATGATTAGCCCGCCCCCAAAAGGAAAGATAACCTTGACTTAGCATAACAATAGAAATATTTAAGTTAATAAAAACCTAAACTATCTTACAGGTTTGTGTGTGTGTGTGTGTGTGTGAACTTGAAAGTTTTCAAATTTTATTTCACTTTGTAGGGAGTAAAACCTGATCAAAGTTTAGTTTTATTATGTTTTCAAGATGTATTTCACTGCATTGCGAATTTCACATTAGGATGCTTTGTCAAGGTTAGGAGTTGCTAAGGTGCCCAAGCTCCCAGGGGCCATGCGTGCCAAAGGCCACCACTGCCATTGGAAGAAGGCTTCTCATGCCTCTGGGGACTGAGGCCAGGTTATCCCACCCTCAGAGGGCCTGCCTCACCTCCAGGCTAGTAAGCACTCCTTGCTATGGGGGCGGCTCCCTCCTCAGGGTATATGCAAGAGATGGAGAAAGGAAGAGCAGGCAAGCAGGGGACCAGGAGGGAAAAGGAGCATCGAGCAGGCAGGAGACAGAGGAGGATGCAATTAGGGTTCCTTAGCTCATAGGTGTCACTGAGCTGGGCTGCCATGATGGCAGAACCCCCATGGTGGAGGCAATGATGACACCTCCCCCATCACCACATTAACCTTGAATAACACACCTGATTAGATGCTTTGAAGTAAAAACACCTGCAGCTTCTGTGAAACCTCCCCACCTTACCCCACAGCGGAGGACATGCACCTGTACACTTCCCCACCTGCACTTTTCCGCAGTCCTGTCTCCTCCTCCTCTCCTCCTCTGTACCCCTAGAGCTCCCTGCACCTCTTCTCGACCACTCATTGTTTCTGTGTGTATAGAAGAGGCAGGGGTGCAGACTGTCAAGTTCAAATCCTCTGCAAGGACCTGGGCTCTTTGTGCTTTGCTTTCCCCATCTGTACAATGGGGCCACTGATACCTACAACCTTGGCAGGTGTGCAGATTAGATGAGTGTCAACTTGATTGTTGTCACTGGGAAGCCAGGTGATGGGGAAAATGGTAGGGTCAGAGGTCGTGGTCATTTCCCCAGGCACCATTTTTGGCAGCTCAAGGAGTAAGACCTGCCTGACAAAGGCCCCTCTGAGGCTTGGGAATGGCATTCTCCATTGGGCTCCTGGGTCAGGGTCTGTCTTTGCCATCTCTTCCACCTGTCCCCACACAATTTCCTGACTATAACCTGACTCCAGGCTGGCTCTTTGGCCAGTCTTCGGTAACCCGGTCCAGTGGCTGGTCCCTATCCTGATGCCAGGCCCATCCTGAACAGGCTCCTTCAGACCACCAGGCCAGGTGTTGGTGTTAAACTTCTCCTGGCCCAGCTCCCTGGCGCCACCTGAGGCAGATCACTCTCTCAAAGGACTTTTACGAAATGATCAGAGCTTTACAAAAGCTGGATGCTGTCTACCCTCCAGGATCTTATCAGTCTCTAGAGAGATGACGTGCTCTATTCGTGTTGCCTTCACATTGGCATAGAAATTGTCAACTCCAGAGAGTATTTCGAACAACATTTTTATATTTTGTAACCTCTCTATCCCTTTCAAATTTAACTGAAAACATCTCTTCAATGGCCACTCTAATCACTCTTTTATTTGCCTCATTTTTATGCTAGCTTGTTGCCTACTGATTTGACTTCCGAAGGCATTTTAAGATTTTCTCTTTTGAAAACATGACCTAGAATCCACCCCATCGAACCATTAAGTTCTGATAGCTGAGCAAGGTCCATCTGGCTCCTTGTGAGCATCTGAGAGAGTCAGTGGAAATTTCTAAGATGAAGTGTCCTCAAATGAGGCTAATAAGAATTTCTGAAATAACTTTTGTTATCATTTGGCTGAAGACAATGAATGTTTTGGGGGTTAAGCAACAAGATTAATGCCTTCTTTCAAAAACCAAGTAGTCCTTACTAAGCTGTCATCGCAAATGCTTGATGGACACCGTGGTTCCAAGGACAAGAGCCATGGGGGTTGGCTCCGCTTTGAGGCCTCCGAGAGCTACTTGTTCTGAAAATGCTACAGCATGTATTAAAAGTCAAAGTTCTAGCTATTTACCATCCTTGTGTGGTCAGGTCAGAATGTAAAAACTGTGATGGCTTTATTAAGCTAGCAGCTTTTCAGTGTGGGCATTAGCAAACTGTAGATGGCCTTCTCGCTTTATCAAAAGGGTTATTTATTTATTTTTCATAGAAAGCATGTGTGTTTTCCACTGAGAGAATAGAGAGCTGCCTTATTGAACACATCATTTATTAGCTAGTAATCTGAATGTGTTACAGAGGAAGATTGTGTCCTCCAGAGCAGTAGGTGCCAACCCCATCAAAAATCAACACTACCATTTTTATAACAAGCATGTTGTAACTTCACTTTGCCTAGAAGGAACATCATTGTGAATATGAATAACTCACACACCTGAAAAACAGTATATGTTTAACTTTAATATAGCAAATTAATTCAAATTAATTATAATAAAATGAAATTAATTTATGATGGTATATATTTCAAAAGATGAACTCTTGGGCAAAATGAAGTGGGCAAACCCTTGCACCTCCTTTTAATGAATTCATTTCAGTTTTGAGAGAAGTAAAGCAATACTCAAATGATAGCTGTTAACACTGTTTGATATTAGAAGTAAGGGCTAACCAGTATATTTGTATTTACGTCTACATGTGTAGAAAGAATACCCCTAGTTGTACACACTGGTACACAGAGGCATTCTACCTGCGCGCCAAACGCATCAGCAATGGTAGGATTTTCCTGTCCGTGGCATGATTTTCCAAACGGGTTGGCTTGGGTGAACAACTCTTGATAAAAATCTGAATAAAAATGAAAGCAGACTATATTCTGGGTATGCACGTGCGCACTAGGTAAAGTTATATAGCAGCCAGGTATAATCAAAATAACCTCACTTGCCAATCACCTAGGAATGCCTTTGGAACCGCCCCATCACAGCTCAAATATAAGGCAGACGTTCCCACTTCCGGCCCTTCGTTTTGCCCTCTTGTTGCTGGATTTGTTATTACAGCACTCTGTTTCAGCTCTCATCGCTGGGACCATTCTTTGGGTCATTGGGGCACTCTTTGTCTTTCTAAAATATACTTTTTAAAAAAAATAAAACTATTACATCTATAAATAAATCGATAAAGTACCAATGTCCCTCGATTTACAAAGTCATTGCAATTACGTTGATAAATTCAGTTGATACTAAAAACATGCAACAAATATTATGCGTTTATGGAAAAAAAAAAAACAGTGTTGGGTTTGGTAAATATACTCAGGGTTTTAACCCATCAGTTGTTCTGAATGAAAGTGGAGGCCCCACCCTTGCCCAGGGAGGGGCTCAGACTCCGGAGCTGTTGCTAGCTCAGCTGGCCCTTCATTAACAGTTACTACTTCACATCCACAGTATTTCTCAAGGTTTGTGGATTTTTTTTTTTTGAGTTATTATTACGTCTTTGAAAAATAATACCTGAGACCTGAACAACTCAAAACTCTTCACAGATATGCAGGTAAAGCTCTCCAGGGACATTGGAGCAAAGTGGCCTTTCAGGCATTTGTACAGTAGATCTCCTCTGCTGCTCATTGAGAATCAGTGGCCAGGTCCAGTGCAGACCACAGATCTTCATCAGGAGGCCATAGGCCCAGTGATTAAAACCTGTCACTCTGAGCCAGAGACCCTTCTTTCAAAGTCTTGCTGTGCCTTTCACAGGCAGTGCAGCTTGTCTGTAACATCTTAGAATGCCTACCTCCCAGGGTTGTTGGATTAAATGAGTGAATCTGAATAAAATGCTTAGTGTGGCCCTCAGAATCTGAATAAAATACCCAGTGTGTTAAGTGCTCAATGCACATTAGTTAGAATCCTGTTTATTTTCCCTCAATTGTTGGCAACATTATCCAACACAGAAACCATTTCTAGCAAGAGACTTTTAGCAAAAGCTCTTATTTTGTTCAAATTGAACAAGAGTGCACAACATCTCTGCAACCTGGCAGACCGTATACCCTCTGAGACAGAGCTTTCATCGAGTTACATACCAGCATACAAATGCTTTCTGTCTTCTGTTGAAATAGAACTCCTCAAAGTAGAGAGAAATATAGCAACAGTTTAATAATCCCCAAACTTCCATTACAGACTCACTCAGCTAAAGTTTTAATTTTACCAACAGACAAGAACTTGGAAGAGAAGCCAGTGCTGTTTCCTCAAATCTGATTGTGGGCTCATCTCAAAGATGCTGACATCCACGTTTCCATCCCTTTGTCAGAAAGTGGAGTCTATTCCTCTACCTGCTTGAATCTGGGCTGCCTTGTGACTTCTTTCACCAACAGAATATGGCAGAAGTGATGCTCCCTGACATCCAGGGCCAGGTCATGAGAAACGTCCGACTCTTACCTGGTCTCTTGAAAATGCTTGTACTGAGACTGCCATTCTGTGAGGAATGCCAAGTTCACCATGTGTTGATGTGGGCGTGAGGAGAGAGCGAGAGAGAGGGAGGGAGGCACCAGCCTTTACAGCCATTCCAGCTCAGGCCCAGGCACGCAATGAAAAAGCCTTTAGACAACTCCAGCATTAGCCACCATCTGATTAAACTATGAGAGGGATCCCAAATGAGAACCTCCTAAATGAGCCCGTCACCCCCAGGACCTGGGAGGTAAGAGTACATTGTTATTTTAAGCTATGAAGTTTGGGATGGGGATGGTTTGCCATGTAGCACTAGATAACTGAGTATAAGTTTCGTGATAAAGGCACAACATGAATATTATGGCCGATGTGAGGAAATACAGTATTTGTAGAGGCTTATTCACCGGAAATGGGCAAGATGAACCCTGCTCATACCAGAAGAACTGTTAGAACCGTTCAGAACCAGGCACTATCATTGCACCCATATACACCCATCAACTACTGCAACCATTCACAACTACCTACAACCATGTACAACCATCCACAACCATGAACAACCATGGACAAGTATCCACAACCAAACAAAACAAGCCAACGGCCCCTCTCAGGTCCTGTGGCCACCCTTGCGTGCTAAGAAGATTTGTGAACTTCGGGCATCAATCATTGTGTTTGTCTCTGCCATCAGAATCACAGAACATCTTCCAAAGACCCTGATGTGCCTGCAGGCACTTCTGGCTGTAAATAGCAAAGGAGGAGGCAGGAACAAGTACCATGAGACCAAGAAGGTCCCAGAAGCAGGGTCCACTTCTTCCTATATACGAACATCCCATTTCTCCATGTTGATACACCACATGACTGACTACCCTGAGAAAGGCAAGACACTATTCTATCAGAAGGTTGAAATAATGTCTGTTTACATAGCTTAAAATTTTAGGGTCCAGTTTAACAAAAGAATGCATCTAATCCCACAACAGTGTTGGATATTTGATAGTTCAGTTTATTCCTTGTTTTCTGTGTGAATGGCAAATGACAGGACCTAGATTGTTTTCTCCAATTACACTTTTGAGATAAAAAATTCAGAATCTTTAATGATCGCAGCTCATAAGTTACTAAAACAGACAATATTCTGACATTTTTCTTCAAGGTCCTTGAAGATTACCAAATTGAAGGTGTAATTGAAATATGTAAATAAGATTATAATTGTTATTCATTTTCTCTATTAGCATAAATGATATAATTCGGTTCAATAGAAATGTTCCATGAACACCTTCTTCTAGAGCCAGAGAGAATAATATTGCAGATGTGCTCATCTAAAATTTGAAGGCATTGAATGTCTGGTTGGAATTTTGTGCCATGGGTCTATGCAGAAAGGGACGGATACAAAAATATAAGCACCACAACAAAAGAAATACGAGACATGATTCCTTTTAACTCCTATAGTAAGATATATTTGTGTTCTGTAAGAGAGAAAATACATTTATATAAGGGTAATTTATTTTTAAAATTCTTAGTTTCATAACATGAGGAACCAGAGAGGTACCTGTTATACAGTAATTATATCCACCGGTGCTGTTTTGCATTACTTTCATTTGAATAAGAACGAAAGAATGCTTCTTGCTATGTCAACACATTTTAAATAATGACATATTACCCTAATTCTCCCATTTGAATTTAAAGTTTTCTTTTGCTTAAAATTGATTTGTCAGTTATTTCTACATGCAACTTTTACTAAAATATACAGCAAATTCTGATATAGCCTCACAATTCCTGTTTAGCTGTCACTGATGTCATACCTCTGTCAGTAATGGCCGGCAAATGCATAGGGTTTGTCTTGGCACCTTATTTTTATTTATAAATTCCACTTCATTATCGCAACAAGACACCACAGGTAGTGCATTTGTATGGAATTACTGCCTCCCTTTCCGGTTAAAGTCTCTGAGCCTTTAGCCACCAGCGCATAATACCCCCCGATGTGTTCCGTAATCACCCAGAAATGCACTGCACGCTGGGGCTTATGGCTTCCATATATTTAGTGTGATCATTTTAGGGGAGAAAAAAGACTATAATGAAGATTATGTGTGGGAAAAAAAAACTCGAAAAAGGATTAACTACTAAATAATGTAATTGCCCATAGGGTCTTGAACTTTTGTTTTTAATATGCAGAAAAATTTAGGAAGTTATTATATCTTGCTGCATATACCCTCTCAGGAGATATTAAACACCAGCTTGGAAAATGCATTTTGGCTTGTTGCATCGGAGAGACCTGGGGCTAATTTCTTAAAAGGGTTAAGCTAGCATGTTCCGCATTAAATTACCACTGTCATTCAATTCATTAGAAGAGTTTATGGAGTTACAATATGTCTGTAATTTATAGCCTGCTTACTGACAAAGCTTAACACTAACATATGCCTAATTTGCCAAGGTTATCTCAAGTTCCATTCATCTCCCCCACTAACAATACGCCTCTGATTCCATGCTTCATGGATGAGGTACATGCGGTTTCATATTTAGCGCTATCAATCACAGGGAATTGCCTCCAGCTCCTCGCCTCAGTGTTCAAAGTGATTTCTCTGCAGCCTCTGATGAGTGATGAGAGGACGGCTCAGCCAGTGGATGGCGTTGTGCTCCGGCATCCCCAGAGGGGACCGGCCAGCAGAGACCCCTGGACTTTTCTGGCCTGGTGCTGCTGGCATCTTCAGAGCCACCAGAGGTGACTTGCGGAGGCCTTGTGTTGCCCAGGAGACGCATTCGTGGCATAGCCTGGATGTCCTGGGACCATCAAGGGGTTTCTGCCTGGTGGGGGGATGGCCCCTTGTTTAGGATCTGTCCGCGCACATTGCACAGCTCCCGGATGTGAGAGGGGCCGAGTGAACCCTTAAGTGCAGTGAGATTTTCAAATTCCTTTGTGTGGGATTTTGGCCCTGCTGGCCTTCTGCTGCCTGCGAAGGTCTCTACTGGGGACATCTGACCTGAGCTCAACGCTGAGGCGTCCACCCAAACGCCCTCTCCCGGCTGCCACGTTCTCCCTGGAGAAGTGATTTTGCCAAGATGTCCGCTTGCCTTTTGGATTTCTTGGTGAGAAGTACCAACCATTCAGTATGAGAACTACATAATAAATATGGTTGTTTAGTTCTTGCCGTGTGGAAAGAATACCAAACAGCATCACGTACCTTTAAAGTCAATACTCCAGATAGAAAGGAGTCTGCAGCGTCAGTTCCAGAATGTGTCGGAACCTTCAGCATCGCCTGACGTGGTCGTGACTGCGGCTGTGCTTGCTCTGAGCATGTACCTTGCATGCAGCGAGAGGAACCCAGGCCAGGCATGTGGGTATGTGAACCTGAGTTATCCAAATGCTGAATGTTTAAAGTACCAACTCAAACCTGCAAGTGATGTGGGAGCTATCCAACAAACAGAAGAAAATTGTTCTAACAAGTTCCAGAACTACTGGGGAGATGGCAACTTGATTTAATGGAAAACATGATTTTACAAGTGTTTTCAAAACCTTTTGTGCAGGAGACCAGCAACAACAGTTGTGAAAGACAAGCTTACAGGAGAAAAGCTCTCAAGTCCAAGGACACAATATACACAATAATACAGCTGTGGCTTTGGCATCTGGGTGGGCTTGCTGCACAGACCCCAGGACACCACCTGGGGCCTTCCCTCCGCAGGGATGACCCTTGTTTTTTTTTCACAGCCATCAATTCCTTTGGTCGGAATTTTATTTCTTTTTGTATTCTTTTATTAGATCCATTGATAGTTTTAAAGACTAAAACCTGATGTGGTTGCCAGGGGCTGGGGAAGGGATGGGGTGATGTTGTTTAAGAGGTGCGGATTTTCAGCGTTTCAGGATGAAAAAGTTCTAGAGATGTGATACACAACGTGTGGATGATTGACACTACTGCACTGTACACTTAAAAATGGTTAGGACGGTAAATTTTATGGTGTGTGTGTGTGTGTGTGTTTAACCACAATTAAAAAACCTGATATTTGGATTATCGGCTCACAGGATTATGTCACTCCAAGACCCTCTTCAGAAAACAAGCAGAGCTTGTGAATTTCAGCAGACTGATGGATAGGAAACTCCTGGTTTGAAATTAAATTGGTGGTTCATTGTGTTCCTGAGGAACTAGTGTCAAATTTCCCCACAGGAAGGAAAGCATATTTGTTGATGGCCTGGTAGAAAAATCAGGAGACTTGAGGGATATATATCACAGACAGCTGAGAAAGACTTTTACATATGTCTTTTTATTCAGAAGTGGAAGGCATTTTAGATTTTTTTTTTTTTTTTCTTAACCATTGGCTCAAGCGCTAACAGCCTTTGATTTCTTCCCAGAGTCTCTGACACAGGCATGGAGAAGAGAAAAGAGCTGAGATCCAATTTGTGGGAAGAAGCTATTTCAGTTCTGGTTTATTACATGGCTAATTAAGCAAGGTCATTGAGCTCCTTTTAGAGCCTTTCGGGAGAAGCATCGGTGGTACTTTAACAAGTCAGTTCATTATCTTTCTCGATCCTGTAATGTGAGGCCGATCCACCTGAAGCAGCTTGCTCTGGGTGGAGCACCCCCGGAAGCTTCTTCTTTTGGTGTACGGAGGGTATCAGCACAGTCCAGAACCTCTTCGAATTAGCAGCTCATCCCTGGAGAATTTATTTAGCATCAGAATCTTAAATACATGCAGGTGGCATCACCTTATGCATTCCTCACATGATATTGAAAAATGGTCTTCCATTTGCACATTCTTTGCTTGGGACGGGAAAGGGACATGTGTCCTGAAGAACTCTGATCTGCGGTGAGGCCCCGATTCAGGAGTCTTGTCTCTGGAAGCAAGTAAAGAGAGTGTGCATGCATATCTTGTTCAGGTTCATGTTTTGAATGTCTGAAGATCAAAAAAGAAGAAATAAAGGAAAAAAGAATGCTTTGCAGGTGACCTCTATGGCACTAGAGTCCCATTATTTCTGGATCCTAAACTAGAAAAATTTTTAGTAAAATGTATAAGATAAAAATGCACATTCACTAAGAAGGAAAAGTATGGCATGTTACATGGGAGAAATTCTTTTGAAAGTTTACTTCTCTTAACCCATGTACAAATGCAGTAACCAAGAGATTCTCTCTCAATAGGTAGGTAGATAGAAGATAAATAGATAGATATTGATAGATAGATATGTCTAGATATACCTATAGATATTAGGATTCTCCAGAGAAAGAGAATCATCGAGATATATAGAGATGTATAGATAAGAGATTTATTATGAGAAATTGGCTGTCATGATTATGGAGGTCAAGAAGTCCTATGAATGGCTAACTGCAAGCTGGAGACCGAGGGAAGCCACTGGTCTGGCTGCAGTCCTAACCCGGAGGGCTGAGAAGCAAGGCCAGTGGTGTAAGTCCTAGTCTGAGTCCAAAAGTCTGAGAACCAGGTGCGCCGATGTCCAAGGGCAGGAGAAGATGGATGTCCCAGCTCAAGCAGAGAGCAAAATTTCCCTTCTTCCACCTTCTTGTTCTATTCAAGCCCTCCGCGAATTGGATGATACCACTTACACTGGTGAGGTGGATCTTTACTCAGTCTACTGGTTCAGATGCTAATCTCTGCCAGAGACACCCTCACAGACACACCTAGAAATAATGATTTATTGGAGATTTTGGCATCCCTTAGCCCACTCAAGTTGGCACATAAAATTAACCACCACAGATATAGAAATATTTATTTATTTTTATCCATTCCCCCGCCCCCCCCTCCCCCCGCCGCACGGATTGATAACAGCAAAGGACCCATTGTGCTGGGAACTATTTGGCCAGCTGACATAATACCCACAACCACCATTTATTGAACATATTCGAAGAGCAAGGCACTGTGTTAGTTCTTTGACATGAACTATTTCTAATTTCCACAACAATCCTGCAAAAGGATTTTACAAATGAGGATGAAACTGAGCTGCAGAGATGAGAAGTAACTTGCCCAAGGTTTGTAGCTCTACTGCGGCAGAGAACACCAGTCCTGAGGAGACAGTTCCATGCTACTGGGTCTCCAGGCAGCTGTGTTTTACAACTTCAGGTGTCTTTCAGCAGCTGTTCCCAAGTGCGCATGGGGCATTCATTGTTGGTTCTGTCTGCACTTCAACTCGACCCTTTCTCACTGTGAAGCTGCTGGTGGTCAGCAAAAGGGATGGCTCTCTTCAAGGCAAGCAGATCTGAGGCTTTGGGTCCTGGAGTGTGGGTGTCTTGGGACACATGACTGAGGACCTGGGGCCCTGGCTTCACTGGCTTTCTACAGTGACCAGCGATTGGGATAGAGATATGGGTGGTGAGCTCAAAGGTCTCAGACACCAAGGTGTTTCGAATTTAGCCTGTTGGCAGTGGGCATTCATTCGTCAATCAAGGAGGCCCTCTGTGTCTGGGAGAGATTGCTCCTCAGTCCAGTGTGTTAGCATAGATTAGCAGGGAGAAAGTGGCAGGGAGGTCAGTTGGGAGGGACCAATATAAAAGCCTGGGAGAGAGCATGGGACCTAGCCAGGGAGGAAGCCACAGGATTAGAGAGAAACGATTTTTAAAATGGAAGCTATTATAGAAACTAAATCTACACTTATAAAACTGTCTGGATAAGGGAACAAAGAAATGGAGGGGTAAATACGGTTTTAAGATGTCCACACTAGGTAACTAGAAGGACAACAGTGCTATTAAGAAATCAGAAGGCCAGAAGGAGGGCGGATTTCCCAGGGAAAGCATGTGGTCTGGGACATGCTGGGAATGCTGCCCATTAGCAGGGCGATACCTTGGAAGGGGGCAGCCAGAGGCTTTGGGATGAAGATTTCGGCCCCTAGAGCCTGATATTTCTTTCCCGAGACACTCCAGAGGGTTTGCGCATGTGTAGAGTGGGAAGGAGGCTGGGGCTGTGGAAGACAAACCTCTTCAGGAGAATCATTATGGGATCCCACTGGATTTACTGCAGACAGTCTGAAAGTCCTGAGGACAACCTGGAGGCCCAGAGGCTCCCCGGGGTGGTTTAGTAAGGACCGAGGAAGAAATGTGCAGGTAGAGGCGGCGATGAAGCCAGGGCCTTAGGCCGCATTGCACTGAGCGAGGTACAAAGCCTCTCTGACAGCCGACTCTAAGCCCTGATTTCAGGCCACATGCAAAGCTCTTTCATGGTATTGTGACCAAACACCTTGGCGCTAATAAAGAGAGAAATGTTTCTAGTTACGCTTATTTCTCAGTGCAAAAGGGCTCAAAACTAGAATTTCAGCATGTCTGGCTGCCCTCCTCGAAACCTAAAGCATGATATCTTCTATAAATGGCCTGAGTGACACTACACTTTTTTCTCTAGGAACATTTCATTCTTAAAGGAAAGGAGGGAAGTGCACCGTGCGTGTGAACCTGCGAATGGGGCGAGGGAGCGTTTTTTCAGATGACATTAGAATGAAGAGGCAGGGACTTCGGATGCCTAATACTGGGTGTGCTTCGGGAAGCCCCCCTTTGGGAGCCTAAGTGAGTTCAGAACCTCTTCCCACTAGCAGATCACAACCAGTCTCATGTGTGTGTGCCCTTTCAAAATGGACACTGAAAACACCGCGTCCATCTACTACAAATAACGGTCGAAAACCCCAGCCTCCCTGCAGAACAGGCTACACAGCTTCTTTCACTTCTGCTTGAGCAGGGAGAAGATTCATTAAAAAGAAAAGATAAAAAAAAGAAATCCCCATCCAGTGCCTTTGACCAAACAGCCCTTGATGACAAAAGGCCGCCTCTTGTTTCATTCCCCCGAGGGTTAGGACCTAATCATGGGCTGGGAGGCCGGCTGCTGGGTGCAGGCTGCCAACTTTGCAGCGAGCACAGTCGCTTAATTATTGGTAAATTTTCCTGCTCGGGGCGCGTTCTTTGGCAGCCTCACGCCAGCACCTGTGCGCTCGGACCTGGGGCCCTGACGTCCCCGCAGATGTCGCGGCTCTTTTGTTGATTTCCTATTAGTGGCACTTAATAGGCAGGGGCCGGGACAGCTTTGCTAAGCGCCCTGCGATGGACAGCAAACATTGTTCCTGCGGTGGGCAAAGGGTCAGACTGTTTCTCTTGCCTCCAAAGCTGAGCCAGATAATTGCTGGTGATTAGCAATTTTAATTACCAGGTGCGAGGGGTCAAGACCCCCTCCTGTAATTGGGTAGGTTGTTAACAATCATATAGATGTGACCAGGGAGTGTATTTTCCCAATATGCTCCGGGTCTTTTAAAGTTAATTAAATTAAAGCAACTAAAATCCCCAGAAGCGGCCTGGAATCTGATGAGCCAGATAAAAACAAGTTTTCTGTAAAACTTGTGCTTTCGATGAATCTTGCACGCAACGCCGTACTGCAACGCTGACTCCCTTGTAAACACTGCACCACTGGGGCTGGAGGGGCGGGATGCTGACTTCTTTCCTGCTGCATTAGTCCTGCTGGAACGAGCTCACGGTTGTTGCTGACTTGTAGGGGTTCCTAGGACCACGATGAGCGAGGCACTGATGTCTTCCTGGTTCAGCGTGGAAGGGTTGAAAGTGATCTCACAGCCTCCAGAGGGTCCCTTCCCTGTTCTCCTGTTTGTCTTGTTAATGATACAAGTGTTTATTTGAAGTCCATAAATGTCCCCCAGTTCCTTTCACAGAGACCTGGAAGCCTATTTGTAAATTTCACAGAGTCTCTACAGAAGTTTTCCTGGGGTTCTTACTGTTCCGAATGCCATCTGCTGTGCACACCTCTCTCTCTCCAGGTGACACTAAAATTTAAAAGCAGGAGAGAGAACTTGGCACTAGTAGCGTTGTTTTCTCGCAGTAGGTGTGCTAACAGGGAATGACTTAGGTAAAATGCTCAAGAGTTGGAAATCCGCTAAGAACATACCCTTTACTTGGGCACCGTAGAGGGAAAATGGAGAGAAGATGAAACGCACTTTGGTGGTAAATTGAGAACAAGAATATTCATGATAACAGAGCCTCATTCTCTGACCCTTTTAACAGGGTCTCGAGAGGGCGAAGAGAGCACGCCCCTCCATTCCTGTCCAGCTATGTGGCGGTCCCTGAGCTGCCATCAGCTGAGACGTCCTCTGGTTCCCCACACCGACTCACCCCAACTGGGAAACAGAAAGCAGGTGTGATGCAAGCCTTCAGCTCGTGTCCTGTTCCAGCTTTGGTTTTTTTGGCTCTGTTCTTAGCAGCTTTAATTAAAACTATTTTCCTTTCACGACACACTTATTATGCTCCTTGGCCACAATACAGAACCCTTGCTGCAAGTGCTAACAGGAGTAATTCATTAATGACGGTGGGCCTGTAATTGCCCTGCTCCAACTTCCCACAGAAGGCTTTGTGGTTTCCAGAAAGAAAAGACTGGCTCCCCAGCATGTGTGGGAGGGGCCCCTCGGGGGTAGGGGCAGGCTGTCGGAAAACTGTGTGGCACCAGGACAATGACCCAAGGAAGGTTGGGGGGGATGCCACTCAGTGGAGATCATATGAACAGTGCCGGGAAATGTGTGTGCCAGAGGAGGCTGGTCCCAGGTGGTCCAGGAGCAGCCCCAATGTTTTGCAGATGCTTCTAATAAAGAAATGCTAGAAGGTATGTGCATTATGTTGTATGCAAGTTATGTCCGTACACTATATGTCTTATGTATGCATGTTATTTTACATGTGTATATTATACATTCTCATATATTTGCATTATGTATGTTATGTTTGTATGTTATATATGTCCATGTATATTGTATATGCTCTATGTGTACATTATTATGTACATGATGTGTTATGTATATGTGTTATTTTACATGTTTATTACATATATTACACATGCACATGATGTGTGTCGCATATTATATTTATACTTTATAATGCTATCTGTGCATGTTACATGCATATATGCTATGTGCTGTATGTGTGTACACAACACAATATAAACACGTTATTCACATGTGTATATCATGCATATTACACATATATATTATGCAGGTTGTATTTGTATATTATACATACTCCCTATGCCTGTTATATGCACCTGTGTATATGTGATATGTTGTGTACATATTATTTTATACATGTATGTTATATATTACATGTGTACATTGTATGTATTACATATGTTATGTTAATGTTAACACAATGCCTCGCATGAATAGCCTCCCATAATATTCATGAGGTTGAGGAGGGGACTGAGGAGTAAAGATATCAGTGAGGTGCCTGCTCACCTGAGTATAAAGATATGAAACGGTCATCCTTGATTATATGTTCCTTACTCCTTTAATTTGTGATTTAAAAAATACATTCTTTCAGGTGGAATTAAGTTTGTGTACCTTGCCCCAGTCAGTTCAACAGCAGGGGTTTTCCTGGTGTGTGCCTCCCCCGTTGGTGGCACGTGGACGACAATATGTCTCTTAAGTGTCCGTGTAAACCTCTGGCCCTGGCCCCTCGCCTCAGACTGGCTCCTGGGCTCGAGCACCGTGCCGGGTCTCGGAGGCATGCCCGACGGTTCTTTCACCTCCTTGTCAGAGAGGAACCCCAGACTCATCACTCCCTCACTTCAGAAGCCAGGGAAGGCTCTAAGCTTCATCCCTGTCTCTGGCAGACTAAGCCCATGAGTGGGGGGCCTCTCTACACCTGCCCCCACCCCATGGTCCAGCTCGGTCCCCTGACTGACTGCAGCCTGAAAGTCGTGCTTGTGTAGTCCTGCGAGGATGCTCATTGAAAACACCCTAAGATGGCAGCTCCCAGGGAACTTGCATTTTAAAGAGAAGTTTTTGGAGAGAAAAACCTCCAGAAGTCACTGGCTGCCATGCAGAGGGATAGGATGGGTGGGGAGGTAGGAGATTTTTAAATGGAGAGTCTCTCTTCCGCTCTAAAGTTACATCACGGCACTAAAGCAGCTCCTGACCTGAGCTGGTGTTTGGACTCCTGCAGCCTCGCTCACGGCCACTCTGCAGCAGGCTTCTCTCGCTCTGAGTCAGAGCGCGGTGTGAATCCAGCACGAACTCATCCCGAGTCAGAGCGCTATGGGGTGGAGATGAGGAATGTGGGGGAAAAAGCCTGTTAAAGAAACCAACTGCATGTTGTATAAATACAGCCCAAGCCATCTGCTGTTGTTGTGTATATTTTCATAGACTGCAATATGGTGGAGAATGGTCTCCAAGGTTTAAATTAAGACTAGCTTTTGTGTCTTTTTTCTGATAGTAAAATAAGTTTCCATTCATATAAGGAGCATTTGTTTATTTTGTGCAGAAAGTTAAAGTGTGAGGAATTAAACTGAAGCATCATGAAGAACATTGCCCTGGAGAAGTGTGAACCCAGTTGGAAAATGAAACATGCATATCTAGATACGCACACCGAGGGGAAATTGCCAATAAGTGGTAAATGCCAGTACCAGGTGTTGTCTAGAAGATGCTATGAGGTCATATCTGTCTGAGCCACACAGGGGAGGTGGCAGTGAGCCGGCGCCAGCAAGGTGGGCTCTGCGGGGACCTGAGGCCTTGCCAGCAGATGTGAAAGAAAGAGGAGGTGGCTGGAAACTGTGCAGGGTGGAACAGGACCAGGTGCAAGTCTCAGGGCAGGTGGTGGGTATCGGGAAGTGGATTGGAGTTGGGATGTTGCTTCGGGTCTAGTGTGGGCAGGGAAGGGAATGCAGGTGCTGTCCTGGGAGCAAGAATACCTGCGGCTGGAGCATGGAGGAAGCTTTTCCCAGTGATTTTCAAGTGCATCGAGGTGAGCTTCCAGCGGGCAAGGAACCACCTCATGAACACAGGTGAAGAATCCCAGGGGAGGCCAGGTTCAGGGGCAGGCAAAGCTAAGACCAGATTTGTGATGGATCCCGGGGTTTCGGGTATGGAGCACAGGGAAAGTCTGGAGCTGTGGCTGTGGCCCACCCCCCACAACATGGGACCTTCTGGGGCTTTAGGATGGCCCCTCAATGAGGGAGCAGGGCACTGAGGGTCGCAAGACTCCTGAACCTGTTTGGTCCCCTGACCTGCAGTTGGAGGACTTGGCTGTGTTGCCCCACACTTTTTTGTGTGGCCTTGAAAGCTAGTGACAACAGAGACTTATGTGGACATTTACAGAAGAAATGGTGGACCCTCCTGTGGGGCTTGACCGGTAATGCCAAAGAAAGCCTTTCTGCTCCCCATCCCACCCGCCGCCAATCTGCCCCCTTACCTGGACCCTCCTTGAACACTCCCTCCACCATGAGACTGTCTCCAGCCCGCTTCAGGGTGCAGTCCAGTCAATATTCTCCAGCATTTGGGAAGCCTGGAGCTGAGTTTGTTTGAAGAAAGAAATGGTGCTCTGAACTAAGCCGTAGCAAAGTCAAGGTACAGGCCCCCTTTCAGGGGCTGGCCGGGCGGAACCACAGTGAGTGGTTTGGTATAGGCAGGCAGGATGATGGGCTGGCAGGACATCTGTCCCCTGGGACATAAAGGGCATGGGGGGATAGGCTGGCATGTCACAGAAGCCCAACTGAGCTCAGCCCGCCGGGCTCTCTGCTGCTCTGGAATCCATTTCCATGTGGTGGGACTGAGGCTGTCATCACACGTCCTCTTTATAAATAGAGAACCACAGTCTCCAGGGCCAGTAAGCACCCCCATGGCCCACATCCACCCTGGACGCTCTCCAGAGTGGCCTCACAGTTCCTGGGAGGAAGGAAGAGAAGGCCGACAATGGTTGTGGTTGGGTAGGCCTCAGCCTCACGGGGCTCTCTTGGGCCATGCAGATCCAGGTGCAGTGAATGATGGTGGACACAGGCTTACCTTGCCCTGAACACTCACGTAAACAATGGAGTCAGTTCTCGCAGCCACTGTCATGATGGTGATGTCAACGTGTCCACTCTGTATGCAGTTGGGGTCCAGGCCTGGAGAGGCCAAGTGCCCTGCCCAGAGTCCCCAGTGGCCAAGAGGGACTGGGCCCAGAGGTCTGTTCCATAGATCTCCATGCCTCTCCCAAGCCTGTGTAGACATCAGAGTGAGATTTGTATGGTCTGGGTGGTGGGAGGCCAGGCTGAGGGGTGTTATGATGTGGCAGAGGACCTGGACTCTTTTGCAGTGATCTGAAAATAAGACCACTGCATTTCAAGTTTTTAAACTCCTTAAGAATGATGGAAATAGACATCTTGATTCATCTCTGAGCCTCAAGCCCCACCTTGAGGAGCAGGATGGTCCTCAGGGGATGTGGGGTCATAGGTTAGCTCATTGGTGGGTGAGAACCGAGGGGAGGGTGGAGCGGAGGTTGGGAATGTCAGTATTAGTAATACCTAGACATGCTCAGGCATTAGTAGTAATGATAGTAGTAGTGATAACCACCGCTGGCTAGTGTGCTTGGGGAGGCGTGAAGCACAGGTTTTCAATATCTGGTCAATTCTCACCTCATCGTGGGTCCTAGGAAGCTAAGACTTGGGAATGGAGCAGCATTAAGAATGTCTGGTTTCTAATGGAAAATACAAGCACTCATATTTCAACATGGCAGGTTGATGCTTGCACATCAGAATTTCCTGAGGGATCATTCCCTGCCTTTACCAGGCCCATCGAACCAATCACCTGGGAGATCAGGTGAGTGAGCACCGAGTCCTAGTCTAGGCTCCGTCTTGGGGCACGACCGAAGTGCCAGCTGTGGTGCCTTACGGGCTGACTCGATGGGTTTGGAGACATCTCCCTGTGGCTCAGGGTAACCTCACATCTGCCTGGCTCACAGGCCAAGGCACAGACATTGCCTATGACTCATGTGTCACCGGCTGCTGGCGGATGGCACAAGCCCACGTTGAGCATAAGTCCACATGTAGCTCCCCTTCATACACCAAGATTGGATCTTTTCAGGAAATATTGTGATGACTCACTCATTTGAAAATGGTGTCTTGATGTCCTAAGATATAAAATTAAACCCTGTAACCTTCCCTCATGATAGGGACATCGGGCTTATGACCTTCTCGCGTGGGATGTCACTGGGCTGTGACCTATCACTGCAGCAGCCCTGCGTGGTCCTGCTCATCCAGAGGTGGAATGTGTGGTGAAGCGAATGAAGGGAAGAAACTCCTGTGTGCGTGTGAGCACAGTTCCTTTGGGTTTTTTTTTTTTTTTGGTCTGAACGTCAACCAGTGCTAACTTGAAGACTTGCTTGGTAAGCAACCAATAAGATGTTCTATATTTTGGGGTCTGCTGTTGACTCATTGTAGGAAACTTTGCATGTCATTTAAGATTTAGAGATAATGTTCTCTGTAAGCCAAAATAGACATAAAATTTACATTCAAATTATATGTATATTCAGTACATTCAGAAGTGTGCTTAAATACTATAGAATATTGCTTTACTTGTGTACAATTGAGGTCTATTCTATTTTGTTATAAAATTGTTTCCAGAAAAGAGATCATCAAAACGCCGAGGCCATAGCAGAGACAGACATTAGGCACAGAGAAGGAAGAAGGCAGAAGAAAAAAAGAATGGCGTAAGGTGATGGCAATAAGGTAGGAGTGAGAGCTACAGAGAGAGACGTATGGAGTTTTAAACAAAGGTCACCCAAAGCTCTTTAAATGGTGCCTATGCCCAGTTACTGTCCTTGCTCCAGATAGAAAGTTGGTCACCCTTAGTCAATTTGCCTCTGCCCTAAAACAAATCCTGGTGTTTCTGTGGCGGAGCCATAGGCACCAGGAGCTGGTGCTGGGATGTGTCCTCACAAAGTGGTTTATCTCCAAGCTGCAAGGTAAGTTTAGGGAAGGACTTTGGCCTTAACTCTGCTTTTCATCACTTTTGTGGGTTGAAGTTCGACCCCTACTCTGTCGTTGAAACACAAATCGGGGGCTACTTTATTGATATTAGTTACCTGCTGTGCCACTGAGCACCTACCAGCTTCCTTGCTGTGCTCTGAGAAAGCAGGTATTGTGCACCTGAATTATGATCTTGCTGTGATAATACGCCTGTATTGATTCAACAAAATGAGTTGTCTATTTTGTTTTCACTTGAACATCTCTAAGAAGGAAAGACTGACAATCAGGAACATAAATATTTTGGACTTCACATATCTTGTGGCATGAAGAAGACTAAAAAAAAGTGTGATAATTGAAAAATAAAATTTTACCAGGAAATGCAGTCTGTTTGAACCTGGAGGATGAACTTCTCACAAAAAGCACTTATTCCAGAATAGTGTTAAAATGTTACAATTGCCTAAGCACCTAAAAGGCAGAAAATAGACAGCATTACATTAAAGGTACAACAATCCAAATATAAATATGTAGAAACTACTGCCTGGAGTTATGATTGTTTTTATGCTTTATAAAATTATATAAAAGGTTGCATTTCTATGTTGTTTTATTCTAGAGATCGTCTTTGGGTTCCGAGGGGTCTCTGATGTACTGGCATTATTTCGAACAATACCCGCTAAGGGATTCTGGAAGATTCTAACCTCACATTTCTACAGGAGTTTGATGTTGTCTTATGCGTTTAAGTTCATTAAAACAGGTTGGTCTGGGTTGAATTTCAGTACTTAATTACAATTACTGTACCTAGTAAGGATTTTGAAAAAACAATCCCATTGTCCAGGCTTGTTCTCACTTTTAAAGAAAAATAAGGATTTTTGTAAACAAATAAGATGATGATGTTCTTTAAAAATAATATGACTAAATAATACGACTTTCCCAAATGGTCTTACCTCTTTCAATGATGTGGTCCCATCACTGGTTTAAAACAACATGTTTTAGAATCACAGACTTTTGTTAATCCCATACTATTTGGGTTGGAATTGTAGTTTTTTTTTCACTTCTGGTAATCATGATCTATTGACTTTTGCCTGGCAGACCAGGAACAATGAAAGAATTGCAGGCTACTGGGGTAGAATTTCAGGGGGAAAGTGTCATGGAACACTTGTTTTTATCTCTTGGCCAGCATCCATGTCCCCTCAGTTTTGGCAACAGAACCCCAATCTCCCTCTAGAAAGCC
>NW_006434373.1:1392351-1404110 GCF_000325575.1 Pteropus alecto
GCTCTTCTACCCAGCCATGCGGGTCTGGTGAGGCTGACCCCATCTGACCCCAGAGTGGGCAGGCGACCAGCAGAGTCCTACATGCCTTGACAGCCGAAACTGACCCAGGAGGGGCCCAAGACTCCAGGCCTCCCATGAGACTTGCTGGGGTGCTATTGGAGCTGTCACTAAAGAGGTAGATTTAAAATCATAACTTTGGTCTCACTGAAAATTTAAAAGAGGAGAACAGGTAAATCCTGAAGTGCTTCACCTAGACCACTCAGGTTCTCCAAATGATACTCTGCCACATGTGCTTCATGGTCCTCTCTCTCTCCTTTTCTCTCCCATTCTCTCCCCCTCCCTCCCTCCCTCTCTCTCTCCATCCCCCCCTTCAATATGTATTTTGTAATATGCACATACTTATATACATACACACATACTTTTTTTTTGACCATTTAAGAGTAAGTGAGGCATTATTTTTCTGAGAACTGCTTCAATCCCAGAAATGCTGGTGACCATCCTTGACCGTGTGTCGGGCAGCCTGCCGGAGAATAAAGCCAGCACAGTTCAAAGCCAAGCAGGGAAGAGCTACAGAGGTCGGCATTATTTGAACACTCGGACCCACCCATGCCTCCAGCTGGGCTTTGCAGTTCCATGAGCCAGTTACATTCCAGTTCTTTCTTAACCCACTTTAAACTGGATTGCTTTTGCTTACATTCAAAGTCCTACACCTCAGGATTTGGGATCTAGGATGCTGTCATCACTGGCAAAGTTAGGGAGATGAATCCAGGGACGATGTTGAATCCATGAATGACTCTAACAGAAACCCATTTCTATAGTGTAGTGACATGAGCCGCTCAAGGCAGGAACATCATGCCCATCATATGATTCTCAAAATCCTGCCTTGAGCAGAAAAGACACTCAATAAATCATTGTGTCGATGTCTGTCTACAGGACAAGCAATCTCAGTAGGTCCAGCCCTGCCGATGTTCTAGCATGGAAACTTTCGCCAAGACAAAGTCATTATTTTTTTTTCCTTTATTAAGATTTTCAACCAAGACTAGATTCATTTTCTAGACTGATACAATTGTGACTAACACAATTTGACTGGCCGGCTCACCCAACACATGACCACATCAGGAAGACCCTCTCCTTTCATACTCTGCTTCATTCTCATAACTACAGCCTGGGCGCTGCCCACTGAAGTGGCCAACCTTCTCACAGTGCAGACCCCACCCCAGGTATGAAAACTGTATCTACAAAATGCAACGAGTGGCAACTGTCTCCTAATGGAGGCCGTGCAATAGTGGATGGTGAGGCTAACTCGTCTGACAGAAGGGGTGACTCGCAATGCTTCTAGACACCTCCGTCTCTGCTTGTAAGATTTATAAATAATTTTCTTTTCCTTGTGTGAGGTAGCACCCCTACTACGGTTCATCCAAAAAGTAGGGACTATTTAAGAAGAGTACAAGGGAAAAGAGAAAGAAAGAAAATGTCTCCAGCTTAAAAATGGAAAATGCTATATTTATCTTTTAAGGAAAGTTCAAAATTGAAGATCTGTAAACCATGTGGGCTTCAGTGATGGTAATTATCCTGTTCTTCCAGCATGAGTAATTGCATTATTGCTCACTCCAATATCATCAACCCAAGGGATGGATGTACACGTGCATGTTTACAGACATTGTGTAGATGCTGAAAATGAAGAAGAAATGCCAGAAATCATGAGAGAAAGGGACTTCCATTGGCTCCGAATCCTTAGATGGAGATTGATTTAGACTCAATGTCTTTTTTTCTTTGCCCACATCCCTACAGGCTGAAAATCAAACACAAACCCCGAAGATAATCTTATTGACCAAGATCCTTTTTAGCCATTGTTCACTTTGCCATGGGCTGATACAGTCATTGGAGGGTATAAGAAGTGTGAACACTTTGGTTCAAGCACCACCCATGTGTGAATGTGTGTGAGTGTGTGTACGTAGTCTAAGCCTTCAGAAATGAAAAATAGATGGGAAGGTGAGTTAAGAATAGTAGACGGATAGACACCACCTCTCCCCGACACCAGCGTGATGCACATCTGTGAAAAGAAAAAGGCCATTTGGGTCTACAAAATTGGAAACAACACCAAAATATATGTGTAGGAGCTTCCTAAAGACTGGCCTGGACTTGTTAAAGGAATAATAAAATTCCTTTATATACTTTTTTTTGTTTCTTGAATTTTAATGAAAAGATTGATTTCTAGTCATTATTTATCTATTGTCAAACTTTAACAAACAGCTGTAGTGATAATTGCTGAATTTCTACTCTATGTTTAGAGGAGACTGTCAATTCACAAACATGGAATTGTGCTATTATCTATGTCTAAGGCATTTTTCTGTAAATATACAGATTTAGTGTTGGTTTTCAATAAATATACAAAGATGCTAATTATCACTAGAACTATTTGTTAACACTCAAAAATACATAAAAAATAAATAAAAGAAATGCCATTTTTCTATTAGAAATTCAAAAATATTTGTCTTGAGGCTGCCTCTTACATAATATTTAGAAATTGCACTATCATTACGCTGTGTTAACTTTACCTTTTGTTTTTCAGTCCTTTGAAACAGATTCCTTCATCCAGTCTTCCTGGGTTGTTTCTTCTCACTTTCTTGGGAGAACTCCTCTCTCTGCCCGTGGGGCTTTCTCTGAGGTTGCCCAAGTCTTGGTAAGTTATGGGAGAAAAGTAAGTACTGTGAGAACCCCGTGCCTGTTAGATGTGAAGCTCTGCAGATATTGCTATCTTTGGAATATCCTCTTTCTGTGCAAAATTCAACTCAAAGGAAACACCGAACTCTGCAGTAGACATACGAGCTGACCCTGAGGGGATTTGCTCAGGACACAACTCCTGGTCAGGATAGAAGGCTGCTCAGTGCCTCTGGTTTCTCAGGCTGAGTTGGGAGAGGGATAATTAAGTGAGAAGTAACATTTTTTAGTGGTTTATGTCTTTTCCTTGTCTCTGACATGTTATCAGAGCTAATCAGCATGGGTTGTGTATGCCATGGATGTTTTGCATGATGGCTCCAACCCACACCTTCATATCTTATACAAAAATTAATTCAAAATGAACAAGAAGGGAAAAATGAACAAGGAGGTCTAAAACAGTTATGCTGTGCCTGTCTCATCATTGTATGTTGTATGTGTGTGTGTGCGCGTGTGTCTTTTTATTTTTCAGATCTTTCGATCAAGAGAAACTGTACTCAAGGTGGTATCCTTAAGAAGTTATGCCTAAGGACCATCATCCACACCTGTGTCTAGTTTAGCTGATGACATGCTGGACTTTGAGCTAAAACTGTAATGGGCCTCAGAAGGAAATGAGTGTATTTTGCTTGTAGGAAGATGTTAATCACTGGGGACCACAGAGGGAAACTGTGGGAGTCAGTGTCCAGGGTGACCCCAGTAATTCTCCCTTTCTTTCACTGATGCTTTCTGCATTTTTCTACAGCATTGCCAAGGGCTAGCCTGAAAACTCGGAAGCAGCCAAGATATCCCTCAGTAGGTGAATGAATAAATAAACTGTGGTACATCCAGGCAATGGAATATAATTCAGCACTGAAAAGAAAGCCATGAAGAGACAGAGAGGAACCTTAAACGCATATTACTAAGTGAAAGAAGACAATGTGAAAATGCTACAGACTATGTGATTCCAACTGTACGACATTCTGGAAAAGACAAAACCATGAAGACAGTAAAATGCTCAGTGGTCACCAGGGATTAAGAGTGAGGAATGAATACATGGAACACGGAGAAATTTTAGCCCAGTGAAACTACTCTCTATGATGCTATAATGATGGATATAAGTCATTATACATTTGTCTAAACCCATAGAATGTATAACATCAAGAGCAAACCCTAATGTAGAGTTTGGATGATGATGATGTGTCAATGTAGGCTCATCAATTGTAACGAATGCACCACTTTGGTGGGGGATGTTGATAATCGGGGAGGCTACGCATATATGAGGAAGGGGGTATATGGGAAATAGCTACACTTTCCCTCAATTTGCTGTGAAACTAAAAATGTTATAAAAATAAAGTCTATTAAAAGGGGGTCTAGCCTGTGTAACCAATAGGATATTGCAGAAGTGATGGTGTGTCCCTTATGAATCTAGGTCATAAAAGACATTGAGACATCCACTTTGTCACGAGGCTACTCGAGCAGCCCCAAGGAGAGGGCCATGGGCAAGGAGCAGATGTTTTCCTGCCTACTGAGCTTGTGAAGCGATCCTCCAGCCTAATCCAGCATTTAGATGAAGCAGCTCCAGCCAATATTTTGACTGAAATCCTCTTGAGAGACACCGAGCCAGATCCCCACCCCCAACCCCTGCTAGAAGCCCAGCTAAGCCACTCTCCAACTCCTGACCCTCAAAAACTGTGCTACGTGAAAAGCTATCGTTTAAGCCACCAGTTTTGAGATAATTTGTTTCCGAGCATTGGATAAGGACTATAGATAGTATTTGAAAGTTCAGATTCTTCTGTTCAAACTCTCTCCAGGTCAATTATTCATTTAATGTTATAATGAGCTAATGTAAGGATTGTATCAAAGTTTTGAGTGGGAAAATACTATTATATAGAAACTTATCCACTGTCATCACAGAGCAACACCAATAGCTCTTGTAATGATTTATCTTTATTTCGTGAGCAGCCATTAAGGGGGAGCGTTTTAGTCCAGGTGCTCACGCGTTCTGGCCTTGCTCAGGTTGCTCTTCGTTCAGCTCATTCATTTCTTTCCGTTTGTCCTAACCCTCTGCTTGATGCTGTTGCTATTAGCTCATAGAGATTAGTGGAAAGGTTTGGCTCTCAGGAAACAATTTTAATCAACTTACAGCAACTCCATTTTCCTCACTTGTATGTTCTTACTCCCATTCGTCACATTTTGCATATAGTAGGTGCTCAATAGATGCTAGTTAAACGAATGGTCTAGGAGCTAAAGAGAGCTACACAAGAACATATGTTTCCTTTTGTGTCTTTTAGAACTTAAATATGGAGCAAATTTAGAAAAATCAGCTTACATTTTTTCCATAGAAGATGCTCAAGCTTATGACTGTATGGGCACAGGCAGGGTGTACGCAGTCCCCCGTCCTGGCAGGCGGAGTAGGCAGAGTGAGTTGAAGGCCAAGCAGGAGTTAGGACAGCTCGTCTTTCCCACTGCCCTTTGACCTGCCGTTCTGAGCAATTCAAAGGCAGGTGAATACAGACTGCTTATCTGAGCCCTGTTGACCCTCTGTGGCCATTTCTCGAAAAGACCATTTATTTTCTCCCTGGCCCCTAGATTATGCAACAAAGTCCAATGGGAGCCTGAGAGGAGTTCTCCCCACTGCCCACCTTGTCACTTGATCTGAGATGAAAGAAGCATCTTTCATCCAAGCCATGTTGAGTGAGCAGGCAGGCCAGCATCATGCTTGGTTTCAGCATGAGAACAAATCTTGCCTTCTTTCTGGGTACTGCTAGTTAAAGCTTCAATGACATGTTTCTCACTTGAGCTCTAACAGAAGTAGGAAGCAGGGGCAGGCATGAAGTATAGATTCGGCTGTGAGTGAAAGAAAAGGGAATGTAGCCACTGCCTTTTCAGTCTGTTTTCAAGCAGGTGTCCATTTAGGTCAATGTTGCCATTGCATGACAAACACCCAGCCTTCTGGGGAGGGCGATGTAAGAGGTAGAAGGCAGTGGATCGACATGAAGAGTGGTAATATGTAAGTGCTGACTCGCTGGTGTATGATCAGCAGCATGATAACATGAGTGCTCATTTCTATCTACATAGCTGACAGATAAGAGAGGTAAGTATAAGCGTCTCCAGACAGTGAGGGCTTGCTCACCCTGTTCAGCCAGAAAAATATTGCTACTACCAAGCTGGTTGGCCTATGGGCTTCAGTAGGCTCTGCGATACGGGGCTATGCTGACTTGCTAATCCTTGATCTGAGCTGGATGTGATCACAGCCGCAGCCTGCGTTCACCGGGGACAGACTTATTGCTAACTGGCAGGCATTGGCACTGTGAGGCGCCACAAGAAGGAGAGAGTGTAGACAGCAGCGGAGGATGGTCTGTCATATCAACCTGCATAAACCACTCACGGACCCACTTGCCAGGGAAACATTTCTAATCTTACCTCTTGCTACATTAAAGATAATGCGCGTTTTTACCACTTGTTATTTAGAATTTCGTAACATTTTACAAAGTTACGAACACAAAAGTTACAGATACCTAGAACACATGGCTATTCGTGGTTCTTTCCTCTGATCCAGTGGTTTTCAACCTTCAGCTCCTGTGGTAGATCCTTTAGGGCACTGACCCACCCACCTCCAGGGCAAGCTGCCAGCTGGTCGCCTGCTGAGAGCTCACTGCAGGGCCCTTTCCAGGAAGTGCCTTGGTGAAAGGAGCAGCTTCAAGGACGTGGCTGCTGGGAGGAGCCCAGGCAGCTTGCCCACTGCACCTGAGGGCTCAGAGGGAGAACCAGGCTCCACCCATGTGACTGTCTCCTGAAGTGTCAGTAGTCCTGCAGCCACATGAGTCACATTTGCCAGCACCTCCTCTCTGCCACCTAGAGCTGCGGTGGGTGTGCAATGGCTCAGAAGTGAGGCTCTGGGCTACTGCAGCCTGGAGGACAGGTTCCAGTACCAGGCAAGAAAACTTGTGATGGGTTGCTTTTATTTAAACAAATTGTGCCTTCAGGGAGTTCCAGGAGCTTAATGTCCTCATCTGTAAAATGAGGTCTCATCAGGCTGTGAAAATGAGCGATTATGTGTGTATGGTGTCCAGCACATAATGTGATTAGGTAAATGTTAATTTACTATTATCATCATCATCACACATCGACCTTTGACCAGAAAACATAGAGCGACTCAAAGGAAAAGAGAACGCTATAAGGCCCCCAAATTTAACCAGCAGTGTTTCTGTTCTGCAGAACTGGTTAGAGGAGGGCAAAGCCTCTTTAGTAATTGATAGAGACGTGGTGCTTCATGTGAACTTGGAGTAATTGCAGATAGAGAGGCCAAGAATTTTACGCAGATAGTAACAAGGTCCCTGACACAGGGAAGCAATATCCCTGCACAGACCAGCTTAAGACAAGATTAGTGTGGAGCACAGGAGGATCAAGAGGATCTGCACAGAGCAGATAAGAAATCTGGACCAGGCCAGAAACGAGACAATTCCCCAGATGCCGTGTGAGAAACTGAGGATGGAACCGACTACCGGTCAGGACCTCACAGTGCAGAATTTGTACTTGTTGGCATATTATGATGCTCATGAAAAATGTGCATGATTTTCAATACGTGGAATTTGGGCTCTTTGTGGAAAATTCTAGAAAAGAATTTGAACCTCACTTGATTTATTGCAAACAAGTTTTTGGTGCTCAGAAGAAGCAGACCAAACAAATGGAATTCTACCTTCTCCCACTTGTTTCCATCTGAGGGGTCATAGGTCCCCCCTCCTCATTTTTCCTCTGCCTTTTGCCCTCACAGAAGGATTAATCCCGCCCTGCACATTTTCTCCTTACTCGGGTGCGCATGAGCTTTATCTTCTTTCCTGACTTGGCTACTTCTGCCTCATTGATGATCTCCATCTTCTTTTTATTCTTTCTTCACCTGTTCCATTTGTGAGTGAAAAACAAATGTCCAGATTGTGGCTGATGGTAAAAGATGCTCGTGATATTCCGGTACGGAGGCAAAAGGAGGCCACAAGTTTGGAAGTGATTTGGACTTTAAAAATGTGAACAGAATCAACAAACCCTTTGGCGTCAATAAAAAAATATCATTGTTTATGAAAATTATAGGCCAACTTCACTCATGTGCATAAGTGCACCAATTCCTAAACAAAAACTAGCAAATGGAACATAGCCACACATAAAACCTCCAAAAAGCTCCATCCAGGTTAGTTTTTTTAAAAGTTGGTTCGACATTAAAAAATTCTATTTATGTCATCTCCCATCCTTACAGATTAAAGGAGAAAAACCGTATGATCTCAAAACTCACACAAAGTCATTTAATGAGATTCAACATATATTCTTCATAAAGATCTTGTTAAAGTAGGAATGGAAGATGTCCTTAGTAAATGCATCTTTATAAACAACAGGGAAAAGAAAAAAGAAAAAAAAAATCCCAAACCACAGCTAATCTCATTAGTAATACATGTAATACATTTTAAATAGCAAACATTTAAATTTTTTCCTATAAAATTGAGACAAAATCTAGAATGCAGACTATCACCAGATCTATTCAATATTGAATTAGCATTAAAAAAAAAAACAAGAAAATGTAAAAGATATATGTATTAAAAAGAAAAAAACATCGTTATTTTGATGACTAGATTGCATTCCTGTCTAGCAGAGACATTTAGAAAATTCATTGGATAAGAACTAGCTGAATTCCATTTCCGGTCAAGATGGAGAAACAGGAACTGCCCTCCAGCCACAAAACAACTGAAAAAACAGACGAATTATATTAAACGTGTTGAAAACATTGGGCTTACCATTGCATTAAGGTTTACGACTACATCGTTGCTAGATAGTTAGACTGGACTGTAAGTTTTGCTGTTTGTTCAATATCACATTTTTCTACCTTTCATGTTAAGTTCTTTATTCTAATTTATTTTTCACTTGCATGGAGTGTCTGCTTGGCTAATTCTTTCGGAATAAGTTTTTTGTTTCTGAGTCCTTGCACATCCAAGTACACCTTTTATTTGCCCTTCCATTTGAACCATAATTGAATAATCATATAATTCATAATCCTTTAATCTTAGAACTCTGCAAATATAGTTTTATTGTTATTTTGCATTCAGGGTTGCTGTTGAAAAGTCAAATACCAGTCTGAATATCTTTCTTTTATAGATAAATAATAAATTTATAAAATGTCTCCCTTTTTTATTTTTAATTTTTTTCTCTTTATCTTAGGATATTAGTAACCTAATCAGATATGGACCTTATCATGATTCCACCTGACTCTCTGGGAGCCACTTTGATTAAAAAACAAAACTTCTCCTTGATCCCAGCAGGGTGTCTTATTGATAATGGAGGTGGCAGTGGGCTTGCAAGCTGCTTTTCTCCTCATATCTGCCTCAAAAAGCAGGTGGCTTTGGCATTTGGTGGTTGAATATGGCAGAAATATGGTTTCTCACCCAGCCAGTGGGTGGCTCAGCACTTCTCTACACCTCTCAGATCTTCCAAGCTCTGCTCACATGGGTGGGCCTCATAGAGGAAGAACCAGTTTTGGTTTGGCCGCCCTGGCATCACTGTGGAGGGATTGTTCCTTTGGCCGCCCTGGCATCACTGCGGAGGGATTGTTTGGTTTGGCCGCCCTGGCATCACTGCGGAGGGGCTGTGGGAGGGGAATACCTGTATTGTTCATGTTATCTTGCACTGTTACTACTTTCAAGAAAAATATCAGAATAAAGAAACATTTACCCAAATCTACATTGTACACTTGACAAGGCAGCATATTGGCTATGATTCTAGGGCAGAGCAGCCAGGTTCGCCCAGAGCTTTCTCTAACGCAGGTTATAAAATCAGTTGTGAGGGAACTCCTGGATCAGCGTGAAGGGTGGCTGTTCCTGGGCTGGCTCCACACTCCACACTCCTCTATGAAGCAGCTTATGCTCCCTGGAAGGCAGACTGGATCAAAGGCACATGACTGAGGGGGCACCCTGATCCTCGAGGATGGGGGTCCAAGGATCTCAAAGAATTCTTCTATCCCCAACACTCTAAACACACATCTTTTATCAAACCAATGAATCTTGGCATCTGTCTTCAGTTGCCCAGCAAACTAGGACAGCACATTCTCCAATTTCTCATTTGGGGGCAGAACTTTTCCTTTGTAACTGGGAAGTTAAAAGAGGGTGGGACTAAGCAAATTCATTTACGTTACCATTTTAGTCTCATTTCTCAAAAGAAGCTTTGATTCCTATCAAATTTGTGAATATTTAAAGACAAAACGCTGCTTAAAATACATACATTTGGACAGACTTGGGGAGAATTTTTTGAGGGGAGCATGGTTTTTAACCTACTTAAATTAAATAGATATACCTGTATTTAAAGGTAATTGCCACAAGTCCTTTTCAGGGATTGTGCATTACATAGAGTTGATACAAGATACTGTTTAAAACCAAACAATGCCCCTAATGACAGACTCTTCTACGTTTGTGAGTGCCTTGATTTTACAATTCTTCTTCAGTCACTGCGTCCTCTGTGTTGAAGTGAAACTCTAGTTGGAGGTATTCTGAAATGTTGAAGTTTGTGAAAATAAACTTAATTTTCAGCCCTAGAAGCATAGATATTCTTTCAGAATTTCTCTAACCTCTCACCTGAAAGAATCTTTCTCAGATTTCAAAAGCGATTTAAAACCTTTAATAAATTAGCTAACTCTTTCTGTTTTATTACTTATTATTAGCATAAAAATATATTTAATAAGAAAAAAAGAGCTGATCACAGAAACTATTGTATTTGTTTTTTGAACTAAGCAGAAGTATTTTTTCCAGTGTTCATACATTTATGAAAAAGAAAATGGCACCATTTATGGGACAAAGATTTGAACAGATCTTTAAGAAGGTCTTAAAATACAGAGGCTCACATATTCTCTCAGAAAACTCTATTGAGTATATTATAAAGCACTTTCTGATTTTCAGTCAATCAAATTTTTCTACTGGTTAAACAGCCTGAACCCTGTAATTTTTTCATAGAGAGAGCACACTGCGCTGTTGAGATAACTATTCACTGGATTATTTCAAGAAACTAGCTGAGATGGGAGAACAATTTGAATCTTAAAGCAGTTGCACGCTTTTTCTTTTGTTTGTTTTTGTTTTTGTTTTTGTTTTGAGCGGAAGGTCACAGGCTGGGAGAGCTGGAACCTCACTCAACAGGGGATACAGAGTTTCACAGAAATCGAGGAATGCACCGCATAGCTCCTCGTGGAAGTTCTGGTCTGGAAAGATTTGTATTCCCCTTAGCAGAATGTAGGAAAGAAAGAGGATTTGCCATTTCTTCTTCTTGAAGTTTCCAGGACAGGTTAATTCTAGACTGACCCGGGTGGGTGGGTAGGGATGGGTAAGTGTAGGAACCAGGTGCCACGGATAGACCATTTGAGGTCTATCTAATTGAGAGTATCCTAGGACTTTGGGCCATATCTTTGGACATCTGAAACTTATAGGGGCATGGCATCACCCCTGGGGTAACTTTTCCAAGACTAGGTAATGGGAGGCTCATTAGATTCCCCCATTTTAGGATGTGTCCCCAAGCCGATCCATTTGCTCCCATCTCTTAGTAATGGGACCTGCGGCCAATACACATGCTTTTCCATGACACTTACTTGTTTGACCTATTAAATTGGAGAAGCATGTGTGTGTCGATCATGAGCCAGGAGAAGGAGAAGCTAAGGTCTACAACTCTGGCTAAAGTCTGCGTTGTGCTAGACAAGAGGTGGCAACTCTGAGAGGTAGCTGAATACTAGTTTAGGGTTGCATTACCTACAGTTCCCACCGCAATTGTCTGCAGCTGGGTTCTTTCCTAGGACTCTGGGCTCATATATCAGTCCTTTCCTAGGACTCTGGGCTCATATATAGGTGTTTTCTCCACTTGATGTCTGGTGGGCATATCACACATAATACATCCAAAACAGAACTCTATTCCCCATTTGTGCCAGAAAAAAAAAAAAAAAAAATCCTTCTGTCTCCTAGTCTTTCTCATCAACCAAAATGGCTCTGTTATCACCCTAATTGTTCAAGCCCCAAATCTAGATATTACTTACCCTTTATGTTCCTCTT
>NW_006434373.1:1404196-1407803 GCF_000325575.1 Pteropus alecto
AACATTATATCACACCAAGACATGTCTACCTTTCTTCTTCTCCCCTCCTCAACCCAAGCCTCTGAAAACACAGAGGCTGCTAAGTGGTGACCTGTGTCCACCGTTGCCCACACACATCTCCTTTGCCACATCAAGAATGGTCTTCTAAAAATATAAATCTTATTGGCCAACTTCCCAGCTTCCTTCTTAATGCTTCCTGTAACCTCTTGGACTGAGACCCCAACTCTTCCCCCAGGCTCGTGCACCTCTTCTACCTCGCACTCGGTCACACAGCCTTTGCGTGTCATGCTCTAACCATGGTGGCCCTTTTTTGGGTCCCTTTAACCTACCAAGATTGTTCGACATTAAGATCATTTCCCCAGTGCTGGCTCTCCCTAACATACTTTCTGCCCTTGGTGAGGCTGGCTCCTTGGTGCTGCTCAAATTTCAACTTGAATGTTGACTGCTCAGATCACCTAATCTTAGTCGAACTCTATCCTTCCACTCTCTTACAATTCCCTGCAAAGCTTTACTCACTAGCAGACTTTTCTCTTACTTAGCTTTTATTATCTGACTCTACCCACTGGAATGTGAAAACACAGGAGAGACCTGGCCAGATGAGTTCTCCACCGTGTCCCAATGCCTGGAACAGCGCTTGGGGCTGAGTTGATGCTCCGGGGATACTCAGAAATGCTGCAGCTTCTCCTCATCGGTGAGACTGGAATATGCTGGAAATGCTTCTTGAAAAATTTCACTCATTATATACATTGCTTTCCCTCCTTTATTAAAAATAAAAAGCAAATAAACAAAAGTTATGAATAGACAGGTCACTCTCTAGCATCCTTTTGTTGTGTTCTGTAATAGAGGTGACGTGAGTGGGACTGGGGAGTGAACCGAACCTGTAATAAGGAGATCAGGCATTGGGTTTGGGAGAGCAGTGCAAGCCAGCAGCTTAACCAGTTGCTCTAAAGTCTTGGAGGGGGCAGCGTGGTTGTGGAACAAGAGTCTGCAACCCTGATGAATGCAGCCGGCCCCGTTCTCGTATTGCCTTCACACACCTTGTGTGCAAGCTGAGCCCAGGGCATCTCGTGTGGTCATTTTGATAACTACGGAGTGAATTAAACTTGAGTCTTGCTAATACTTTGTTTACCTTGGCATGTTTAGACAAAGGCTGTCTTGTCAGACAAGAACTCCTGGGTACCAAAGCATTTCCAAAACCCGACATGGGCTTTGCACACATAAAGGACCTTCTTATCCAGATAGCTTTCCTATCCAAAGTATTATACTTGATGAAAGATCTTGAGACACTGTTGACCCAAAAGCTACAAGAAAGGACAGTTACACTAGCTGCCATTTTGTTTAGATTACCTCACCAAGAAAAGAGCTTGGGGTTGACTCTGATGAAGGCTATGCTCATGTACCTTGAACACCATACAGTGCAAAAGTAACATGAGAACTGGGGACAGCTAAATGCCAAGAAGAGAGAAGATGTGCAGTGCTGCACACTTCTGGTACAGAGGAGCGACATGGGCATTCTACCCACCAGAACTCGGAAGACTGAGAACAAGGCCTGCTTCCACATGTCTTACACATTTATGTGTGATTCTGAAAGAACCCAAGGAGTAGGACATGTGTCGCAAAGTCCCCACCCTAGGATCATACCGGGGACACACACAGTGGGCCTGGAAGCAACCCTGCCTGCCAGAAACAAGGCATCCTCCAAAGGCTTGGCCATGTCTCACAGCCTGGGTTACCCCTAGTTGGAGACCCCCTAGAGGAAGAGAGCATTAAGCCAGGCAGTCATAATCTTTCATTTGGAGTATGCATGTCTCTGTTAGGCCCAGTAGCAGGGCAGCTGCGGCTACTCAGCCATGGGAGGAAGTCCTAGAGTCTGAGGACTTGGACCAGTGAGGGCTGATGGAGTGTTGTTGACAAAGTTCCAGTTGGGTGTATCATTAGTCCCTACATCTGTCATTCATGGGGTCTGTCAGAGCCCATGTGTGCTCCTCGTTGCCTTGTCCAGCTTGCAGATCTGCTGCACGGCTGTGGAACTGAGAATGAATTGAGAAATTCTTAACTTTTATATAAACTGATATTCATCATTTGTCTAATAGCTTTCAGCTTGTTTGACTGTAAAGCCCAATAAGAAATGTATTTTACACACACACACACACACACACACACACACACACACATCCCAAACTGATATTTTCTAAATCAATACTTTGCATGTGATACACATTGATATTTTCAACTCTTCTATTCTGTTCTGTTCTATTCTATTCTATTCTATTCTATTCTATTCTATTCTATTCTATTTTTTTCATTATTTTTTAAATTTATTTTTTTCTAAATTCTGCTTACAACTCACTAAATTGATTTCGGCTGCTGTGTAAGTCTGAAGAGCATTGACCTGATCTAGTATTTGTCATTGGGGAGGAGTGTTCAAATCAGCTCTTGACTTGTGTGAGCTCTACTTGAGTCAAGAGCAAAGTCAGATCTGGAATTCTGGACTCTTTCTGCTCGGTCCAGCTCTTTATTCACTGAAAAGTATTTGGTCTACAGAGTCTTCTCGAAAATAGTCAAGCCATCTCAGTGCTTTATGGTGCGTAAAGCAAGCAGACAGTACCTCGATTTCCTGCAGCCTTGCGAGCTACAGAGAGAGACTTCTGCTTCCAAGTGCTTCATCCACGTAAAGTTCTGCCTATAGCCCAATGAATGCACAAAACAATGTCAAGATATTAAATTCCGGATGCCTTCTGAGGTTTATCAGGTTTACAGATCCTGATACACTGTTTTCCTTCCTTCCTGACATCAGTACCTAGTTCCTTTGGAACAGTAACAAAGAATGTTGCCTTTTCTGGAAATTCCTCACTCTGCCCCTATTAGACCTTGACACAAACTGTGCTTGCTGGGGTGTCATGTGCAGAGGTGTATAATTTTGGTTTATACTATATATTTGCAATATCTAGACATTAGCATGCAGGAACGTGGCGCCTGAAATCATATGTCAATGCACAGGGAAAAATGCTCCCAATTCAAAGCAGCGAGTCTGCTCCCCATCATGACGCAAAGTGCAGCTACTGTTAACATCGTGAAGCTGTCAGGGGACAAACCTTTTATCACTCACAAGCTCAGAACTGAGTAGGAATCTCAGACACCTGAAGAACACAGTGAGACTCTGAAGCTATTCTGAAGTCAGCACCAACCAGAGTGGCACAGTGCCTTTAACATCCTAGCTGGGTGAAGAGATTACAGATCATTATTTCTCGCAGAAAAGACACATTCGACATTATCCACTTGTCTTTCATTTAATTTTTAAACATCTGAAACTTTTCAAGAATGTGGTTTTCTCCAGTCCTTGACATAAAATTACCTAAATGTGTAGATGGGAGATAGACTTCTTTCCAGGCTGGCTGGCATGTGCATCAGATGCAGAGAGCTGTGCCTGGCGAAGCGTTGGCCCTCAGGTCATCACAGAGTCACATGCTCTGTGCTGGGCCTGCTCCTCAGGCTCACTCAAATGTTGCGCTAGGCTGCTGAACACAGCTAGGAAGACCTGAGGCTGCATGCCTGTCTGGGGGCAGGTTGCTCACGGGGCAGTTTGGGGGTTGGTGGGGGAGTGGGG
>NW_006434373.1:1407989-1468069 GCF_000325575.1 Pteropus alecto
GTGGGGTGGGGTGGGGAAGAAATAATAAAATCTGCTCCATTTGTGAGCATGTGCGCCCGGCACTCTCTGAGGTGGATCTCCCCCTTGTAAAGATGTAAGGGAAGCCAGCACTTGTGTGAACCTGCTGGGGTGTGCGAACAAGTGAGAGACCACAACTCACTGGTGCCCTGTGGTTGGAGTTTCTTATAGGGCCAGGAAAGCCCCTGTGTGCCCTGTCAGCTAGTGAGGAATGCATCTAGGGGTCAAGTGTCTATGTATGTATGTGCATACATGTGTGAACACACGTGCAATCATGCACACCATGCAACGGTATGTTTGTGCATACATGTGGGAACGTACTTGTGCAAGTTTGTGCACTGTACATGTGTATACATGTGTGTTTGTGTATGTGTGCATTCTGTGTGCGTGTATATGCATGTATGCATGCACATGTGTGTACTCTGTAGGGATGCATGTGCACTATGCATGTAAGTACAGTGTGTATGTGTGCCTATGCACATTGATGTGTGTGCTGTGTGCACGTGTGTGCTCATGTGCATGTGGGTACCTATGTGCATGCATGTATTGTGTACTGTATGTGTGTGTATGTGTGTGTATTAGTATTAACCAATTCTGCAACAGTGGGGACATTATTTAAGAACCCCGAGCTGAGTGTGTTCAAGGCTAATATGAGGAAGTTGAGGTAAGTCATCTCTGAGCCGTGTTACCAGGGCCTCTTTGCCCTTGGGTCAGGTCCTGCCATTCCTCCGCTTTGGCTAGGTCCTGCAGAGAGGCTGCTCTCCAGGGCCTGTTTCCTGGCTCCCTGTGCTCCACACCTGGCTGGTTGGAGACTGGGGAGGGAAGGCTGAAAGCCTAGCATCTCAGCATCCTGAGTAGTGTTTTGGCAGGGATGTATCTTTTCCATGTTCGGTTCCTCCAGCTGGTCTCCCAGACCTGGTGGATCTGCCTGCTGATGCCTCGCCTCTCCCTTTTGGCTCTGAGCTTTTTATTCACCTATATTATGTTCTCTCTGTGTCAAGTACTTAAAGTGGTTCCATTTTCCTGCAGGACCCTAACTGGTACACGATCTTTCCTCATCTGTTCCTCTCTTCAAAGACAAGCGTTATCAAATAAAGCTCCCTATAAGCAGACACATGTTGTAGATCAATGCACAGCCTCGTTGGCACACACTCTGGTGTGATACACCCTGAGGGAATATCCAAAGCCTCACGTGCTCGAAAACGTGGACCTCGGGGGAAGGTGGATACTATGTGCCTCACAGATCCAGTTGTCACAATGACTGGGGTAAACAGTTAAGATAGTAACAATAGATGCCATTTCAGTCAGGAGGATCCAGGTGTCCTTCTAAAACACTTGGCAGGTGTTTTCTCAGTGAATCTCCATGACAGCGCCCTGAGGTAGGCGACAGTTCACCGCCAGCTTACAGATGAGGAGACTGAGTATGAGAGTGGGTATGAAAGTGCTCCAAGTTCGCACAACGTTGGGACGTGGCCCGGCTGCGGTTGGTGCCAGTGGTTTTGCGCCCTGGTCTTTGTTTGCCGCTGTTTTCCCGCACCCTCATCATGACCTGGACAGAGGGTCCTGTCACACATCACCTGTGTTTCCATGCCCAGCTTCCCGTGGTGACTTCCTCACATGCCCCATTCGCTATGATGCCTCATCCCCTTCTAGAACAGCTTTCTTGCCTCTCCTTTTCTCCTTTCCCGCAGACATCTTGGGTAACGCTCGCTCAGCCTCCCACATGGCCCTGCTCCTGTGTCCTACGTGCTCCCTGGGCACATTTTCATGTCCTTCTACTACATCCTCATGGCTACACACTGTGAGGTTACACATTACATGTGTGTAGTGTACACGTGTGCATCTTCCATACCCCACAGTGAGCTCCTGAAGACGTGGAGGCTAGACCAGAAAGCCAGGATTGACTCGGGGCTGTCACTGTATAAGTGCTCAATAAATGCTGGTGGAATGGCTCAATGAATGAATACATGATCATTTGGCAGAGTCTTCCTTGCTCACAGATTTCTGTATGTGAGTAATTATTCCATAAGCCTGGTTGGCATGACACAGGTACAACTTTCAGCCCCATTTTGCAGATAAAGAAACCAACAGAGCAACAGCACGATTCACACGTGGACCCACAGAGATTTTCCCCAAATCGTAATGAGTCTGGACGTCCCTGATGCAGAGCTGGTATTCAGACCACTGGTTTCACCACTGTCCCTCCCAGCCAGCAGCCTCCACAGTAATCAGCATTATTAGGCAGGAACAAAGGGCCCCATTATCCAGGATTGACATTTTGGGAACATGGACCAAAGCTACAAAAAGTAATATTTCTTAAAATGAACATTAGCTGCCCCTGACAATCAGCCCAGTGGAACAGTCCAACAAGCAGTTAGCTGTGGTGTGTGGGCCCCCTGGATAAAAGATTATAGGGTTAGGGACGTGCAGCCAATCAAGGCATCTGATTGGCCGAGTAGTCCTAAGTGCTTTATAATTGTGTTTCAGAGGACTGTGGTTTAATGCCAGCCAAGGTTCCCTATTTTAAACTGTGTCACACAATTTAAAAGGACTGCCTCACGTCCTCCTCTTCAACCCTCGCATTATGTAAATTGTTAAGACTGTTATCCTGGGAGTTTGCCTTAGTTGCTGGCTGTTTTAAAATTCCATTTCTTAAAAAAAAAAAAAAAAAGAGGGGCGGGAAAAAGAAAAGAAAAATATCACCCCTCTTCTTCTACAACAGATCAGCAACCTCAGGTTTGTAGAAAGACAGAAGCACTGATGAGGTGCCCTGGAACACTCCAAGTGGAAGAACACACCGTAACCCCTCCTGGCAGACGAATGGCCCCCCGGCTGGAGTAGGTAGGCTGATGGCTACCCCCCTTTTTATTCATGCGTTCGCATGGGCTCTCGAAAAATGAGTATTTGTGGTTGCACAGAAACCTTGGTGCCCATTCTGGCCTTTATCTCTGGAGGGGAGATTTGTAGCCAAGTAATTAAGAAACTTGGAGCAAGCAACCTGCAAAAAAGGAAGAAGGGAGGCTTTCTTGTTCGGGTGCAGCACACCTCCCCTCAGGGATCAAAGGAAACTCCGCAGTAAGGCCCTGGGCGGGCTGGCGGTGGCTGAGCGGCACCCTTGCCGCCATTCTGTGGGGCTGCTGGGCCATGGTTTGCTGGTCCATAGGCCGTCTTGTCTGTGCACATCCACACTCCTGTTCCAACTTTTCTTAGGGGGCCACCTCCCTCCACTCTTGGTCCATGAGGTTCTCAAGAAATAAACTCACCCACAGGTAGAAGAGGAAACATGACCAGGGACCCTCGCCCTCTGGGCCACTCTCACTGGCCCAGCCAACATCACGTGATCCGAAGGACCATCGAGGTCTGAACCTGAGGGAAGACTCGCACCCAGGGAAGACTCGCTCTTTCTGGTGGTCCTAAGCAGCCCAAATGTGGGCCTGTGTTTTGGGGGTCACCCCAAACATGAAGGGAAGATTTGCTGGAGAACAAAACCAGGAAAGAGAGAAGCACGGCTGGAGACCGAGGGCATCCTCCATGTCCCTGGAGCACCCAGATCCCTCCGGCACCTCTTACATCTGCATAGATGCGAATCTTAAGTCATAGACCACTGGTTCGGGCTGCTGTCACTTGCAGCCCAAACTCTTCTAATTCTGTGGCGTCACTGTCATCCTCACCAACCAGATTGCCCACCGCCTCACACCGTCCCCGTCACAGCCCTGCTTTCATTCCTCCTCACTCGGCTGGGATTTTAAAAACCAATTTCCTAAGTAGCAAGTGAAAGAAATACCACTGGTTCCTGCAGTTAGTTCTGGGAAGGTACGGATGATCCCGAATCCTCCACCTGCTCTCTCTGCCCCCAGGCCCTGCCACACAGGGCCATTAGGGAACTCTGGGCCATCTGATTTTTTACTGCAGTGAAGATCTCAGCAGGAGCAGGGCTCAGAGCCAGGGGATAAAAACCCATAATCTGGAGACAGACTAGGGGACAGGTGGGTTGCAGTTGCTGGCCGGCCAACGGAGGTTGCAGAAGAGTTAGAAGTGACATCCCCCACTCTGTGTCAGGCCTCTGTCTCTCCTCTTCCCCTGCTTGCTCAGTGCCTGGTGCTCTGTTCTGCTTCTTTGCAGAGCAAGGCTCCTTGAGGGGAGCCCCTGTGAGACAAGAAGCGAGGATCCCGTGTCCGACAACAGGACCTGTGCTGCGGGCATGCTGTCTGCCAGCTTTCCAGCCTTATCTTATGGGAGCAGAGCTCACATTCCTCCAATGCCTCTTTCGTGCCAGATCATTATCTCGGCAGTCTTCCTTTGAAATAGTGTCCTGCTAACACAGCAGCAGTGAACATTCATCTTTCATTTGTCTTCTGATATTTAAAGTATCTGTTAGATCTGTCGATTGCTTGTATGTTTTTATTCTAATGGCTGCTCCTGGCCTGAACTTTGTGGATCAAATGACAGTGTGGGTGGGTTCGATCACAGGCCTGGGCAGCAGCAGGAAGGAAGGGGATTTGGGGGTCTCCTGTTGCCCAAATGGACAAAAGGCTGGCAGTTGGAGATCTGAGGTTTGGGGAGGGAGAAAGGAAGGCAGCTGTCCCAACTGTCCAGGAGGAAGCCCCAGGTTGTTACTACGGGAGCACATACTTAGCCCACGGTGAACACCCAGCCAACTCTCGCAGGGCGTCTCATGTAAATAGAGATGTGTGCTCATTTGTTTATTTGTTTGTTTGTTTATATCTTCTATTAGATTTCTTTCTCTGAAGAACCCTGACTGATACAGTATTTAACCTCTCATTTTCCCATCTGTCTAATGGTAATAATGTTCACCTCATGAGATGTTTGAGAATTAAATAATGTATGATATACAAAGAGTTTAGAATCTAAGGTTGAAGGATGGCTGAGGCAGGAATAAAATGTGCAGAGTTCTAGCAATAAGAACTCAGAGTGGTGCACATGTAGATTTAGATCAAAACAGGTGCCAGGTGTGTCTGGTCCTAGAACTCCCCTCAGCCAGAACAGCATTGTTGCTCTGCCATCGCACTGGATAACGTCTGATGAAGAACCAGCATTAACTCTCTGCTATGCTGGTGACCAAGTCATCTTAGAGTCACAGGCAACATCGAAGGCTTTTAAATGGGCCTATAGAGTTTTAAAAATGCACAGGAGTTATAATAATTTTAAGTAGTATTATATAATTTAAAAACCTGCTATTAAATTATGCCCTGCAAATGGCTATGAGCATTCTTATTAAGAAGTGTTAGAAAATTCCGTGGCTGAGCATAGGTCGCTGTTTTGGGAGCTGTATTTAAGTTTTATCAACCACAGTCCAGCCTTGAGTTGGTTCCACAGGGGATACAAGAGAAATATGAACTCTAGGCCTTGTTCTGCGTGAAGTTAAGTCCAAAGGGAGAATAACCACTCGCATGAAAGGAGCATCAAAGGACAGGTGAGAGCATCTAGGTGCTCTTTGGATTGGACAAGAGTCGTCAGGCAGAGGTGGGCCCTGAGCTGAGCAACTGAGTGGCAATTAGAGAAAGAAGTAAACTAATAACCAAGTCTTGCCTTTTACAAATCATGAAAACAACCCCTGTAACCCTCCGTCAAGGTCTGATGTCAGGTCCAGTTGCATCATGAGTCCTCAGTAGCCAGAAGTCACGAGGGCTGCGTAAAACAAATATAGAGGAAGAACTTTTGTCTTCCAAATGGGTGTGCATGTGACGAAGACTCCTCTGTCCACAGAATCTGGGAACCCCCAGGGACCCACTTCTGCAGGAGCCAGGGCTGGGTCCCTGAGTGAGCACGTTTGTCACTTACCGATATCACCCAGAATTTCGAATACATCCCTCCTCTCGCTGACTCTCAACATGGTCCATGACAAAGAGCTCTAAAAATTGTGGTAATTGGGACGGCGGGTAAGTGATAATACTACCATACCTGGGAGGAAAGAGAGTTCACTCAGATGGTTTCAGACAATCTTTAATGAATGAATGCCTCGTAGAGGTGTGGAGGGGTGAGCAGGATTAAAGGGACTATCATGGAATGTCATCTATTTTACAATGCTGCTAACTCAAGTCCCAGTGCTTCGTCATCATTTGGAATGTTTACTTTATACTTACTGCAAGAGTTCTTTGCTACCTGTTAAAACACAGACTGAAAAGACAGGACTGGCTAGACCACATGCACCCTGCTCACATCGGCAGCTATTACACAATGCCACAGATTGCACAGCGATTCATCAAAGCTGGTGGAAGACAGTGTTTTGGTGGGTATGTGAAAGGAATCATGGTGACTGGAGGGTTCAGGTCTGTCTGCTGTGGTTAGCACATTTCCCAGGCGTGGGGGTGGTACATAGCCTGCATCCTGACTTCTTATGATGCTGCAATGCTGGAAGTGGGGGCGGGGGTGGGGCGCTCATGGAGAGGATCATGCACCTGTCCATGTGACCACAGAGAACCTCACCTTTTACAGGCACAGGGAAGCAGACAATAAATATTGCTGTAATTATTGGTTCTTGAGAGATTTCTTCCTCTCTTTTGAATTACCACCTATTCCATTTGTTCTTTTTTTTTTTTTTTAACATAGAAAGCAAACTTCTCTTACTCTTAATTTTGCTCTGGGGTGGTCTTAGGCTAATTTCCAGGGAGGCAATTAATAGTCTTTAAGGAGAAGTTCAGTGGGAATGCATCTTGGGAGCCTGGAGAGAAATTAACGTTTGGCCCTATCTAGCTGTGTTTCCCTGGCAAAATCAGTAAGGCAGAAGGTGGTGGGTGTGTGTTGCTGCACAAGCCTCTCCGCTGGAGCCCACCCCGCTCATTGCCCACTTGGCAGGAGACCAGGTAGGAGAAGATTGTGAGCACACAGCACTCACTGGCATTCCTTGAGGTGGAGTTCTCACCTGACCACAGCATGTTTTTGCTCTGTGACTTTAACTATAAAGTGTCACTCCTTTGGACTTCCACATCAACATTGCAGAACAGGAAATTGCTTTATTATTATGCTAAACTGGCAGGTTGTTTGGATAGGAGGAATGGTTAATGAAAATGATTGCACTGTACTATGCAAAAGATAAAGTGCTAAAAATGCTGTTATAGTCAACAGCCTACATAATCTGTGCTGTTATTAGGGATAATTTGTGACTTTTAAAAAGTCTAGTGGGTCCAGATGTCAAATGGGGAAAACATTAGTTAAAACATCCAGGAGTAATGAATGATTTAGAGAAGAAAGAATCCAAAGAGATTTAAACATTTTTGTTTTAATTCACATTTTAAAACGTACACAATTTATATCCTACACCTAGTACATATCCCATTGAACCCTCATGGGTGTCTGCCCAGCTCTTTCTTCAAAGATGTGCATTGTATTCTCTCCAGCCCTTCACCCTGACCTCCCATTCCTTTTGCACAGACTAGTGTCTGAAAACTTTGGGGGATGTCATAGGTGCGAAGAAGGTCTCCAGTTGGAAATATAAGGCTTAAAACTGTTGTTTGGAAACAAACATTAAGTAGAAGATGAGAGAGAATTATCTGAGAACTGCTTACGATATCTTCCTGGTTTCAACCTCTGTGATATGAGAAGATGCCACATTACTGAATCTTTCTAAATTAAAAAAGTGGAGGGAGGATTGAGCTAACGAGCAATTCATTCATTTATTCAGTCATTGATTCAACAATGAAATTCCAATAGATGCTGAACCCTAAGGATACAAAGGTGAATGAGATGTGATCCCAATCTCTATCGTGACTTTAGTGTTGCAATACTTTTTTTAAAGGGCCCCCGGCCAAAAGAAATCCTGAACAGTTCTGCTTATTAAGTAGTTAGGCTCAAATAATAAGTATATCTAAAACTGAGAGAAAAAATAATACTTTGATTTCATTTCAAATCACATAAATTACCTTCCAGTGGGATATGAGCCTCTATTAAGCACTGAACAACCTATCGAAACTTGAACTCAGATTGGGTATTGCCACATTCCCTCTCGGTCAATGTTGATTTTAGCATACTTCCTTTTTAACACAGCAAATGCTGAAAAGCCAGTTTTGTAAACGTATGACATCATCAGAAGGGATGGAGTGTCATCTAATATTGAAAATTGTGAAGTACCTTGAGCTGATGGTTAGTTTGCAGTGCGCAATAGATGCTGCATTGTTGCTTTTCCTTTGGAAGTGTAAACTATCCCATGGTGTCCTGTGGGTTCATCGTGGCACCCCTGGGGACCCTGGCATAAACTTTGGGAACCACAGGTCTAGGCAATGCTACACAATGTGCGCTCTTCAGATGGCTTGGTTTTCCAAATTGCTTATCAGTCCACAGTAAGTGCAGAAACTAAGAAAAAGCTTAGAGACATTTTAGTCATTTGACCCGTGATGTTTCTTCTGATTAGAGCATTTCGTATGTGTTTGCTTTTTATTATTATTTTTTTTAGCAATTTATTTTTATTTAATGTTACAAAGTTAGGGTCTCCAATGGATTGGAATTTAAAAATAAACTGGTACTTTCCCACAGATAGTTTGAGAAGCACCCTTCTAGGGAGCTCAGTCTAATGAAAAAGCCAGACATAAAAATAGATGCCCTTTTAATGTAAAATTTAAAACTATGTAGCATTATTAAATTAACACAACAAAACACAGCAATGGTAAACCTTTTAAAGGCCCAGTTAATGAGAAACTACTAATTAGTTTTTTGGGAGATCCTAGGATATTTATTTAACCATAGCATACTTTTGCAAATTTGATTAAAAGGTTTTTGCACTGTAAAATGAAAAGCATCAATTTTATTACAGAAAATAACTTACGGTGGTACTAATTTGCTTTTGAATATCTAATTAGAAAAGTTTCCTGCCACCCACTCTCCCTACACTACTCACTGCCTCCCTCCCCAGCCCCTCGTTCCCATCTTCCCTCCCTCCTTCCCCTTTTTCTTTCTTTCCTCCCTCCAGGTCTCCCTTCATCCTTTTTCTCTTCCCTAATCACAGATATATTCTGGTTAGAAAGTCAGTCTTATCCTTGAGAGCACTGAGCTTCTTTCTGTGTTACCATGTTTTATTGCTAAAGATTTATCCTTTGGTCATCCCATCCTTATAATCACTTGAGTAAGAAATCACTATCGTAATTATTTAATAAATGTGTTTTGTTTAAATCATGAGGAAAGGACTCTTTTGAATGAGCTTCAAAGAGCATAAAAATAAAAAACAAAAACACTGTCCAAGGTGCTGTGGTACAATGATTTTTTTTCCCCTACATTTGCTAATTGGAACATTATAGCTAGAGAAACTGTTACAAATTAGAAACGTTCACAGAATTTAGAGTCAAAATGAATTACACAGAATTGTAATTAATTTATCCTCCGGGTTTTTGTGACTCACTTCTAATCTTGTCTCACGTTGACTGGCGATGTGCGGCGAGGCAGAGAAATGTTGAGTAAATACTAAGTGCCTTATACTGTCGAGTGGATTCTTATAAGGTAAATGTGCCCGGATTGTTCTAAAGCTGTTTTCTGAAAGTTAAGTGTGTGTTGGGGTGGTGATGGAGGAGAGCAAGCTGCCCCTCTTGCTGGCCAAGGGCTTGATGGAGCCCGGGACCTCACTCTCAGAAGGGGGTGCTGTTACCTCATGGCTCCTGCAAGTAGGTCTGTAAAGACTCATCGACATTTTAAGGAGAAAAAGTATATTCTTCTGTGTGCTCTCTTCTCCCTTGACTATTTTGTCTTTTTGTTGGTGTGTAGCTTTTGATGTTAAAAATAGGAAGGATAATATGTGTAATGCCTAAGAGCAGCTTCTGTCTTCTCATCAACGATAGAGAGTTTTGACTTTAGAATTTTAAAAGTCTTTTGGTTAGGAAAAGCTTTTCAAGATGCAGGAGTGCAAACAGAGCTACCATCAAAAGCTTGAATGTCGATAGCAGTTTATATGCTTCAACACATTCTCACCACTTCTAAACCTTTCAGTTCCAAGAACATCCCAATAACGTCCCAAATATGTGATCCATTAAAAAAAAAAAATTCCAAGTGTATGTCAAATAAAATTAAATCCAGCTCTAGAGCACACTGACGTCATTTAAAGTCTGATTTTGTAAGTGCGATTTGATATTTAGAAAGCTTTTTTATCCCTGTTTTATAAACCTCTAAAAATCGGGGCATTGAATCTTGCTGTCAATATGAGGACTTAAGTGTCAAAGATCAAGTCATTTCAAAACAGATTAAAACACTTAGATTTTGAAGTTGGCATAATGAATTTTTGCACACTAGATGAAGTGAACTGTTTTCTTTTCAGATCGGTGATCTTGTTCGTGTGTTTTTAAATGAAAGAAAAAAGCTTGCACTACAACTGCTTGATTTTAGAATTCACACAGAGGATTCAAGTTGCAACGTCTACGTTTCAATCCTAAAGTGAAGCAAATACATTTTTTTTCAGAAGATGATTAAATAAAGCTATCGTATACAATTTTTCATATGTTAACTATCGGGAGAATATTAATTCTCTAGTCCACAATGGAATTATTGTCTATATGGACACTATTAGTTATTTACACACCAAGAAGTAACTTTACTATTTAAAAAAAAAGTACAAGTAGTTTTGTAAATCAGGAAAGTAAAAAAGTAAGAAGTAGAATAAATAGATAACTTCCTAAGCCTTCTGGTCTTCACATAGTAAGAAGTCTGGGCATGCCACTATTCACTGACAATATTCTTAGTGAGTGTCTCCCATGTGCCAGTTCTCAGTAGTTTCTCTCTAATCTGTCAGGTACAGAGTATTTAGGCACCAAAGGCTGAGTTTCTTAGGGGCTATTGGCATGCAGACCTTGGAACCCAGTCTCAGTGGCAACTTCTGTGTTAACTTTTGTCAATTCTTTTTTCACAAGAACTTATTTAGCTATCGTTTTAAATTGGACAGTTAAGGCGTCTGCTCCAGGTAGGGGGTGGGTCAGCTCTGCTAGATGTAGGAAGATACTTGGGGAGAAGGTATAATAGAATCAAAATTCTAAATCCAGAGTGTACTCCAAGATTGTTTACTACCCCCTCCCCAGTTTTATAAATAAAAATTGAGGCTCAGTAAACCAAGAAGTGACGCCCCCAAGCCATATCAGATCATATAATCTGGTATATATTTTTTCTCAGTAGTTAAAATACTTAGACAACCTATAGCTTACTAACCACGATGTATATGTAATGTAATAGGGTTTTCCTCCCTGAAAATCTGTTATTAAATTGATGCCAAATCTTATAATTCATGATGTCTCAGATCACAAGAACCATGAATATGAAGTCCACATCCATTTTATTCACCAAAATGTTTCCAGTGCCTGGCCAATTCAAAATACATACAAAAACTGGGTACAAATATCAACAAATCTAATCCAGCTGTGCATGTTAAAATGAAAATCCATCTTGACCAAGTTGGGCTTACCTCAGAAATTCAAGGGATTTATCACTTCAAGAAAATATATGAATATAATTCATCTCATTTACAGACTAAAGAAAAATAAGTATACAGTCATCGCAATAGAAGAGGAAAAGTATTTGATAATCATCAACATTCAATAATGCTCAACTTTTTCTAAACTAGGAATAGAAAGAATCTTCCTTAACCCAATTGAGAGTCATTACTAAAAGCCTTTAGTAACTATTATAAAAACTATTCAAAAAGAAAAAAAGATGCCAACTATCAACAATTTTATGCAATGCCATATTTAAAGTTCTAGTATATTAAGCCAATAAAAGAAATAAAAAATTAAGGATTGATAAAGACAATAATAAAAATAACACTATAATTATCCATATTCTAAAAACCTAGCATAATGCAGACAAATATTTATATTTAATATAAAGAGCTAAACAAAATAAATCAGGATCTCAATATAAGTCAATGACATTTTTATTTACCAGCGAACTATAGGTAGAAAATATAGTTTTCAAAAAGAGACGACTTACAATAGCAACAACAACAAAATGAGGAACTTGTAGTAGCTATTGGTGATATTCACCATATGTTTTCAATTCTTTTCCCAAGCACATAGAAGGATTGTACCTGCCCACCTTACTGAATTTAGGTGTGATAACATGAGCAGACAGGACATGCATTAGGACTCAGTGTGCAGTTCTCTACCATCTGCTCTACTGGTCAGTAGTGTTTGAGACAGCAGCTGCTCTATCGGCCTTGGTCCAGCTGGAACAAAGTCATCATCTAATAATTCAAGTAACAAGAATGAGAAATAAACATTCGTCGTTTTAGGCTACTGAGATTTGGGAGTTGTTTGTTACTGCAGTGAAATATAGCTTTATCCTGACTGTTCTAGAAATTGGTACAGAAATGAAGTGCTATGGTAAAAAAAAAAAATCATAAAATAACAATGTAAGTTCATCAGTTGTAACAAATATCCCACTCTAGTGGGGGATGTTGATAGTTGATAGTAGCTGGTCCTATGTGGGGGTGGAGGATGTAGGAGAAATCTCCATACCTTCCACTTAATTTTGTTGTGAATCTAAAATTGCTTTAAAAAAATAAAATCTAAAAAAATCCTAAATTATGTGGCATTGTCTTAGTAGTTAGATGGTGAGAGGAAAGGAAACACGGACGTCTATAAGATGGTGATCTGTATTAGGCTGAATAAAACATTTCATGAAAAATTTATTTGCAGTAACCAAGGAATTTGTTTTTATGTGCGATAAGTGTATAACTCTAGAGGAAGTGGTTAGGAAACAGAATGTTGGTGTTCTGTGTTGTTTGGTGTACTAGTGTCCTAGAGCTGCCATAACAAAAATACCACAAACTGGATGGCTTGAAACACCAGAAATGTATTGTCTCATAGTTCTAGAGGCCAGAAGTCCAAAATCAAGGTGCCGGCATGGTCATGCTGCTTATGAAGGGTCTGGGGGCATCTTTCTTTGCCTCTTGGTGGCTCCCAGGAATCCTTGGCACTCTTTGGCTTATAGATGCTTCACTCCAGTCTCTGCCTTCATTTTCACTTGGCCTTCTCCCTTGTGTGTCCGTAACTACATCTTCATATGGAATATGCGTTATCTTATACAGACTCCAGCGATTAGGTTTAGCGTCTACCTTAATCCAGTATGACCTCACCTTAACTTGACTACATCAGCAAAGACTCTGTTTCCAAATAAGGTCACATGCACAGGTGCCACCAAGGAAAAGGACCTTGACATTTCTTTTTCGGGGGACACAATTTATCCCACAACCATTGATATTGTCTGCCTTTGGCAAAGTATTACAAGAAAAAGTTGAGCTCGGAAAAGAATAGGTTAATTTGTAAGCAGGAATCGAGGGGGATAGAGAGTTTACCAATTCACGGGCTTGTAAGATTAGAAAAGATCATTGTTTCTCCACCCCAAATAGTGGAAAATAAACCTCACAATGCTTTGAACCACTGAGACTATTTCACATCGGACTAAAATCACATTAAAGGTATGGTCATTATACCCACTGCTAAAACTTCTTAATAGAGTAAGTTGCAAGGGAATTGCAAAGCTGTCTTGGTAACTCCTTTAGAGTGGACAAAATGGCTTACAGAAAAGACCAGGATGTGTTGAGTAGAACCCAACACCAGCAGGTAGGTCAACAGAGAGAGACATGGCGGCAAGAAAGAAAAGAAATAGAGAAAATCTAAAAAATAGATCTAGATAAAAACAGAAGGTACAGCTCTTAGCACTTGTAGCTTAGTGAAATCAAATAAAAAGCTAACTAAGCTTCTGGACATTTTACTGCCAAAAGGACTACCGGCTTGGCCTGGAAGGAGGCTGAGAAGGAGTATATATCTCTGCTGCCCGTGTGGAATATAGACAAAGAGGATGATGGAAAAGGAAGAACCTTCTAGAAGGAAGGGTCAAGTGCCACAAAGAGCAGTGAACTAGAAGCTAACCCCCAGGAGAAGAATCAGGACCTAATCAAGAGACATTACCCGCCCTCAGAGCAAGGGATCCAGAAAACATCTGCTCAAAGGGATCTTGGAAATGTTACAGATCTGTGACTTCCTTGTTCTGAATAGGATTGTATGTCGTGGCTACCTCGCCCCTGCCCTTCGTTGTGGACTGGATGTGTGAGAAGAAGACAACCTGTGTTTCTTAGATTACAGGTCTCTGGTCCGAGAGGAGCCCGATCTGGATCTGATGAAGAAATTGGGCATTGCTCCAAGATCCTGGACTTTGAGCTGGACACGGACAGGAAGCCACCCCGGGAAGTGGCTGTGTTCTGAATATAGGAAGGAGTTGTGCCGGAAGGAGCTATGTAAACATTTGGTGACCAGAAATGTCAATTATGATAGTGATTAGTGCTGTCCATTTCCCTCTCTACCTATGACCAAAGAATTAACTATAGCCGTACGACTGGCTTTAGTCAATTAAATGTGAGTGGAACTGGATCAAGCCAAATTTGTTTTAAATTATTATTATTTAGAAAGCGTTCTGTTTTACAATTAGCTTTGAAATAGCACCTACATTTTTAAAAAATGATTAGCAGATTTGGGGAAAACCTCTATCAAGTTTCTTTCCTATAAGAGTTGTAAAAGTTTAAGTTTTCTTGTTCTGTGAGTTGACAACTCTTATCACTCCGTCTTTCATTGCTGCCTTTCTCACATTAGGAATTTATTGTGGACCACACAGACATATCTACTAATCCAAGTGATGTGGGTCCTTAATGCCTTGGCCAGGTCCCAGAAACCAGTGGTCATTTAGCACCAGCACCTGGCACAATGGAGGTGACATGAGGGAGCAAATGGGTAAGGAGAGAATGACAGATTAACGAACGTTTCTTTTACAAATTGTACAAATACATATGACCTTGTGAGCACAGGCTGGCACCCCTCCCCAGCCTCAGAAAGGGATGAACTTCTGAGCTAAGGCTTCACCAGCCTACTGGCAAATCTGCACTGAGCTGCTGTGATGGTGAGGCCAGGGCCTTCTCTGAGCAGTGTGGCCACCTCCTTTTGTCTCAACCCAAAGCCTGAGCAGGATCTCCCATGGCCTCCTTCCCCCGTGGCCTCCGTCAGCTCACAGTAATGTGTTTGGTCCACATATATCCTACTTGTAGTGCTGTGAAGAAGGACATAGTAGTTAATCAACGACATGTGGAAAGGGGTGATTCTCCTCTCCTTTGAATGTATCAAAAAACAGAGGACAAAGAAAGAGGATGGAAAACAAGGTTCAAGGTAAAATGTGATATGCTCTGTTCTATCTCTTGTCTGAGAACTTGACTGAAGTTCTCCACCATCCCTATATCTGTCTCTGCTGAGGGCACATGAAATGGCTTAAATTCAGTGTGCACTGACTCTCAAGGTAAAGCTTACCCTCGCAGCTCTTCTGGAGAATGCAAAGCAGTTTTTACACTATTAACAACCAAATGAGGGTAAACTCCTAACATCTCACAAATGGAAATAAATCCAGAAATAACCACCTCATCAGCATGAGAAAGCAAGGTGATCCTCGGCAAGTTTGTCATGCATGTTCTTTATTGACAGTATACTTGACAAATTCATAGTTTATTCTACTCTTCCATGAAGATTAAGCAAGGAAATAAGGCGAGTATTGCAGGCGCTGTGCAAAGTTGAAAAGCAAGGAACGAAAGGAGGCACAATTCTGACTCAGACGACTTGTCACTAATGAAGTGTGCAGACACCGTTTGGTAAGTTCTGTTTGGGTTAGGCTTAGCTTACCTGGTCCTGCCCCACGATGTCTCCCCCTCTTTGTTCCGAGATGAGTGAGGTGGCCCCGCTGTCTTCACTAGGCTGAATTTCTCCAATGACTTTCCCTATACCTAGGATACGACAATGCTGGAAACTCCCCAGGGCTTGGAAGAAACTGAATTTTAGAATCTCCCAGTTGTTTCAAGGAGCATAACCAGTCAGTGAGAATTGGGAATTCCACATCACAGAAAACCGGGGCTTCGTAGGCCAAGGATCTAAAATGACAGGATCATCGACCCGAAATGATTGGCCACGCCCGGGCCTTCTCTAGCCGGCAAGCTTGGAGAGCCATGACAGCAGACGATGGAGAGAATCCACATCTGCTGCTGGTTCCCCACTGACTCCCGGGTGGTTTCAATCAGCGCGCAGGTGCAACGCTAAGAATGACAGCTCCTCGGCCCTCACACCTCTGCATAATGAAAGCATCCCTCAACCCAGTGGTGAATTTGACTTGACATTATGGAATATGAAGCAACCACTGTCCAGGAGCAGGAAAAAAGAGAAAGAGAGAAAAGAAGATGCAAAAAGTAATGGTCATTTATATTCATTTCTCTGCAGAAACGGAGGCTCGGGATAAGAAAAACTGCATTGGAAATGATCATTCTAAGCATGAAACAATGATTAATATTGCAGTCATTGGAGAAGAAGGCATGCAGAAATATCATGAACATTTCAGGGGACTATTTTCCTCATATAAAGCTTATTCTTATAATATTACTGCATTTCAAAAAATACAATTTTAGAAAAAAATGAACTATAGCTCTTTGCAGTGATAGGCGACAGGTCAGAAAAGCATTTCAGAATAATTTTACACCTTTTAACCTTAAAAAATACTTTGCTGACAATTGAGAAAGGGCCTTAAAAGAAGCTCTGATAGGCATTCTCACAGCGGGGTTGCCATGTCCCATCACCGCACCAGAGCTTCTGCATAATGTATCCTGTAATAAGGAGTGTGCTGCACATCACAGAGGCTGAAGAGCCGTTTCAGAGAGTAATCCTTGGCAAGAGCCGCTATTAGTCATGACACTGAAAGTTTGTTACATAAAACTCTTGGGAAGACATAAAGGAAGTAAACTGTTTAAAATTTTGATCCGAGCTGGGAAATAACTACTTTGTCATAGGATTTTGGCAGCATTTAAATATATATTTAGTGTTCTCTGTTTCTCAGTTCTGCTCAAGGTTGGACAGTCTTGTTAAACGAAAACCCTACACTGTTTCGTTAAAAGAAGGGCACTTTCCCCAATTCTGTTGCCAAAGGTGGTAACTGTTAGAAAACTGTTGTAATAATTACTGCTGATGATAGTGAATGCTAATGCGATGGCTGAGAGTTCCACGTTCCCCTGTTGCAAATCCTGTTAAAACTTGGGGGAGACTCCAAAATATTTCACTGTACTGAAACGAAAACCTATCTATCAAGGAAAGACGCACTCTTAAATCATCAGTTTGTGCCTATGGTAATAGGGTTGGGTCTGAGTCACAGAGAACTTCGCCTCAGGCTGGAGTGGGAGGGGACGGGAAGGGAAACTGGGGGACCATGGATTTCTCGTGGTTTTCAGCAAAAATATGACTAAAAATAAAAGAGAGAGAGGGAGAAGGAAGTGGGGAAAGACGTGTCCCTGAGCCAGTTTTCTCTTTTCTTTGCTGAGAGACCCAATCAGTGATGATTTCAGTTGTCCTGGGGATTTCACCTAGAATGACAATGTTTTGGAAAGGGCTCTCGTTCTTTCTTACATTTGTTTAATTGGATTGGAACTAACTTTAGGATTTGATTTGACTAGCTGCTCAAATATGGTGCCCTTTATTGTTTCAGATGAAATAAGTAATTGGCCATCTTCTGAATCCTAATTCAGTCATTCTTAGCGGGAGGCAGAGAAGAGGGTTGGTGTGTGCCTTTTGCTTTTATTTTTATTTTTTTTTCTTTCTTTCATCCTTTTCCTTCTATTTAACTTTTCTTTTCCGGTTTGGATGGCAATGTCTCTTTCAAGTCAAGCAGAACTCTTTCCAGATTTCTTTATTTTGGCTCCGTGTGTTTACTCTTTGGAGCAGTCCAGCCTTGGGAACGTTACACTTCTTCCGGTGCCTTTCTGGAAAAGACTTTCTCCCACTGCAGAGGTTTACAAGGCAATGGAAGCTTCTGAGGTGCTCAGAACCACCAGTTAGGCATATTCTCAAGAATGAGTGCTTTGCTTTTCTCTGGCAACTGACTCAATTTATAGGGGGTTTTGTAAATCATAAATACAGAGGCTTGGAACTCAGGGGTAGGGAGGACGCATTCACAGAGTAGGGAGAAGCAGCAACCACAGGATTGCTCCTGTGCGGGCTGGAGTGTTTGTGCACATAGCTGCTGGGAGAAGGCTTTTTAACCATTGTATGGTTTTGCTAATAAGAGAAGAACATTAAAGAGATCTGAGATTTTTACAAAATGACAAGTAATTGTTCTCTGTTATTTATGTTATAATTTAATAAATCACTTTATGTGCGGTTTTACAGATTCGGGCAGTTTTTATTTCTAAGATGACTCTATCACACCCCAAAACATCGATTCGCAAGGTCGCATTTTAATCTCTAAAGCTCGGATTCTATATGTTTTGGTCAAACATAGAGACTTGTTTGGGATTGAGACACAGAGAACTAAGTGACTGGCGATGGCAATTTTTAACCATGTTGGGACTCTGTGACTTCCGCTCCCAGCCAGATGGTTGGAGCACTGAACAACAGTCACGTGGATCCAGCATTCCACAATCACGGCGCCCAGGCCACGCCTATTGTTGTAATTACTGCTTCTCAGGAATAACATTTCTCTCATATTTGATTCTGTCCATCTCAGGGAGCCCCAGATACACACACACACACACACACACACACATATCGTCAATAGGAAACTCTTTTATGATCTGCCAGAGTTTTAAATTATACCTTCCCCTCATGAAGCATGTCAGAGTGTGGCACGCTTACACCGCTTGCCGGCTATTAATTATTCAGAGAAATGAAAATGATGCTTTTCCCTCAGTACCTACTCTCCAAGGACTTCCCAATCTTGGAAAATATCAGTTTGCCTTCATAGTTTCCTGGTCTCCTGAATGATATGCCCTTAAAGCGCCTCCATGTCATCAATGAGGATATGAAAGGCTAAGCGCTGAATAGGTGACAAATGTCCAGAGAAGCAAAGAAAAATCTGCAGTTTATGACTTATTCTTATCCCTCCATTTCCAAGGTGAGTTATAAAACAGCATCACTTTCTGCACACCTTCTCACTGTGTCAAAAGAACTAGCATATGAGAGAATTGACTGGACTCCTCTCTCAATACAAAATGTGTGATTTGGGGTGTTCATACATTTTGTAAATCAGTTTTATTTGGTAACAACATATAATTCTGACAGAATCATTTGGCTGAACAATTAACTTCAGGAGGTGAAGAGCTAACAAAAGGATAATTGATCGATGGCTAATTTCATTTCCGCACTATGGGTAATTTTCAATGATTTCCCTGCCTCTACTGTGTCTCTTTCCCCTCCCTCTTGCCCTGTAATGTCTGGTGCATTGCCATAGTTTGAAAGTGATGCTGTCGTGGGTAACTTTTTTTTTCATACTCTTTTGAATTTTTCAAATATTTTTGAAGAGTATCTATTACTTTTACCTCCTAGCATTTTAATTTAAAAAAATCGTAACAGAATTTTTTAAAAGGAATTTTCACTAAAGTCACTTATCTTTCATATCATTGTGATCAAAAACTTTCAATGGCTGCCTATTATCTAGACAATTAAACATAAACTTCTTCACCTAGCATTTCGAATGCTGAGCGGTCTGATTCTAAGCTATGTTCCCGATTTTAATTCTTGCTACTCTCTCTCTGCCCTAAAAGGCGTGTACTTTCTCATCTCTATATCTTTGCTTGCTTCATCCTTCCCCACCTGGAATTCCATCTTCTTCCCACTCTTCCCTACCCAACTCTGCAGGAATTCAAGACCCAGGGAAGTCTCTCCTGGCCACAAGCCATTGCTGATGCTCCATGTGCTGTGTTCTCCACCTCTTCTGAGAGCTATCCACTCTGTGTCTGCACCAAGACTGAGCATTTAATCTCAGAAGGTCTGTGACAACCCTCATTCCAGCCTCATGTTGTTGATTTTAAATGCTTATGTTGCTTTCCTCACTTAGATGATCAGCTCCTTGACAATTGAAGAAGAGGTCTCACCTTCATATTCCCTGCAGCAGCCCTGGGAACCCACTTTCCAAACAGAGTGAGACTTCGAAGTCCTCCTTGAAAGAAGCGAATCATCGTGCTGGCCTCCACACGAGGTTCTAGCAACATACTCTGAGAAGAGCCTTCTGCACACAACTCACAAGGGGTGTCAATGACTTGACCAAAGCATGGTAGAACATCAGAAGGAAGAGAAACTCAGCTTCTGTACCTGACTGATGAGTGCTGCCATGGCGCCTTCTCAAGGTCTCCGCTCAGTTATCAACCTGGAAACTGGGTGATTTATTTGTAATTTGTTTAGATTTGAATGCTGAATTCAAGAGACATTCCCTCTAAAGAAAGGGGCCTCTACTCAAAAATCATGATATTTGAAGCAAGGATCTGGAAATTAACCCAACAGTCAGGTGAGGTGATTCCATGTTATGGGTTGCAGTGCAAGGTTGAGATGAAAATATTCTTTTCCTTTTCAGAACATTATGAAAGGGGAGACAATAAGTGTCCCACAGAATAACAAGCTCTGCCTAAAACCTGCTGTCCTTGGTATTTCCCCATAAACAGAGACAGGTACACAAAGACCAGGAGCAGTAAGGGAAGTGCAGGCTTCCTCTTCGGGGGCCCATGCAGACCCCTAGGAAAGCCCAGAGCAGACTGCAGGCGAATGAAGTCTCTACTTTTTTTTTCTTCTTTACCAACCACCTCCTCCCACTCTTCAGGGATCTGTACCCAACGGTAGAAAGGTTACTGCTACAACAGATGGATAAATAAATGCATTTTCAGTTATTTTAAAACCATTAATATTCAGGAAATTGAGTTCTCTACAGAAGCTTCTTGAGGATGCCTGGGAATAAAGGAACCAGTTCTCTGTTCCATATAAATTTAACTTTATCTTTCAACTCTTGTATTTGACTCAGTAGCAATGCAATTAAATAAAACTCTGCAAACACTTGAGTCTTCCATGAACAGGAAGTTAAACAGAGTGGCTGCTGATGGTGAGGATTTGGGCAACGTACCTGTGGGTCAGGTGGGAGGAGCTCAGGATCTGAGATGCTTGAGTGGGACCGGGAGCGTGAACTCCTGGCTCTGCTCCGTGAACTCATGTTTGTGGGCCAGTATCCCTGAGCCTCAGTGTCCTCATCTGGAAGGGTGAGTAAGGGGAGCTGAGGCCCAGGTGGGTGATAGCCTCGCCCAGGTGGGTGATAGCCTCGCACAAGTGGATACAAGCCTGAGTCCAAGGTGAGTGCCCAGCTTTCCCCTCAGCTCTCAGCTTCCTTCTGTGGGACCTCATTAAGAATTCAGGAAGGAAATTCCACAGGAAGAGCCACTGGTGTACGGATTTCTGTTCTCAGCCTTTAGTGTGTTCCTGGGGAGCCGAGGAGGAAATATCTGTGGTTGTCTTGTTATTGAAGTAGAAGCACCATGAGCAAGACAGGCTTAACCCTCGATACAAAGGCCAGCAAACAAAAGGGATAGATTTTGCCCCAAATAGAAAGCTTGCCTCACCCCTTGCTGGGGTGAGAGCCTGGTTGAGTGTGAGCCTTGCCGTCCTCTTGTCCCCACAGCATGTTCCCTCTATGACCTATGAGCCTGGGCCCCTGTGGGGAGGGCTTGAGAGAGAGGCCTCCTTCTGCAAGGATTGGGCAGGTGTGGGTCGGTTAGGTGGGCGGCGCGATGTGGAACAGGTTTGAGGGATGAGAACCGGCATCCTCTGGGAGGCATGCTGTCTGCACCTGGAGGGAAGCAGTGACTGACACGGGGTAAGAACACTTTGTGTCAAGACCTGATCACGTCATTCATTTGCAATCATATTCTAATCAATGCTATTTACACATATCACTCACCGCTATTGAGGAATGTGTCAGCACCTTCACACTGTGCCGCCTGGTGACGAGGGCTAATTATTGGTAGGAAAATGTCACCCTTTTCAAGCAGAAGAATGAGAGCATTTTCTGTCCCCCCGAACCAGGTCCACATGAGCGTAGTGTGTGAGAAAGAGGTTGATGGTTGCTATCAAAGAGCGACTTCCACGCTGGGGCAAAGTGAGGTCAAGGAACATTTTCACACAAAAAGTAATTCAACAGCTCCTGTGGCTGAATATGTGCTGCCAAACTCTTCTACTCTCAGACTCCATCCTCCCACCTTCCTGCACTTGGCATGAGTGAGAAGCGAGGCCAAGAATGTGGGTGCAGTCAGCACTGGGGAGCAAGACAAAGTATGCAGCCACGGGGGAAAGAGGCTGTGATCCATTTCTATCCTTAGAGACTGGTTCTGAGAAGAAAATTACTTTCTAAGCATCAGACACATATCAAGTCAGGATCTCAGGTATAACATTTCCTCAAGGACTCATCAAATTCATCTTCTCTGTAAACCAGAGTGGAGTGCAAACACAGGGCCAGATGCAAAATTACAGCTGCACACCTTCCCCTTTGTCTGTTACCTCGATGCCTTAATCAGCACAATAGAAAAAAGTGAGCATATTTCAGAAAACTTTACATTAACTCAGGAGAGAGAGTGAGAGCAGGCGTATCCCCGGGGAAGGGCAGCACACAGTAGATGTCCCATCAATACTTTAGGAAATGGAAGGAAAATCACTGTTGAGAAGGGACTGATGGGACAGCGAGTGTGCAACTGGTCTGTCTAAACCTATGTGTTAAGTACGGGCACCAGGCTCTTCTGTGGGCTCTGACAATGAATGTGGGGTTCTCTGGGTCTGTAGCTAATGAAAAGCGACACGTACTGATTTTTAATTGCAACATTTATTCATTCACTCAAGCATTCATTCATTCATTCATTCATTCGTTCATTCAAGAATCCATCATGTATATTAAACTTCACTCTTTGTATCAGCTCAGTTCAGCCTCCTGCCTCCAGACAGGTTCTCTGCTAAGCATGCCAGAGGCCCTATCCCATTCTTTGAAATGTTTAAATAATACCAAGGTATCATTTTTTAACCTATCAGATAAAAATCTAGGCACTTAACAGCACACTCTGTTGGCAATGCTGTCCAGTAAAATGCTCTCGTACTGGGGGAAAACAGTGTAACCACTATAGAGTGAATCAGGCATGCTCCAGGAAAATCACCTATCCTATTTCTAAGAATTTGTTTCAAAGACACATTGGCAAAAATACAGAATGCCATAAACGTGGATTATTCTTGTAACACATTTATAATAGCAAAACAAGGCAAAACAAAACAAACAAAAAACTGAAAGCAACCTGAATATTCATTAATTGGGGCTATGCAGTGTTGAAACAGCTGAGGAGTATGTTTGGCCCGTTACTATGTACATAAGAAACAGGAGGAGGGCATACCAAAATTTCTATTTCTAGATACATATATTTATATTTGCTTATATTAAAAATACAATGGAAGAATTAAACTATAAAATAAAATTTTAAAATGGTTACTTATAGGAGAGAAAATGGGTTATGAGGTCAAAAACAGAAGTCAGACTTCTCTCAAAATCTCTTCCTCTGTAGGCAGGGCTGGGAAGGTACAGAGTATAAAGAGGCACTCACCACTCCAAGGTCCTTCAAGGTCAATGTCAGCCCACACAGCCACACCCCTTTAAATTCATTATCCTTGGCACCATTATTACCAAGCCCATCACTGGTCCTGTTTATAGATTTGGCTCTGGAACTATGTATGCATTGTACATAATTATAAGACAAAATTAAGTTTAAATTGAAAAATTCCTAAAAACCAAAAGAAAATGACAAAAATGAACATGATTGTATCGAGTTGATAGCATAACCACAGAGAGGATCCAGGTGACTTTCAAACTCAGTAATTGGATTAAAACATCTTTATAGGAATATAATCTAAGAACAAAAAGAACTGCAAAAGAACCTTAAACTGTGCTTTTAATAATCATATTGTTGGTGGCAGTGTACTTTTGAGACTGTGTGTTTTATCAAGTCCTTTCCTTTTAAAGATACATACTATGATATTTATAGATAAAATAATATAATGTATGAGTTTTTTTTCCCAAATAATCCAAGGGATTTGGAACAGAATTAGGGAGGAGTGTAGCTGGAACAAGAGTGGTCATAGGTGACAATTAATGAAGCTGCGTGATGAGCACATGGCAATTATTATACTTTGCTCTCTATTTTTGTCCATGTCTGATTTTTTTCCATGACCAAAAATAAACAGGTCTGCTGAGTGACTGACTGGCTGGCCGGCACCGTGTTGGCTGAGGAGGAAAGGATTTCATTTTTATTTTTTTGCATATGCATTAAAATATATTTGTTAAGTAAAGGCCAGTCTCGATCATTTTTATTTTTCAATTACCATTGACATTCAATGTTATTTTACACAAGTTTCAGATGTAGAGCATAGTGGTAGGATATTTATATAATTTATGAAGTGATCCCCTGATAAGACTAGTGTACTCCTGGCACCACACATACACAGTTATTACAATATTATTGACTGTATTTCCTACACTGTACTTTACATTCCCATGACTGTTTTGTAACTACCGATTTGTACTTAATCTCTCAATCTTTTCACCCAGCCTCCTAAACTCCCCTACAAACTGGCAACCACCAATTTGTTCTCTGTACCTATCAGTCTGTTTCTGTTTTGTTTATTCATTTATTTTGTTCTTTAGATTCCACATATAAGTGAGATCATATGGTATTTGTCTTTCTCCGTCTGATTGATTTCACTTAGCATAATGCCCTCTAGGTTCATCCATGTTGTTGCAAATGGTAAGATTTCATATTTTTATGGCCGAGTAATATATTGTATAATATATTGTATATTGTATATTGTATATTGTGCCATTTCTTCTTTATCCAGTTGTCCACTGATGAGCACTTAGGTTGCTTCCATATCCTAGCTATTGTAGATAGCGCTGCAGTGGACATAGGGGTCCATATATCTTTTCAAATTAATGTTTTGGATTTCTTCGGATAAATACCCAGAAGTGAAATTGCTGGGAAATAAGGTAGTTCTATTTTTACTTTTTTGAGGAAACTCCATACTGTTTTCCATAGTGGCTGCACCAATTTTCAATTCCACCAACAGTGTATGAGTGTTCTTTTTTCTCCACATCTTCGCCAACACTTGATTTATTGATCTGACAGGTGTGAGGTGATATCTCATTGAAGTTTTAATTCGCATTTCTCTGATTATTAGTGACGTGGAGCATCTTTTCATATGTTAATTGGGCATCTGTGTGTCCTGAGAAGGAATGATTTTTATTTTGATCAACATTTCTGTTTCTAGGCACTTACATAAATGCCTCTCAGCTTCTATCCATGCCTACCATGCTGTCCTCGGAAAGTCATTTGTCAGCTCCTGCTCCTGTGACATCTTTGCTCACTTGTGGAATCCATGCTCTGAGATGAACTGCCAAGGGCTTTGCGGCCCTTGGCTTGGCCGGCATATCAGTGCCTATCACCTACCTCCTTAGGGGCTCCAAGGAGCTGCTTGAAACACTCACTACTTGCTGATGGTGGACTGAGAGGTCAATTTTTTTCATCATTCAAGTAGCTAACCGCACATTGGCTGTGACTTTACCATGAATTTAGCACTATGTCAGGACTAATTGGATACCAGAAAGAATTAAAACACCCCTTGCACACACAAATACAGGTAGCCTTGACGAGGGCAGGATACACAGGAAGGAAGACCATCAGTGCTGCACGGAGACCTCTGGATGTGTCATCATCACCCACAGGACTATACAGCTGCCCTAGACACTGAGGCTTTGGTCTGGTTTTGCTGTCAGTTACCTCGAGTCCAGGACCAGATCACATGCCAGACCACCAGTCTATACAGCTGGTTACTTGACTCCAGGAACTACCCTGTATGCCTGGATAGTCATGTAGAATTTGTGTTCAAGACCTAACCAGAGGTACAGCTAACTCCTTCACTGACATTCTAAGAAACATTCTAGCTCAAAAGACGGAACCAATCTTTGGGAGAAATTCAGAGTTGCAAGGAGCAGGGACATGTCTTTCAACTGCAGGAATCCAGTTGTGGAATCCTCTCCCAGGTGCTGTTTCTTGGTGAACTAGCACAGTAGTTAGTATACTCCTGTGCTCTCAACCCATTCCCTCCAAGCCCATTATTCAGTAATTTGCTTGGTTAGAACAAGAGAGAAGATAGGCATGGCAGTGGGGTGCCCTCGCACAGAATCTTTAATTCTAATTTATAGAAAAGAGAGAACCGAAAGGGGAGCAGGGCCCCAAGAACTGCCTATTACGAGCAACACCAGACCATGGGGTTGTAACCCACTTCGTGAACCTGAAATTTGTCCAGAGATAAATGCTCACGATTTGAAAAATAAATCTGCTATACTCACGCTGTATTCTAAGAGGGGCTACAGTGAACAACCACCACATTTTAGAGGAGAGAATGAATAAACTAACTGATAATTTGGGGAAAAGTTTAATTGGAATTACAACTTTTGTGACCACTAAAAACTATTAATAGAAAAATGTAAGAGCTTTGAGATATGAAATTCAAAGCAACAAACACTTTTTCGGTGTCTCCTGGGAGCTAGCCGCTGTTCCTGACCTGGGACTGAGGAGAGGAGGGAGGGAGGAACATTGTAGCAGAAGGTGGGCAGCGGGTGTGCTCGTCACTTTGGTGAGGCATATTTGCTTCCTATGGTCCCCATAACAAAGTACCACAAACTGGTGGTTTAAAACAACAAAAATTTATTATTTCACAGCTCTAGGGGTTAGTTCCTTCTGAGGTTGTGAGAGAGACTGTTCCAGCCCCTTCTCCCATCTTCTGGCGTCTGTCGCTGGTGATCCTTGGCTTGAAAAGCATCACTCAGATCTCTGTGTCCATCATCACATGGTATTCCCTCTGTGTGTCTCTGTCTCCCAGTGTTCCCTTTTTCATAAGGACACCCGTCTTATTGGGTCAGGGGTCCACCCTACTCCAGTATGACCTCATCTTAACTAATTACACTTGCGAAGACTCTATTTCCCTAATAAGGTCACATTCTGAGATAGTTTGGGGTTAAGACTTCAACATACAAATTTCAGGAAAACAAAATTCAACCTATAAAAGGAGGTTACAGGCGAAAACATTGTGCGGCTATGGTTAGAGAAGCCAAGATGAGAATTAAACAGTGAAGTGTGATATTTCTTTGAACAAGAACTTACCAGACTAGAGCTGATGAACTGTCATGCTTCTGATTTTAACTCCATTTTCTAGGAACGCCACTGGACCTAGGCTGTCAGTGGGCTCTCTGAGTATACATATGCACATTCATACCAAGAGTTCTCAAGAATTTAAATGCTGCTTCGAATGTGATCTGATAACACTTAAAAATTACTTTAACCACAGCTTTCCTCTGAGTATTTCAAAATATTCTTTACCCATTTAAGAGGACCCCAAATTTAACCCAGTACACTTTATATAAACTGAGACCCAGAGACACAGAAAGGGCAAAGGAATTGAGGCAATTGTCTAAATTTTTCAGGGCCCGAGGCCTGAGTTCACCTGAAACATCCAGACATTCCAGTCAACAGAGGGGTTCAGCGAGTTGTCCAATGTTTACCTCTAGTTTTCGTTTTCCTTGCTGGGTGTGAGCTTCCAGAGGCCGTGCCTCCTCTGTATCACCACACACCCATCTCTGCTGCCACTGTAACCGCCTTCTGGGGAAGTCAGAGGGGTGAGTAGAAATTAGAGACATTTCCAACATGGAAAAAGCCCTTAAAATCACCAGTTCAGTTCTTTTGAATTTAAAACATAGACAAGATGTCAGCAGATCTTAAACTATGTTTTCTACTTAAATATGGGAAGATCTATGGGGGCGATGTTTAGAAGAGTCCTTAAGAGGTGATGCTGTGGACTATTGTATTCCCATTTTATCACTGAAAAGTTGCCATAAAACTAGATTAACTAGCAAGAGATCAAAGGCTTTAATGCGTTTCTTCATATATTCTTCAGCACATTAATTGCCCTTCAAATTCTCATTTCATAGCCATTAGCTTAAAGTGGAATCTTGGAGGCTTTCATTTATGTAGATTTCTACTTTTTTTCAGAAAGCAGACTCAAATCTGGCCCACTGCATGACCAGCCTGTGTTACATCTGGCCAGTCTCAAAGCTCAGTCTTTCAGTTTAACTGCATGGAAATCATGCATGTGTCTCATAAAACAGAAAGGTGTGTAGCATGTGGAAACATTGGCACTTTGCTTCAGGACAGATTCTTAGTCCCCTTGACATTGATGCTGAAAAAAAAAATGTGCATGATTAATAAAAAAAATGTATCTGGTTTTAAAATTTTTATTGCTTACCTTTATTTTTCGGTACATTTTAAAGCTTGTTTTCCCGTATAAGGATAATTGTTATGAAAACTGGAATTCTAATGGATTTCGTTTAGAACGATCACCGATAAAAAATAAATCAACAAGCAGCTTTCCAGCACCATTATCGGGTAGGCTTAGAAGGGTGGATTTTTGGGGTCTCCGTTCAGCACGCTAGTCTTTTTAATAGCAAGCCTAAGAAATTACCTCCTGCATTAGAAATAGCATTGATAAAATAATTACATTTGCAACTTCTCCTGTATTTGAAGAAGTACAAAAAAATTCAATGTGGATAAATACAATTCCTGAAATTTTTTGAAGAAAGGAAAAATGTTAATGGTGATATATTTGCAAAACCTTCCAAAAATGAGTTTTATTAATGAATAATATAGTCTTTTAATTTATAGTTTAAATTTCACAGAACTGTGCATAAACTTTTAAAGCTTATTTTAAAGGTTTTCTGAAAAAATATGTAAGATAATTGCCTTTCTCCTACATAAGACTAAGCTCACTGCCTTTTTCCTTTTGTGACAAATTGTAAGTAATGGAACAAAACCTTAAATACTGTCAGTGCAGATGAAGAGTGTTGGAAAAAGAACATAGACTATGGATCTGAATAATGTTTTTAGTTTTAAAACTATTTACACACAGACATTTTATTAAAGCCTTCCTTTTTTTTTCCATGTACAAAATAAAAGTGTGAAAGAGAGAATCTGTCAGACACGTCCTGCTCCTTCAGCAGACATCTGGGAGAAATCGCGTTGTCTTTTGTAACTCAATTTCTCTTTAAATTGTACCTGAAAGCAAAGGAGCATTATGCTGTTTATTAGCAACACAAAGAGTCCTCAGCTGAAACAGAACTTGCCAGCCCTTGAAGTGCAGCGGACTTTCTGGAAGGGAGCACTATGAATTTTTAACCATTGGCGGTAAGGAAATGCATGTTAATCCCCCATTATCCATCACACATGCACCAGGGATGTGATTATCTTGCTTGAGAATCATGCACCAGGACTCTCTTCTCATTTTTAAATTAAAGTGACTTATAGTTAATTTTTTAAAATATCTTTTGTTTTCAGGAGGCGAAAAGGACATTTTGCTGTCAGAACCCAGTGTCGCCTTTTGTTGTCATAAAGACCTGTACTAAATTCGCTGAAGCCCGTATTAATTTATGAATGTTGGCTTTTCACGGATATGGTTCTGCCTGGAGAAGGGCTTTTTAAAGTAATATCTCAAATAAATAAACACAATCACGCAAGCTAGTTATTTGAAGTTAAAAAGTACCCCGTGTTCTTAAAAAAGTAGAAACTTCACAAAATAAATTCATGCTGAGCTGCCGCTTCACTTTTCTGAAAATCAGTGTTACCAAATATTGTTTCCTTCTCGTCATTTTTGGAAATGCTTTTCTTTATTCTAAGAACTCGATGAGCCTCTTCCCCAGGACACTTCTCTCATAGATGGCACAAGGCGAGCTAAAGGTGCTAAGAAGCCCCTGAGCATCGAGGTCCTGAGGCACCATTAGGTCCCAAATCTGAAAGAGAACCACCCTCCTTGGGAGACGCAGTCTTGCAGGATGGATGGCTATTTCATTCATGACTTCGAATATTTTCTTGGAAATTTTTATTATAAATCAAATGAACGTGCTGAACAAATTGAGACCCCAGCGGGAAGATATTGTACTTCGTTGCTCTGAAACAACTGATCCCTTCTCAACTACTATTGAGCTTTACCCTGACATGATCTTTGTGTGTTTGTGCAGAGTGCTTCTGAGAAAATCTGCCTTTTCTGCCAGAGTGTCAGTACTGATCTTCCCATCCTCAAACCAGGGTTCAACGCATAGCCACTTCCTTTCCACATACACGAGAGAAATAAATACGCTGATGTACATAGGAAAAGCATCCTTCGCTCTCTTGTGCTGGCTTCATTCTGGAGCAGAACCTCTTGTTTCCATCTATAAAGCATGAAGGAGGTAACAAAGGGAGCCTGGTGGACGTGTGCCCAGGATGATGTAAGAATATTTGCAGCAGGAGAATGTCAGCTCTCCTTTGGCCAGGAGTGGGGCCTGCCACCCCTGTGCTCTCTCACTCCTCCCTACATTCTTCTGGTCCGGTTCCCACAGACAGGGAGGGCGAGGGAGGTCAGAGCGGAGGAGACAAAGGCGACCCCCTGCTGTCCGGGCCTTCGCCGGGCTGTCAGCACCACTAATTCATGACTTCACCTTTCATCTCACAGATCCATTAGGGGTTAAAAAGAGACCCATTTTACAGCTGACAAGATTGAAGGGGCACAGAGCTGAGGAGGGGGAGGGAGGTGAAACACCCTAAAATTTATATTATTCAAACCACCTGCTAAAAATAGATCTGCGCAGGTTCTCTTTTCTTCATCGGTTTCATTTTTCCCCACATAATGGGATATGTATTTCAGCCACAGCATAATAAACAGGCAATTCATGGTCCCAGGGATATTTTCATAGTGTGTGGTTAGAGAGCAGAGGAAGAACTGGAGGGAAGAGAAGGAATGAATGCAAAACAGAGGATCTCCAGCACTTCCTGCGACAGCATGCAGTGTCTCAAACAACTTATCTGCAAGCCTTGTCATGTTTTGTGTTTCTGCGGTATTTTACATTCGAGCAGAAACTAAGAACTTTATGAAATTACTAATGTTGAGATAAAATATGCATTTGTGACATCAGACCAGTCAACGTGTGTGTGTATGTGGTGTGTGTGTGTGTGCGTGTGTGTGTGCAATGTTGATGGGAGGAAGAAAAGCAGAATAGAAAAGAAGCAATATATGTCTTTTAAAGAAATTCTATTTGTAACAGGATTTTCCCCAGTGGCTCCTAATTTGTCTGCTCCGAAACTAGTAAATGAATTAATTTAACATACTTTTTAACTGATGATGGACATTATGTCTCCCAAAATAATTCAATCTAATTTTCTTTTAATCAATAGGGCCGTCACCTTCTGTAAGAAGGATTTTCTGAGTATTTTTAGGTGGTGTTTTAAAGGACGTTGAAAGAGGCTGTCTCCCAATGAAATGACATTTGTAAAAGAAGGCGGGGTGGGGGAAGCCTCGCCTGTGTGTGTGTGAGTGTGTGCATCTGCGTTCGCTTGTGAGGGTTTTAACTGGTAGTTTAGCCCAGGACAGCGCGAGGACGTATGGTTCCTTGAGCAGAGTTGGATTTGGGCTGCAGGGGACCTGCCATGTGTCTGGAGCCTGCATCCTGGGTGCCTTACTGGATCCCACCTGGCAGACCCTGTCTTCAGCAGCTCCCTCCATCATTGCCTCTGGCCACCTTCAGAGAGCATTCTCAGGCCCTGACATCTCTATTTCTCAACAAAGGGCTTATTGATTATTGACTCAGAATTTGGTGTCTCTCTTTAAATGAATTTTCAAAGAGCAAGTTGTGGTGCCCAGAACTCGTCCTGTAATGATAAAAGTTCCTCACCTGAGCCCAAGGTCTTCATTTGTGCAAATCCTTTATTTCCTGCTTGCCCACTCTTTAACTTGTATCTATCAGTTTTACAAAGGTTAACAGTTGTGCTTCTTTTTTTTGCGGCAGAAAGGGTGGGACAAAGAGAGCTAGTAAGATCAATCCACTTGGTTTTTTTTTTTTTTTTCTGCTGGGCAATAGTTTCTCACAAATATAAGCATCCTGTCCTGTCCCCATTTTTAATATCCCAGGGGTCTCTGCTACCAGTTCCCTTTCTAATTGCTGACTCTGGCTCATCCCGTGTAACTTAAGTATCTTCTAAACACTTGGGAGGCCGAATGATAAAGGGCAGGTAGTGGCATTCTCGTGGGCATGCACGCTATGTATATGTACATGTATGTATATAGGATGTTCAGTCAGAAGGGAAGTTCAGGAAAAAGCAGGAAAGCAGAGACGTATGGGACAAAAGCACTGGCATGAATCTCCTGTCACGCAGGGAGCCTTAGGTCCAGGACAGGCAGGACGCACTCTTCCCTTTGTCCTGAAGCTGCCCTCCCTCCCCTGAGGCAGAGGCCTGCGACAGCACCTTCCCCATTCTGCCCCCACCCCTTTGTAATCAATACAATCCTCACTGGTTGCTTAGAGAAGCATATTTTTAGGGGTGAGTGGCCAGGGCTCAGATTTGGGAGCGGGGGAAGGAAGATCAAAGAGGCCCCATCGCGGGCACTTCCCATGTTGAGTCAGCAGGGCTGGCATTGTGAGCACAGCCTCCCTCCTGCTCCCCTCACCCTTCCAAACTCTAAGGACCACAAGAGGCCCAACTGAAAGTGCAGCGGCCACAGAGGGTTTGAGGACAATGTCCCCAAGTAGCTGAAGTTCCCTGAGGCCGAAAGCCTGTTACGGATGGGCAGATTGGGCCAGAACAACAACCGAGAGGCTGAGTGTCCTAAATGACAGGGGGATCCCTCAGCCCCACCGGTACATTCTCACAGCTAAGTGTGGAGAAGATAGTTTTCACACTGCATGACCAACTCACTGGGAAAAGATCTAAAAATGATTTTGTGCAAAACAGCAGTCATCTGGATATTGAAGAATTGCACACTATAAATTTGTCTTCACTTGTGCCAAGTGCGTAAACTGTTACAATGACACTGGGAAAATGACCTCTCTGCCTAACCTCTTTAGGAGCATGCGTCCCAGAGTGTGCTGGCCCCTGCTTCAGCCCTGTTGAAAAGGGACAGCGCTTCCTTGGTGCTCACCAACCTTTTAAGAAAATCTCCTTTCCCAGAGTCACCCCCACTCCTTTTTGTTCCTCCGACTCCTTCACAACAGGGTCTGTGACATGTGGGTGGAGTGTGTTCCCAGAAAGCACACTGATGCGGCGACCACCAAATGAGAGGAATGTTGGTCACTGGGGATCCAGGACGGAAGGGCTCAGGTTCTCACAGGAGAAGAATTGTGCCCCTTGATCCCAGGCTGTGTGGGCACATAGACGAGCATGGATCATTCTAGAAGTTTTCCAGGGAGGAGGTACTTCACTGCTTTGTGTCCTTCCTTTGGGCCATAAATCAATCTCCAATCATTCGTGCAGGCTGGTTGGGTGGTCCACTGCTCAGGGCAGGCTCCATGCCCCGCTCTGAGAAGCTCATACCAGAAGAGAGGGCCCTTCCTCCATGGTCAGAACATCACGCCGACTCCAGAACACTGAATTCAAAGATCCCTGATGTGTCTTCTTAACTGTATAACCTTGGACAAGTCACTCAGATTGGCTGGGGGCTTCCATTTTTTCATTTGCACAATGGGATATACCTGTCTCCTCGAGGTAGTTGGGAATTAAATAATTTAACACATGGGAAACTTGTAATGAAGTGCTTGGTCCACGGTGCAGGCATGCAATTAATGGTCATTTAATTCTCCAGTTCCCCTGGGAGAGCTGGGACAGAGACATCACGTTGGCATAGAGAGAAATGAGAGGTATCAGATTCTTTCCTGACAGGTTCAGAGGGAGCATGAAAGAGGACACAGACAGCATGAAGGCCTTCGAGTGAGAGATGGAGTTGGAGGGAAAATAGAGCGAAAGGCTGCTGGCCAGGCATGACGTCTAATACCTGCTCAGGACTGCTCTCGCACCCATCATGAGCAGGTGTTCCTTTTAGCACTACAGCCAGGTTATAGAACGCCAGTAGCATCTTACATCTGTAAAGGACCATGACTTACTACTAGTTACTCACAGGGCAGAGCTAGAACCTAGTTTTACCTTTTTCTGCTTTACCACACTGACAACTTTAATGCCGGATGCTTCCATCAACCATAAGGAAATACACATTCCCCCTGGAATGAAAAGTGGAACAATAAGTTTTTATTGCAGTATATTTAAGGTGAAATAAAGTTGAAATAACATTGAAGTAAAGTTAAGTATGAATCAATTCTTTTAATTGAAAGGCATTTAAAACACATTGGATTTGTACAGTACTTTAAGAAACACTGTGATGAATCTTTCATAAAATGGCAAATCTTTTTGACATGTGAATAGACACCCTTAATGTTTCTGCTCTGTAGGGTTTTCCCTTTTCTTCCCTCAAATATCACCTTTTATTAAAACAGGTCACACCTTTGTGAGTGGTCTGGAAGAGAAAGATTTTGACAGTGTGGCTCTCCTTCACCAATGGGCTTTTGTAACAATTACAAATAAAATAAATCTTTTTTTTCTTTTTTTAGGTAAGAACTCTTATGACAGTTTCTCCAATTTCTCTCCAATTTCCTTTCTTAGCATTTCAGTGTTCGTGGCTTGGCCCATATGTGCAATCCCTGTGTCAGCACGACACAGCTAAGGTCGTGTGGACCAGGACTGAGGAAGGGAGCTATGAGCACTGAGGTGGAGAGGGGGCTGCAAGTTCACAGTCACCTTTGGAGATAATGTTTTCAATTCACTCATTGTTGACCCTGGACTGTCAGGCCTCTAGCAAGTTGTTGGCACTTACCGAATTTTTTAAAAAGTATAATACTCACCTGACTATCTCTTAGAAAGGTTTGAGAAAACCAGCAGGTTTTTACTTGAGAACTTTTTTTAAACCAACTTGGAAATTAATTTTGGTTTGATGCATCAGTTGGGAATTTTCAGATACCTCAGTGTTATATATTAGCCAAATCTTTCTGACAAACTCATTCTACAATAAAAGGAGCATTGACAAACCAAAGGAATGAAAGGGAGAATCACGGGAAATATTTTTTTTCATTTTTTCCCTTCTTTTTAAGTAGCTAAGTAATGTTAACGTCTTAGAGTCTTTCTTGGGGCCTTCTGATCTAGCTCCTTCCTTTTAAACAAGATCTAACCTTAATATTTTGTTTTCTACCCTGATTATAACTATCTCCTTAGCTCGAAAGTGAGAAAAACAAGGTCCTAGAATTTTAGAGGTAAAAGGGAACTTGGTTCAAATACCTCACTTTACAGGTGGAGAGATTGAGGACTGGAGAGGCAAATGACATCAAGTTCTGAGCTATTTTATGACGGAGAGAGGGTTAAACTGGGATCCCCAGACTCTTAGATCCATAATTATGTTCCTTCCCTTTTGGAGAATTTGTTCTGATAACCATTGTAACTCAGAGAGGATTTAGTAATAACCAAGCAATAATACCAATCACAATAATAAACTCCTAAGTAGCCCTAACTAGGAACAAATCTAGGAAGAAATTTTAAACTTTTAACCAGTTGGTTCGCTAATTTAACATGGGTGCCTTAAACTACAATATTTACGATATTATTTACTAGTGAGATTTCTTACTACAGGTGTTAATAGATGATAGATAGATAGATAGATAGATAGATAGATAGATAGATAGATAGATAATCTCCAAGAGTAGCCAAGGGGCAGCCTGGTTTGCGTTCTCCTCCCTTGCTCTTCACCGACATGTCCAAGCCCCTCACCTCCAGCCCCCCCAGGAGCTGTCCTGTTGGAGGGACTTTGACGTAAGCCCAGCATCTGGTAGTGTGGGGGGCTTTGAAAGCGGCCTGTGTAGGGAGGGGCTCTCACTCTTTTTGTCATCCTTTTGGCTAGAGTTGGACTACCTGGTCAACCTACGGACTACTTTCCTGGGTTCTCTTAGACCTGGAGAAGGGGCTGGTTTTATGCTCTGATCGGCCTCTGCCTAAATCCCTCATGAGATCTTCATCGAGGGCCTTGATGCAGAAAGAATGAGAAGTGTTTAAATTGCCATGTGTGATTTTCCACTGAAACAAGTGTGCTAGGTCTAAACTAGACCCTGTCTTCATACATGCAGGTAACTTGCATACCTGGATCCCTTCCTCCCTTCTTCCCTCCCTCCCTTCTTCCCTTCCTCCCTTCTTCCCTCCCTTTCCTTCACTCCTTCTCTCCCTTTCTCTCTTTTCTCCCATGCGTGTACAAGCCACTCTGGGTGAATAGGATTTATATGCCTGGAGTTATTTGGGATCAAGCATATGGTGTCCTGAATATGCTTGTAAGCAGAGGGCAGTGGGACTGAGTGACATCAGGAAGGCAGGGGTGCGGGGGTGGATGGGGCTGTCTGAAGGCAACGAGCTGCTGAGATCTGGGCTCTAGATGGCATTCTGAGCAAACCAACTTCACTTTTTATCCACTTAAAGGGTTAACCAGATGAAGACTAGTCATTATTGAGAAAGTGTAACCCAGAGTTTGAAATTGAACATAATGAAACTTCTCCTTGTTAGAAATTTATTTTATTTTACTTTATTGTACTCTAAAATCTCAAGCCAGGCAGTTACACAGTAAATTGTTCAGTTTATTGACATTTCCTTCATCACCACCCTGACAGGAAAAAGACTACTTGATTCCCATTTGTTTTCCTTGCCAAAATAATAAAGACTGTGATGAATGTTTATATTAATACCCACCTCCCCGCTCCTTTTTGGGGAGAGAACAGCAAAGAGAAAGCAGGAGTGGAGGGAGCAATAATCACCTTCATAGTAAATGAAAAAGTGTATGAATAATGGATCTGACAATGATATAAACTTAGGGTTCTAGGAAAGATGGAGAGGAAGGAAAGGAGGAGGGAGGTATGAGGTGAAAGAAGGGGGAAAAGAAGAAGGAGGAAGCAGGAAATGGAGGGAGGAAGAAGGGAGGGAAGGAAGAAAGGAAGGGAAAAGGGAAGAAAGGAAGGAAGGAGGGAGGAAGGGTGGGAGGGAGAGAGAGGACAGGAATTTGTATTAAATTCATGTCGTGTGCCAGGTAGTTTGCATCTAGTGAGGGGAGGACAGAAACTAAAGGATGGACTGTGGAAGAGTAGAAATGATGGACAGACGTCGTGATTTTGTTCCTAGGAAAGGAAGGAACAGGCTGAGATCTGGAATAAATGAAAAAAAAAATCAGAGAATTAGGATGAAGGAAACGTTTCTAAGAAGCCTCCTACCAATGCCTCCTCAAATTAAACTATGAATAGTGGCTAAAAAGAAGATTTATATTTTTTTAACTAGTGTTTTTTTTCATGTTGAGATTGAAAATGACTGTCTTTCTGTCTTTTGAATGATTTTTATTTTTATGGAGAAGAAATACTTTCTTTTGAATCTTCTGGTTCCTTAGGAGCTTTTTTCAGAGTTCTAGTCTTTTGTGAAAGATCCTCATTCAGGAGCGTATGCATGAAAATTAGTAGTAGGCTCCCTAATTCTTTCCTCAGAACAGAAAAGCACCACCTACAGCCTTATTACCAGGGACAGAAATGGAAGCAGAAGCACTGCAGACCTCTTCCTGGTGCCTAAAAGCCCTGGGAGGGAAATCAGTGTCAGCACGTCACACCTCATCGCAGGGTGCTGTGGGGGTGCCGTTTCTGCAGGATTTTTTAAAAGCACATAACACACACAATTTTACAGGAACCTGTTCTGATTCTTCCTGATTCCTGTTCAAGTGAGATAATATCCACTTAGGAAAAAATCTTGATGGAAAGCCAAGGACCCCCTGCTGGCTGCAAGAAGCCAGGATGCTGCTTCTTCAGTGTGCGCTGGGCCCCAGGCCAGAATCAGAGGAGGCCACCACTGTCCTCAACTAGTGCCCACAGGTGACAATGTGACAGTCATCGTGACTCCAGAGAGACAAGTACCCAGCACATGGAGGAGCTAACTCTGGGTTTTCACCTCTATGCGCTAATCATGCAGATGAGGTATGTCCACTGAGGTGTGAAAACCCACTTGACAGCGATCAAGTAACAACCATGCCAAGGAATGAATGAGAAAAATCATCTCCCTCCAATTGTAAATCACTTTCTTACTTCAGCCAAAACACAACTCCCTATTGCAAAATAAGATTGATTTAGGCTATAGCCAACTGATATATGCCATTAGGAAAGCATTCTTTTCTCGGGTTTCACCGGCCTTCCTGGTTTGGGAGCCACCCACAGATGCACGGAGACCTGACTTCACCTGATGTGCAAACATACATGTGTTTCTGATCCTCTCTCTCCAAGCTTCTGCCGGTGAGGCATTGGTCCTCTTCCCTTCCAGTTCAGTCTGGAAAACTTCTCTGTCATAAAATCCTTCCTTACACTTGCTTACCAGAGTTACCAGGAGATTTTGAATTCGTTTCCCAGCCGTGCTCACATATACCTGCAAATGTTGGGTTAAAAGGTACCAAATTAGCAAGACAGTGTTGCATGGTTAGTTACCAAATCCTAAATTGGACATTGGCTGCAAAGGTGGCATAGCATGGTGGCAAGAGTACCAGGCTAGGAGTCCAGAGTTCCAGATGTGGTTGCTACTCTGTCACTGTATGTTCTTTGCTGATAAACATTTCTATGTCTGAGTCTCTGTTGGTTTATCTGCAAAATGACATAGGTTATGTCAGACCACCTACTAGGAGTTATTATGAAACAATGGTTATGTTTATGGTTTAGACATTTAAGACTATTTGCCTGGACTTCATTTCCGATACTGTAATAAATTAACTTTTTAGAAACACTAGTCCCAGTATAGCACACCTAAAACGCTAGATAAATGAGAAGAAAACAATCTCTTTTAATGAATGGCTGAGTTAGAGGAAAATTAAGGCAATTCATCGGAGTTAGAAACACAGTGAACAAAAGGAGAGTTTCAGGCATTGACACTGGTATTTGTCCCGAGGTATCTGCCAGTCTCTGGTGGTCCTGGCCCAACTTTTGAAGGACTTCACACCCAAAGCAGGAAACAGCCTGAAGCTGGGCATGGTAGCCAGTGCCTAAAGCCAGGACCACCGGGATAATACTCTTATCAGTGAATAAAAGCCTCTATGTAGAGAGTAACCATAAGGATTCATGCCAACCCCAGCCTTAGATCTGAGGGAAGTGAGAGAAGTCTTTTCTGAGAATTGCTAACTATAAGGCTATGCTCATGTGGTTTGAGGCCCAAATGTACACTAACTATGTTATTATTATTATTTTTTTAATGAATATTTAAGGTGTTCCAGAGTTGATAGGTCCTGGAAGAAAGAAAATCAGTCTTCCCTGGAGAAAGCCACTTTAAGTCAAGACCTCAAAGAATTACTAAAATAAAGTACCAAGGCACATAGTTCACAATCAAAAACCAGTAAACACAGCGGGAGACAAGACATGAGGAAAACCAGCAAACTCAACAAACTACATTCTCGGGTTTGCAAAGAACTGAAGATATAGAAATTGACAGATGTAGAACATAAAATACAAATGTTTAATATGTTTAAGGAAATAAAAGATGGTATTGAAAGTATAAGAAAGCAATGAGACTATCAAAATTGATCAGGAAGATTTGAACACTGACTCAGAACTTCTAGAATTATACATACTCACACATATACACATATATTTATATATGTATATGTGCATGTATGTATATGCACGTGTCTATATCTTTATATATGCAGATACATGCATACATATTTATGTATATGTGGACATACATGTATGTGTATACACATGTGTGTACAAAATGTATATGTATACACATATGTCTATGCGTTTGTATATATAAATATATGTATGTACATAGGTTTGAAATTAGAAACTCAACAGAAAGGTCAAGTAGTAAATTTGATATAGCTGAAGAAAGAATCAGGAGCTGGAAGACAAAGTTGAAGAAATTACTCAGACTACAGTACTGAGAGAAAAAAGAGAAGAATATGTCAGAGATATTAAGAGGCATTAAGGATAGTGAGAAAGATCAATATATATCTGACCAGAATTGCAGAACAGATATAGAAATAAGTGGAGACAATTTGAGAATTTTCCAGAATTGACAAAATACAGCCAACCATAAATCTAGAAAGCCCTCCAAATCCCAGCCAGGAATAAATAAAAAGAAATTAATCACTCTTTAGACACATCACACATCATGGTTAAACTGCAGAATACCAAAAACAAAAAGAAAATCTTAAAAGCAACCAGAAAAATTCAAAAAGACAGAATATCTTCAAAGTAATGACAATTAGACTATATGAGATGTCTCAAAAGCAAATAAAGAAGTCAGAAGGTAATAAATAGTACCATCAAAGTTCTGAAGGAAAATAACATCGATCCAGAATTCGATGCTCAGGAAAAAAAGAAAGAAAGAAAAAAAGACAAAGAAAATTTAGGCAGACAAATATAGAACACTTACTACTTGCAGACTGTCATTACAGACTTTTCTTAGGAACAGCAATGTTTCCAGTTCCAAATATTCTGGCGTGCTCCCACTAGAACATTTTCGCTGACATAAAACCCATTTAAAGGACTCCTAAAGGCCATCTATGCATTCCGTAATGCATTCATTTACTCAACACATATAGCGAAGCCCCAGTGTACTATGTCTGTGTGCTCCACGAAGGCAGGGCATGCAATGCTGAACAAAAAGTCACATCCATAGCCCTCACTAACCTTACAAAGTGAGGATACTGTGTCTATGTTACGTTGTACTGTCCACATGTAATTTTAATAAAGTTAAATTTTATTTTAGTTCTGTGACTGCAATATAGGACATTACTTCGGTATTTTCTTTAAAAATCAAAATTTTGACCATATATACAAAAATCTTTCAAGGTCATAGCATCAGAGTCCCATTTTACTATGTTGGTTTTTTTTTCTCATTTGTCTCTGTATCTACTTGTTTTAACCTCTGTGTATTCAACAACAACACCCAGCTGCTCCTTTTATAATTGAATAAAGATTTTCAAGCAGAATTAAAAGGTGGCCTCTGTTCTAAGACTGACCTTCTCTGGCTTTCTCTCTACTCCAGCTAGAAATGTTGTTTTGTATAAAACTAGAAATATTTTAACCCATGAACTGGATTTCCTTATTTCAGATTGCAATGATTCTGGGTCTTCTGTAAATATTTAAAGGTTGGGGAGAAGACCTCATGCTCATCTCTAGTGCCTTTGCCTTTTGAAGGAGCAAAAGATCTACTCACTCATAGTTTTGGTTAGAGCACCTCTTCAAAGCCTGCCCATCAAATTTAGAGCAAAGTCTAACCCTTGGCAGAGCATAAAAAGCCTTTCAAGATTGGGACTTCCTTCACCATGTCCTCTTTCTTATATCCTACACTTCAGCCATGCCCAAACTTCTTATGAATCGGTAACTTTAATTTGAAGTTCTACGAAATACATGTTATAATCAAAGAGTCAAGCTAATATTTACTGACTTGAATTCCATTAATATTTATTAAACACGTACTATGAGCTAAGCATGGTGCTATACACAACAGAAACTGGAGGAGGACATTTCATTAACATTGACCAAAGGAATCAAAGAACTTGTCAGAGAGAAGGTGACCATATAAGTAACACCTTACATATGTTCAGCATTTTAGAGTACAAAGTATTTTCAAATGCACTTTCTCTTCTGAGTCTTACCACACCCTGAGAAAATAGGGCCGGTATCCATGTCCCATTTAACAAATAAATAAACTGAAATCCAGAGACATAAAGAGATTTTTCTAAACAAATATTTTGAAAATGCGAGGATCCAAGTACAGATTCTCTAGCTCCAAGTTACAAAAGCCTCACTTCTCTATTCCACTAATGAGTCGTTGATCTGATCAATTAGTCAGTAAACAAATATCTATTTGCTGAGCACACCTCATGGACGGGGTGCCTTTTTAAGGGCTTGGGACATGGCAGAGAAGAAGACACGCTTGGTGTCATGGACATAAGTTTTGATGCCATGAACTGAGTAGGAGCTCCCTAAGTGGTTTGCCAATAAAGACGCTAAGGTCCAATGTTGCACGTAAAACAGCCTGGGGAGCTCTTCTTTGTATTTGGTTAGCAATTGTGTTGGAGGATTCTGACCTGCTCTTCTGAGACTCTCTCCTCTGGCAAGTTGGTTCCCGTGTCCTGCCTGCATGGTACAGAAGTGTCTTTGCAGTTATTAAAGAGAAAATAGATGACATCTCCATTCGCCTCACTCTCAATCTGTCTGTCAGACTTCTTTCTCTGTCTTTCTCAGAAAATCAGATTAGTTTGGCAGCCCTTATCTTTATGAAGTCGTGCTGGCTGCTCTGGCATCTCGATTTACTCAAGACGTATGGACATTAATTGCATGATCATTCTCCCCTCTCGGTTCACCAAGGATTCTCCCAGATACAGACACTCTCCATCTCAAAACCCTTCATTTTTGCATTGTAGAAAACATATGCAGCTAGCGTCCTTTAGCAGTCAGCCAGGCTTTTCACACCTATGTAAAGACTTTGTTTTTATGAAATACTGTGTTCTTTGAACTAAAACAGTATGGAATTACTCATTTCTATTTTTGCTTCCCGCTAAAAGACAATGAGAACTCTCCTAGTATTTTTCTTAACTATTAAATAGAGTTTCATTGACTAATAGTTATAGAAAGTCTTCAAGAAAAATATGTTTGGTGTTTTCTATCCAAATGAAATGATGCTTTAACGAAATGTGATTCTGAACATGAAACCCACTTCTACGGCTCTTATTTCAAGTGGGTAAAAAGTGACAAAAAGGAGTATTTTATGAACCCAGCTTAATGCCGTTACTAAAATAGTAATACGAGTATGAACAAATTTCTGTTTAATTGGCCCATTGCTGTTTTTATGTGAATTTATCCACCATTGACCAATATATGTTTGTTTGTTAAATAGGGTTTAGAATTCTAATCTCCGCCTCAGACTCAGCTTCAACCCAGCTCTACTGACTTTGAAGTCAGCCAAAATGCAGCCCAGAAGAAAAATGTGGATAGAGATCTAAAATATTTTCTGAGTTGTCCTGAGTAATCAAACTTGCATGATACATTTAATGAGTGAGAAGGAATCTTTTCAGGTCTCTTCAGAAATGTGAGAAGTATATCAGTAGCTGTTCAATTGCAAATATCAGAACACCCAATGGTACTAGAAGCAGTTGGATATTTAATTAGTTCATACAAGAAATATCTGTATGTGGCCTGTCCTGGAGAGGCATGGTGGCTCAATAATGTTATAAAAAACACAGGCTTTTTCTCTTTCCACTCTGTCATTCTCAGTGTATTGACTCTTCTCTACTCCTAAAAAAAAATCTGTATTTATAATATTTGTTTCACACACTATATAAATTTATTGAAGAAAAATTAGAAAAAGTTACCTATAATTCCACCATCCAATGATTACCAGTGTCAACATATTGGTCTATAACTTTCCAATTATTTCCTTTTTATGCACACAGCCATTCTTATATATTCACAAAAAATTTGTTCTTACAAACTATTTGTAACCTGCTTTTGTCCCTTAATAAATTATCATAGGCACGTTTTCTTGCTAATAAATATGTCTACGGTTGTATAATATTTCATTCTTTGAATATAATATATTTTTACATTTGTAATTCCTTATTTTTAAATTTACTCATTTCTGCTCTTATAAATAATTGTGATGAATATCATGTAAATATATTCTTGAGCTTGTCTTTTCGTACTTAACTTTGTTGGACCTTTGGTTCCTTCCTCATTCTGGGCAAGCTGATGACAATATCTGACTCATTTGGCTCCAGAAGTTCATCTTCTCTAATTTGCTCTTTGCCTTCTTAAAGTTGATTTTTAAAAGCTCTGTTTAACTAGGCTCAGGACACGATAGGCAATTGCTAAGCCCCTGACTTATTTCTAGTGCATTGACCTGCATAGGTTTGGACATTCTTCCCACTAAATTAAAAGTTCCAAGCAAAGCCAATAATCATACACCCCCGTCAGGTGGAAAAAGAGTTAATCTATTCTGTCTGTTCCCTTGGGAACGGTTGAGGCAGAAACAGGAAAATAACTGAAGCACCAAACTGTCACACTATGAATGGGTATAGGATAACATGAGAATGACAACCTACTGTTGCAGACTGGGTATGTTTTTGTTGTTATCAGTGGAGAGTTCCCCACCCCAGAGCAAGACACTAAATAGATATTATTTACTGGGCACTTAAATAATTGATTAGAGCTGGTCTGAGCAGAAGACAGCTGCTGGCTCTGTCCATACTTACTTGCCAATCCATGGGCCGCTTAGAAGTCAGACTCTGGACCTGAAATTGCAGCTGTTTCCAGGTGGGAGTCCCTGGCCAGCTGCACAGGTGCACAGGGTCATTCGTTTCCTGTGGACAAGAGTCTTGTCAGACAATAGGTTCCCCAACACTCCTCTTCCTAGTGGCTGAATGGCCTAATATGCACTACCCAGGTGGAGGACAACACCCTTATCACAGGAACAATTAGATAAAGGTATATCACTCTCAACCATACCAGTGCCTGGATTTTAGAGGAAGGGAAAAATTGCCTGCTGATCTTAAGTTCCCTCTCCTCTCTGAATTTCTTTTTCTTTATTCCACTCCCTAATTTAGCTTCTCCCCAATAAATTTAGCATCACCTAGAAGAGACTGTGGGTGCTTTTCTTTCCTGCCTTGCCACTACGTGGCAAAGGAAGAAATAAAGCAGAAAACATAATTAATTATTGGCCACTTTGGAAAAAATACATATTTCTTTTCTCCTGCTTGGATGAAAGATGACAAGACATCTATAGCAATGCCTCCCAGAGGTCCTAGGATGGGGTCGTGTGCTTCTCTAAGATTAGAAAGGGAACATGGACATTTTTGCCTGAATTCATGATCTAACCAAAGTTCTTCTTCATTTGTCTTTGACACTCTAAGACATGGTGTTGCCCCAGGCAGCATAACCCAAGGCAACGTTCTAGAGAATTTAGCAGTCTAAATACATCAGCCTGGGTTACTGATGAAGACAGCATTTCTTTTGAGACTCTGACTCTTGAAAGCTTTTTAAAAATGTAAATCAACAAGGAAATATACCATTTAAACCTATCCATTCTAGTTATTTTTGCATGCTAGCATTCCATTCCTCTCCAAAGAGGCATAAAAATATAATGTAAACGAAATGAGAGTGCAAGAGGAGGCAGGAGAGGCCACGGGCAAGGGCTAGGAGTGGAGGAGGTCAAGATGGACCACAGGGAACAGTGGTTTAGGGTGTCCAAGAGGTCCCTGTGGCTCACTCACCAGTCTGCCGTGGTCTTGGTTCCTTTTCTCATTTGACCACAGAGGTGTGCCCCAAAGTCCATGAAGCCACCAGGAGTTGGAGGCAGTAGAATGACACTCCCCTGTGGCCACATAACAGTCAGCCATTGAGAGATTCTGAAACAAACTGGAACTCTAGACGGAGGGCATCTAAAATATACAAAGCCAAGAAAGCCACATAGTCATACCACTTAGAAATATGATGGAAAAATTTCTAAAAGATTTGAAGTGTTTACTCCATGAAGTGGGATTAGGCAGAGGACTGGTGTTTTTCAGAAAAAGCCTTATGGATCCATTACTTGTGAAATCATGTTTATTTAAAACTTTAACAAAAACAAAAAAAAATTTTTTTAGATAAGCAAATGAGCCCTGGTCAACCTGTAAAAAGGGCACACCACCTGCCTAATCTCATGAATGTCCCTCATAGTGCTTTTCCAACGGTGTTGGTCAATTCGTGCCAAAGTATTTATTCAACATATAGTATTGAGCACCTGCTGTATACTAGGAACTGACTCAGATGGGGTCAGGAGTACAGTTATGAGCAAAAGTACACATAAAACTTGGCCTTATGATGCTCACAGTCCAGTTAGGAAGACAAACAGTCTAATAATCAAACAAATAAATATGCAATTTAAAATGTTTACAGACCAACAACATAGGTCTCATGCTGAAAGATGTCCCTTTTGGCTGTGATGGGGGGTGAAATAAAGCGTCATTTTTCCACTTGCGAGTGTTACATACCTGGCCATGATCAGGGCAGGGATGAGAATGAAGTTCTATATGACTCTAAAGACCATCCTCTAAATCCTTAGCTCACAGCCTCTCCCTAATGGGGGTCTAACAGTGTAGCATTAAAATATCAAATCAAGAGAATAAAGCAGCGTTTTCTCTCCAAAGGCAGTGCTTAGAAGCGTGGCCTCTGCCACTCATGCTGCGTGATCTTAGGCAAATGTCTTAGCTTCTCTGTGTCTCAATTTCTTCATCTATAAAATGGTTTTTGAGAAAATCTTGTCCTGTAGGATTTTCAAGAGAATTAAATGAGTTCATGTATGAAAAGTGCTTTGAATAGAGCCTTCAAAGAGCCTTCCTAATATCTCTAACAAAGATGAGATATTACTGTTATGTTTTACAATGTAACCCATATAAATCACCCAATCCAAGGACCCTGACTACATAGAGCTGACCTTATATAAGATGGACAAGGTGCATTAGCAGTTTGTTGTGATACTGGTATCTTGATATTCAGTAACCAGATTTTAAAGGAAATCAGGTTAAGAATCATGGCCAAGCAACCCTGAGAATCATTAATACTAGGGCTACAAGGACAGCTTCCTGTTTCCTGCTATTGCCTCTCCCCACCCTACTGAATATTTACAAATAACGGGCCTCCAGTGGAGCACCCCTATGTCGTGATACAGACACTTCACATCAAGGCACACTTTGATTTGTCCGCCATCACTCCACAGTCCTAATCTCAGCCCCATTTGTCAACACTCCACCTGCAGTTGTCATCCTAATTACTTTCCTCCTTTCTTTCTCTCTTGCTTTTTTGAAAAAAAATCTCCATCCTGTGACAAAGGAAGAAACAGTGTAAATCGATCATAGGTAGGGACATGAGACAGGGACTGTAAAAATAACTCTACTACTAATAATATGTGAACAAACATCTTCACTCGTCCCCACCTCCTTTCCCCTATTGATCATCTTCCACAGTATACTAAGTCTGTACTTTTAATTCTTGTGACTATGTTTTAAATCTATATGCAGAAATGACAATTATCAGTTGTAAAAGAGACCGATGTCTGAAAGCAGAAAGTTGTAGCCAAGGCAAGTTCATCATGTAGATTGTTCAGCTTTCTCTCTCGAAGCAGCTTTCCTTTGGCTGTTGGCCCAGAAAGTTATTTATAATCCAATAAAAATTAAAAGGACTTATGGGAAGGATTTACTTACAGAGTGGATTGGCTCTGGCATTCAATCCATTGCTAATGTTAATTCCTGTTCATTCTAAAAATTCTGAATATAGAGACTTTCTCTCTGCAGAGAATTTAGCTGAGACCAGGGACCTTATTTTTTCTTCAGCACTAGATACCCCAGGCCCAGCACAGTGTCTAGGAAGTAGTAGGTGCCAGCAAACATTTATTTAGTGATAATAACAAAATATAAAAGGAAGCTAGATATATGTGACTGTCATGGTCCCATATAAGGCACAATCGTACTTCAGTATCAATAGAATGCACTGAACACACAGGCTTCTGACAGAAGGAAAACTCTATAGATTATTAGAATTCTATGGAAGATCTGATTGTCCTGGATTTTGTGAGAGCAACCCTTATGTCAAATATTGTATCCTCAGTTTCTTTAGCTTTCATTTATTTTTCCATCCATTCATTCATACTATACTTCATATCCTAAAGGACTTTGAATGCCTTATAAAGCACTATAACCCAAGAATTTGAAAAAATATACACTAGTGAAAGTTAGGGTGTGATGCAGATTTAAGCCTCCAAGAAGTCGAAGCCAAGACTGTTCATAAGATAAAAACAGCAGGTGTTTCAGACTGTGCTTTCTGTCTTTTTCACACCACAATACACACACAAAAGATGTGAATACTTGCATGTACAACACACTAAGGCTTGCAGATGAGGTCACTCACAGTCATTGGCAGCCCTAGTCCCTTGGAGGTACTGCATCTGTCCGTAGTCCTGCAGAGACCCAGAGATGAAGGGAATCCACAGCTCTGAACACCAGCGACCCATTCCTGGTGGCCCATAAGCTAGCTCAAAAAAAAGAGTTCTTTTTGTGGTACCAATATCTACCAAAATCTTGTAGGCACTGAGGAATCTAGGGGAATATATTCTCAACCGAATCTCTGTAACAGTACGGAATGAATTCATTAATGCTTGTTTCCCATAATATCCCTCAATGCAGGGATATTAGCATTGTATTAACTTCCTAGGGCTGCTGTAACAAGTTATCACAAACTGGGCCACTGAAAATAACAGAAATTTGTTATGTCACAGTTCTGGCAGCCACGAGTTTGAAATTAAGGTGTCAGCTAGGCTGTGCTCTCTCTCCGAAGGCTCTTGGCGAAGGTCCTTCCTGCCTCTTCCAGCTCCTGGTAGTTGAAAGGCATTCCTTGGCTTATGGCTGCGTCACCTCACTATCTATCTCTGTGTTCACACGGCCGTCTTCTTTCTGTGTCTCTGTCTTTTTAAAGGACACCAGTCATTAGATTAGGTCCTACTCTAACAACCCCACCTTAACTTGATTACATTTGCTATGATGCTATTCCCAAATAAGGTCACACTCACAGGTACTAGAGCTCAGGACTTCAACAAATCCTTTTGGTGGGGTGATACAGTTCTATCCACAGTACGGTCCAATGCGAAACACAAAGATAAAATTGGGACATCAATTCTGTGAAGGCTCAAAATCATGTCATCCAGATCCAATGGCCTCTAGTGTGTGGCTTCTTCCGTGAGTGTCCTCATGCACAAATAATGGTTGATAAGAGCTGGTTCTTGATAGCATATTCTCTGAGGTGCTGATAGTCTCTCTCCATGATTGTGTGAAGGCTGGTAAAGAAAAGATAGGAAAGACTTTTTTCTATGAAAATCAGTCCTGGTCAAAATGTCCTACTCTAGGTCACTTCCAATTCGGTGACAAATGGACACTTGAGCTCCATAGTTCTTTGCTACAGAGCTTGAACACAAACAAAATCACAGAAATGCTCCAGGAAATTCAATATTTTAGCATCAGAGCCATATCTCCCAAATAACATTTAGATCCAGAAAAGGCAACAGCAACAAAAACAGCAACACAATTCTTTTGCTGGATCATTTGTCTGAAATTTAAAAATCAGCCTCTTCATGGTTTGGCTAAACTGTCTCACTTCTTTGCTTTTCTTTCCTCCCACACAAATATGTAACTTGGTTTATGTGTGACACAAGGCACTTGGTTTCATACTGCATCCGCTAGTGTAGATGTCACGCCTCACATATGCTCTGCTTCTTGAGAACAGCTGCTTCTCAGAATCTCAGATCCTTTTCAGTGACCAGTGTCTTGTTCGTAGAGGCACAAGGGAGGACTAATTGATGCTGTTGAACAAAGGCAATTAATAGTAACTCCATGGAATGCTAGATCTGAAAATCCTGGTCCATACATGTCAGGGATCAGGCAATGTGGCTAACTCAGTGTATTTAGATGTTCACGTTACAAAGATTTCCTGGAAATTCATAATTTATCTCTTCTGCCCTAGAGATATAATTAGCATTTTTTTTTGGTCCCACTTTTCACTTTTCCCAAGACACAAATAGGTTTTTACACTGTTGGTCAATACTGTGATGTACAGTACATGTGGATGTGGATCCGCCTTGCCTGAGTCATTCGGGGTAGCTTTTAAGGGATTATGGCAAACAACAGAGCCGTATTGGCAATAGCAGAAAGTAATATCTGTTGACTCTTTTTCTGGAGTCCTTTGCATCATATTCTCATCATATTTTCTCATCATTTCTTCATCTCCAGTGTTTTCATCCCCTGTCTTAAGCTTTTTAATGTGTCTATTTGGACACCTGTTGTATTCCTACTAGCCTAAATAACCCTTGAGGGTAAGGTGATCATGTATTCGTAGAGTCTATTTTTCCAAGAGTGCTTGGCTCAAAGACTCAGGGGTTATGGAGTCGCCTGGGTAGAAAAATCCCCCAAACTAAACCAAACAGAAGAAAATGGTTCTTCAGCACGCCATGCTGCCCCGGCTTTGGCCGCCATATTTATAAGAACACCTTTCCTCTCAGTCACAGAAGCCGTAGAGATAGTAGTTAATAAAAGCTCTCCTATTGTGTCCCAAATCTGTAACATGAGTTTTGGTGTGCCTTGTCTTCAGTAAGGAAACTTTCAACGCTCTCGTAAAATCCCAGCACTATAAGATGTACCTCCCCCCAAAGACCGAAATATATTTCCATCTTAAAGAAAATGTATTCCTCGAAACATCCGATTGCTGTGATAGGAGAGTGAAATCCAGCTGTTACCATCCATTCTAAGCCCCTCTTTTCCTCTGAGTTGGTGGATGCATTTTGTGTAATTATCCTGCTTGTTTTCTGTGTTTTAACGATTTTCCCGGTAGCTCCTTGGATATTTTTTCTTGGTTAATTGCTTGCTTTGCATCTCACTTCACCATGATTTCAGGGGGTGGTATGCTCCCAAAAGGATTTGCTATAGCCACCCTTCACTTCAAGTCTGATCCTAATGTGATGAAGACACAGCTCAAGAGAGAAGAAAGGGCCTCGACCTGGGTGACCAGCTGATTGCTAGCTTTGCCTCTTTGAATTGTGGACAGTTGAGTTCTTGGCTGCTTTCTTTCCCGAACACCAACCCCCATGGTCAGCCTTGCACTTGTACACAGGACACGCTGTTCGCCATCCTCCACTCAGGCTAAAATACCTCAGCTACCACTGACCTTGAATGAACCTCACGGAGAGGCAACGAAAATAAAGCAAAGCAGGAAAACATCAGGCAGCTTCACGGGTTCTTATGTAACTAAATCAGCTATATCTGGAGCTTTTCATTAATCCAAATTACAGATTTGCAGTGCATTTTTGGGGCTCTGTGACACCTTCTGCCCCATTCCCCTTGCCCTTCAGTTGCGTTGCTGGGTGAGCAGTTTCTTTAGCAGTCCAGGGTGAGGAGGCCAAATGCAGTCTGTCTGTGTGGTCCCTCTATTGTCCATCAGCCCGGGAAGTGATCCAACCTGCAACTTTAACCCCAGATGTCCAGCAAAGTCTAAAACATTGGCCAGTTCAGGCTGGCTGAGGAAATAAACATTTTTTCATAGGACCTTACAATGAGTCCAAACAAGGGAGCTGCAGACTCGATGGCTTTCTTTGATCGTTATTTGGAGCAGGATTTGCAAAATATATCCCCTCTGAGGTCATGGTTGAAAGGAAACTGGAAACTTTGTCTTGCTCTTAAATAATTTAAACTTTTAGCCCCTAATAATCAATGTTATGAGTTGAATTATGCTCCGCCCCTCAGAAAAAGGTATATTGAGGTCTTAACCTCCAGGAGCTCAGATGTGACCTTCTTTGAAAATGGAAGTCCTTGTAGATATTAGTTAAGTTAAGATGAGGTCAGACTGGAATAGGGTGGGTCCCTAATCTGATAAGTCCAAGAAGACTAGTGTCTTTATAAAAAGGGGAAATTTAAACACAGAGGCACGCACAGACAAGGAGACCACCATGTGAAGATAAAGTCAGGGGTCAGGGCGATACAGCGATAAGTCATAGAATGTCATGGATCAAGAGCCACCACGAGAAGCTGGGAGGGAGCCAACCTGTGGACACTCTGATCTCAGGCTTCAAGCCTCCAGACTCTGAGACAATAAGTTTCTATTGTATAAACTGCCCTGACTGTGGTGCTTCGTAATGGCAGCTACGGGAAACTAATTCCAACAGTATCTGGCTAAGCAAACACAATGAGACAGTAAATGTTTTCATTGTATTTTGGATAAAAATAGAATTATTATGCAGTAATTTTTCTATGAAATACACTTCTTCCATTAATCTGGAATTCTTTCATGAATCTCCTCCCCTATAACTCAGCCAGAAGCCTCAGTATCATCATGGCTCCTTCCTCTTTCTCCTCCCAGCAAAGCCCCACGTCATCGATTTCACTGGTTTCATAAGATTCTTCCAGGACCTCCCTACCTCCCAACTCACCACTCTGCAATCATTTCCCTAAACCACCATCAAAGTTGCTGCCAGAAGCCCGGCCTGACCATCTCCCACCCTTCCATGTAACCTGCAGTGTCTCCCACCCCCATTTGCACGCTGTAGGAGAATCCTTTCCTGGAACAAAGCCGGAACTTTTTAGGGCCCTCAGGCCTCGTTCTGCAGCTAGGGCCCTACATGCCATGCTGCTTGCACCTACTCTCACCCACTTATTTCCACCCCTGGCCATGCTCAGGAGCCTTCAAAGGCTCCCTGGTTTTGCTTACGCCGTTCTCTCACCCTGGTAGAAATGTTCTTTCTCCTCTCTCTGTTTGTTGAATACCTAGCATCCCTTTGGACTCAGTCAGATGCTACTTCTCCAGAAAGATTTCTTGGACCTGCCTTGTCAAAGTCAGAGTTGACTGACCGTAGCCTGCCTCTCGGATTAGAACTTCCCAGAAGGAAAGCAGCACATCTGACTAATCTCTGCCCACAAGTCAAGAACAACACATTTCACACGCAAGAGGCTCTATAAATATTTGTTTCCCTGATCGAATTATTATTTATGACATGTGAGTACAAAATTAACTCCAGCTGGTTTGTGATGAGCAGCGCTCAGGAGTAAGGAGCTGCATCGTGCCTCTGTTCCTCCCGCACTGAAAATGGATCTGCCTCCCACACTTCCTGACCCGTGAACACGTCCTCACTTTTTATCACAGCTTCTCACTTAGGAGACTGATGTTTGATTACACAGACACACAAGGCCAGAAAAATTCCAGTGATTCACCTGCTGAAAAAGCTTGATTCCCTCTGGTTGCTGTCGTCACTACGCAGTAAGCCAAAGTTTCTTAGAATTCTTTTTCTTTTATTTTTAAAGGTCATCTATGCGTCTAGGTTTACTTTGAGGCCTTTCCCTTCATTCTTATTTACCTGTTGTGAGAAACAAAAAAGGCCTATGATTAGAACTACACATAATAGCTGCTCTTCCATTCTCCACTCAGAGGTTGGAATATTCTTATTTGGGGCCGCGTGGTAAAATTATGATAAAGACACGGCAATAATAAGGCGTTGGCAAAAATTCCTGATAAACAGTAAAACAGTCCTTCGTCCATCTCCTCTTTGTGCCCCGCTTCCCACATTCTCAGGCACAAATTCACTTCGCAGAATGGCAGAAGTAGTTGAAAAGATATTACCAGAAAAAATATGAAAAAGAAGATAAAGAAAAAGAAAAGGTTACTGTTTCCTGAAGTCGGTTGGTGAGCAGCCTCAGGGCCACTTCATGTCAGGTGCTTGAGGTTGTGATCAACAGATTTGACCAAGTTATTTCAGGTTACAGAATAAAGGTTAACTGGTAAACCAACTAAATGTAATACTCTGGGCCCAGGGTATCTAGGAGTCCAGGACCAGCCACGGAACGGAGACTGAGGAAGAGACTGTGTCTAGCCAGCGTTTCCGCATCTGTGCAAGGGGGTGATTTTAACACCCACCCTGCCGGGTGCTCGGAAGCACTCAGCACGGCACCTGGCTGGATGCAACTCGCCATGAAGGTGATTCAGTGATTCAGTCATTCTCAGTACACCCAAGGCCCCTCTGCTACCTGCTGGGCCCTTCCTTTCTGTAACTTCTCTACTTCTTAGCTTCTTCCTTCTGTCATATTCTGTCTTTCACAGCTGGGCTTATACAGAACTAGGGACGGACTTTTCCCATCTTTGCAGCTTCCCTTCTGTTTTAGGGGGGTTTGGGTTTTTTTCCCCCTGTCCTGATTGTCTGGGAACTTCACAGGGAAACTCTTGAGAGGAGGGATTTATTATCAAAACTCTTTTTCAAGGTGGGCATTTCATGGGAAACTGTCCAGTTAATGGGTTGACTCCTCCCGGTTCTGTGCTGTCGGTAAAGATTATTTAGCAAGGAATTGGGGAAATTCTCCCTGGGGTAGGGAAATTACCATGGGAGAGGTTTCCTGAGTCTTGGACTGACAAAACATTGAGATTTTAGTAAACCAACTAAATTTAAATGTAGTCAATTAAATAAATAAATAAATTGGATGAATACTATCCAAGTTAGCACCCAAGGTACAAGGTACAAAGTTAATACCTCGTACGTTTGGGGTAATAGAATTAAACTTTTCTGCTGGTACAACTTTGCCAGCAAAAGGGATGAACAGAGAGGGAGGTATAAAACAAAAGGAAGAGAAACAAGAATGAGTTTTTAATCGATCATTAGTCCTCATGGAGAACAAACAGGAAATAAAAATGAATGAGATAGGGACTTTGTTTTGTTTACTACTATACTCCAAAAACCTACCAAAGTCTCTAAAGTCTGTCAGACATTCAATAAAAAAAATTTTGAGTTAATTATTAAAATCAGTAGATAGAATAAGGGATAGTCTAAATGAACAGATGTACTGCTGAAGTTTTGCTGTTTACTGGTAAAGGTCAGTTCGCTCACATGTAAAAATACTGAGCCATTTTCAGATGGATTCTCGTGTGGGCATTTTAATATTCCTATTTACATAGGAAAACAGAAAGAAAGAAAATGACATATATTAAAAACAGAGAAAGCCCCAAGATTTAGAGATACTCAGTAAATGCTTTTTAAGTCAATGGATCTTTGAGGACTAATTTCAAATAATTATACAAACAGTTCCCACTTCACCTGGCAACTAAAAGAGATTTATCTTCTCACTCAATGAACTTTAAATGAACTTTCCATGTATTAATTATGGAGTAAGATACACTTGTGTGTTTTCTAGATCCACGAGGTTGCAAAGAGGACCCTCATCCTTAGGTGGATTTTTAAACTATCTTATTTAGTATGTGGTTCTAATGAATTCTATTGCACATCCAATTGTTGAAGGCAGAGTTATACAGTTCTGGACAATATAAGGCCAGGTCCCTAAAGTGGCTGGAAAAAAACTATTAGCTGACATACTCAGCAGATACAGCTCTTAGTCAGGCCTGAGTTTTCCTCCAGAATCTCCATTTACAAGATGGCCTTATTCAAGTGACCAAATGCCCCAAGACTCAGGCTTTCCATTTATAAAATCAGGATATCGGCAGTGCCAGCCTCATAGGGCTGGTGGGATGACAGGGCATTTTTCACATGTGAAGTCATAGCACAGTGCCGACTCATGCTGATCCTTGATAAATATTGGCTACTATTATTCATTATCCCCATGGTAGGAATAACCACTGAAGTAGGTGCTTCAGAAAAAGAAAATCAGTCTTTATGAATAAAAACTGAGTTAGGCTTCAACCAATAGCCCAATTTTGAGAAAGATTAAAAGAGAGAGAAGCAGAGATGGAAGCAAGAGATACACCTGGAGAGGACAGAGGTTTTCCTCAAACATCTAAATCCTCAATAACGTCTGCACTTTCAACAGATTTTATAGCCCATGTTCACATCTATACCCACAATTCTTGAAGACCTTTTCCTGCCAAATGAACTAATGATGCACAAAATCTAATTAAAAGGCAATTTATATACGTGCAGCTTTTCACATTGTATTTGAACAACATCAGTCTACAAGCTAAGTTGTTGACTACAGTTTGCATTAAAGTTTCTCTCATTTTGGGGGTATGTGACTAATTATTGTAACCATCCTCCATTAATATGCATGCCTGGCCCTTTGTGTCATGCAAACGTGTTATCAAGCTAGCTTGAAGAAGTATCGGGGAAATCACTGACGGATGACAGACAAGCGATTGTGAACATGTTTTACTCTGATCATGAAAGACCCTCAACTTTTGATTCTATTTTGTGTTTTGCCCCTGAAATCTGTTGTGCTGGTTTTTCCCTAGGAAAGCTTCAGAAAGGGATTATACCTGAACATGTTCTGTAAATATCAGCATTTTGGCCAGATGGAGGAGGCCAGGTGGACAGTTTTTCCTTCTTCTCAACAGCCATTCTACACACCATGAAAATATATGTTTGTTTTCCTTTTCTCCATAAGGAGTCTTTTTCTTGTCTTAACGAGCAATTTTAGTCTATTTTTTTGTGTGCGTGGACATTTTTCATAATAAAAACCATCATTCATTATACTATGCTAAGTGCTACACAGGCATTTTTGAGATATTCCCTATCTGGAATGAAAACACTATTATTATGCTCGTTTTACAGATAATAAAACTGGGGATTAATAAACACTCAAACACATACTCAGAAGAGAAAAAAATCAGGATTTTAATGCAACCTATATCTTTAGTCTATGTTATTTCTTCCACTTTTCTCTCTCTTCCTCTTTCTCTCCCTCTCCCTCTTCTTTTTTTCTTCATACCTCTCCCTAAAATCTGAAGGAGATTTTTACAGGAATGAGAAAAGAACACATAGCTTTCCTATCTGATCTGAGTTTAATTTGCTTGTGTTTTGTTGCTGGAACCCCTGGCTTGTGTTTAGAAATCTGAAAGTTTTAGGAGGCAAACGCCCACACTTAGTGACCAGGAATGCTCCCGAGGCCACACTGGATGAGTCAGGTGAGGGGATTTGCCTTTGCCTCCTGTGTCTCCAGATCGACTCTCTACAGATTCCTTTCTACAATTTGAAGTTAGATGCTCCTGTTTTGCTTCAGTTAAAAATGATGTCCAGACCAGTGCTGGCTGCTAGTTCTACACTTACCAATAGGCTCTGAAAAGCTGACCCAGAATGCGTTTAGAAAAGCAAGAATTTAACAAAATGACACTTGCTTTAAAAGATAAATGCATCATCCCAAGACAGAACTTATTTTTCACAGTGTGTGCTCGCAATCATTCACCAGTCAGATATGTTTTGAAATAATTCCTTAATAAAAGTACTTAGCATCTCATTTTCTTTAGTAAGTCAAAACCACACACTTTTGGTCGACTCTTATATGGCAGGCTACTTCCTTCCTGGTACGATGTAAGTTTAATTATACCTGTATCATCCAGTGTAGGTATAAAGCCCTTTCCCCTTGAGAATTTTATATAAGGTCCTGAAGACCCCCTAAGAGTTCATCAGCTAAAAGTTCCTTTACCCTATTAACTAGTCAACCCCTGCTAGTGTGCAGAGAAATAGTTTCATGTAATATCCTAAATGAGAAAGATTTTCATCCTGGTTTGTTTTGAAATCTTATCCTGCCTATGCTATGTATATTTCCATCAACTTGGTTCTGTCCTTCCCTGCTGGACCAGCCAGAACTTATGTCTGCTCTCTGTCATCTGCCATGAGTGGCATGGATAAGGTCAGACTCTCAGCAGCCCAAACTGTGGGAGCCCAACCCTATCCAGGCAAGTGACCCTTATCATCAAGTTTGGTGCAGCCAAGAGTCCACATGATAGAGAAACTAACTAGGCTAATCATCAACATTTACATCCTTTTTCATCTGTGTATTAACAGGAGAGACTCTGCAATTCAAGAAATCATACGTTTCAAATTTGTCTTAATAGTGTGATAATCAGAAGCAGTGACAGGAAAACTTGTAGGAGTGACTCCTAAAATTTAGCTCTGTGATCATTTTTATAATGGCAATCTAAGTTGTGCACTATAGCCAATCTTTAAAAAAACGGGGCCACAAAGGTGCCCTCAGAATCCATTGCAATCTTTGCAGCATCCCTCTGCTCTGCCTTTGAACATGATCTTTTCTAAGATTCTGCTGATGTGCTCTTGGAAGGAAGGATGTATGCCAAAATAGGCCACCAAAACAAATGGGACCAAGATAGCAAAGGCTCAGATAATGGGTATAAGGAAAGAATCACTAGTCCAGTTTAGCCTTAAATCAGCGACTGTGATTTAAGTTTTAGCAAAATAATAATAAGGGGGTGGTAGGGAGGAGGAGGAAAAGGAGGAAGAGAAACTCTTAGCATGGGTTAGGGAAAAGACTGCGGGAGATGGGCTTCTAGTTCTACTTCTTCTCCCATCTCCGTGATCTTGGGTAAGTCACTTAACCTCTCTGAGCCTCAGTTTCTTCATCTGTGAAAAATGGAGGGTTTGGACTAGGTGAATTTAGTATTCCTAGCTCTAAAATTCTATGATTTGAACTTCAGTGTGTTTCTGAAGTGCTTCCCTTTATAATATCATAAAAAGATTTTTCCCATATACGATGCAAAATTTTTATAAACTCATATTGCCCCAGCTCTATTGATTTTTTTTTTTTTTTTTTTTACTTTGCTGAGTTTGATTTGACAGATGGGTTGGATGCTACAGACACAATCTGAATTTTCTGAATTAAATCCCATTCTAGTTATCTGCAAGGTTTTAACAACATTGTGATTAAAAAAAAAAAAAAAGGCAATCCTGTCTAAAAGTTCATGGTAGAACTCAAACTAGCAATTCATAGTGACTCACTATAAAGCCAGGGACCAATTGTCTGATGGCGGTAATGATTGTTATTGCCTCCATTTTCAAGGAGTAGAGGCTAAACAGTTAAGTGATCAGCCTAAAGCTAGAAGTAGAGGGAGAAACAGTATTCAAACTGAGTATCAGGTTCCTGGAACCTCATCTTTGTTCAGAACCTGGGTCCCTGCTTCCTGGATTAAATGATCATTTTGATGACGTCGGCTTCATAACAACCAAGGAGGAGAGAGAACACTTATTTTTAAACATCTTAAAAATAAGATAAACTCCCATTTACCCTTGAAAAATCTTCCAGGCTTGAAAATAAAAGTTAAAAATGGCTGCTGCTAATCTGAAGAATAAATTAGGGAAGAGAGCCCGACTCAAGCCGCTGCCAGTGGGTTTCCTGTTAAGTCACTCCCAGGTCTGGTTGAGATTCAAAAGCAACATAATTCTTTAATTTAAGAATTTGATATTTCCTTACCCATCTCCTGTTCTTCCATCTTTTGTTGCAAATAATTCAACATCTCATTTGCTCTAATTTTCTTTCTTTCTATTTTGTATCTGAGCTTCCCTCCCCCCACCATTCATGTTCCTTACTAATTGGAAGGTCTTTCAAAGAAAGTTCTTTTTGGCATTTGGTCTCTCAGTTATTTTGTTTTCCTCTTTATATTTTTAACGGAGAAGTTTCAGATTCAAATAAGAGTTAAACTTTTCTCAAAAAAAAAAAAAAAACCCAAAAAAACTCTAAGTCAATTGACATATAAAACTGAATTTTTAAAAATGTTTTTGTTATGCCAAAAAAAGGTTTTCTGAACAAATAACGTGACTATTAGTATTAAGTGGAAACATTTTATCATAGAAATGCAAAACTCCTTTAAATCCTTTTTGGGGGAAAAAAATCGTGAAAGTCTTAAATTAGCAAATGAAAATATCGTGTCCAGTGATACTGTTTCCTAAATATGCCTGAAATCTGTCATAATCTGTTTTCCTGGAACAATAAAGAAGTGGTTCCAAGCCCCACAACGCTATCGTTTTCCAGACAAAGGTTATCTGTGCATTATGTTCAATATAGAATTTTCAAATTTTGAAACATTTTATTATTACAGTAATGGCTATTGCCGTTTCTAACAGACACCCTGTCAGAAGGTTTAAAAAATGTATGCCTCGGTTCATGCAAAAAAACACAAAGGTCAAAACTTTTAAAATGTCACTTCTTCTGCAGTTTTGCATAGAAAATACATTGGATCAGTGGGAGGGCTCCTTGCCCATAGAAACAGGCTGGAAGGGAAGAATGTAACCCTGCTGCTGAATTTCCACTTTCGCTGCAGCTGCGGGCTGAGCAGAAAGGCACTGTGGGAGCCTATTGTTACCCCAGCTGGGTAATAGTTTTCTTATTTTACAGTCAGCAACCAAGGGGGGTTGGGGTGTCTCCGTAAAGTGCATGAAAAAAATATATAACTCCTGCAAATAGATCACTTTCTCCCTCCTCGGTGAGAAACAGGAATCTATAAATTGTGTACTTCATTTGGCCCTAATGGTGTAATTAAATAACACAAACAAAAGCAACCCCCAAAAGGATGGGACTTTCAGATTCAACATATTTCTCTAACAAACCAGGGCTTTAGGAAACACAGTGGCTTGGTACCACGACAGTTTTCTCCATCTATCATCAGTCAATTATTCTTTCCTTTTTACTTTATTTTAAAGTCGTCTGCTATATAGTGGAAGGAACAAAGCACGAAACTAAAATTTTGATTTCAAGTGTTTTCAGCAGGCACAATTGCAGGCATCCAGGTTCTACCGAGCGTCCGAAATCTGCCATTTTTTACTACAGATTGCTAAATTTGTGTAAATGGTTTGGTGGTAGAGTAAATCTTCATGGCCCAAGTTTGTGCAGTGCCTGGACTTCAGGCTTGTTTTATTTTGTTTTTGTTTAACTGCGAATTGTCCATCGTGTTCTTGTTAGCGTGGAAATTCACTTTTTAAAAGTGAAAAGTCACTGACCTCCACCATTTCTCTTGCAGGAATTAATATTCTAATA